>NW_027507764.1:184316544-184769044 GCF_037356315.1 Lithobates pipiens
TTAGGAGTGGCAGGGATATGAGGTAAGTAATGTCATATCCCAGCTCTTGCCCAGACTTGGTCACAGCCCCACAGGGCTGTAATGTTAGGGAAGCCCAGAACTTGAATTACCAAGCTTCCGTAAGAGCCGTGTGTCGGTGTGTGCTCTGAGGTGAAAGTTTCCAAGCCATCAGAATACAGTGATTACTGCTGGCAGCTATAGCAGCCAGCACTGATCGCTAAAAAACATAAAGACACGCTGGTTGTACTGTCAGTTGATGGAGTCAAATTCTGTACAACCAGTCTGCACAGAGATAGATTGAAATTCTGCCGGTTCAGCAGACATTTCAATCTGTCTATTGTGGCCTAAGTCCACCAGTCTCTGGGTTTAATAATATCCTCAAATCTTCTGAAAAGGGGGCTTCACTTAGGTGTAGAAATTCACTTTGAACTCCACCTTATTTCCAGAACTCTCTTTAGGGTCCTTTAACACTGAAGGCGCTGTACAGGCATTTTAGGGCTAAAAAATAGCACCTGTAAAGCTCTTCTTATGCTACCCCAGGTTTCCCATTGGGGTGGTGCGCTTGAAGGGCATTCTGAAAAGTCCAGCAAGCAGCATTATTGGGGTGGTTTGGGAGAGGTGCCCAGCCCATTGAAATGAATGCAACACAGCCGTTTTTAACACTTTCTTTGGCCACTAGTGGGGGTTACAAGTGCCCCACTAGCGCCACTAAAACAATGATAAAGCGCCACTAAAACGTTCAGCGCTGTACCACTACCGCCCACATCGCCCCAGTGTGAAAGTGAAAGGGGGGTTAAAGCAGGCAGGGATGAAATGTGATATCAACTATTCACTGCCTGTCAAATGCCTCTGAAAAGTGACCTGAGCATGGATCACTTTTCAGAGGAGTGGCAGAGGCTGCTGCAAGTGAAAAGCATTTAGGCTCACACTGGTGTGCTGCGGTTTGGCTGCAGTGCGGGTGTACTGGCGGATGTCACACCCCCTCAGACTTCTTTTAGGTTACTCATTGTTGCTGGATGTTCTGAAAGTGCACCAAACATGCAGCATGCAGGACGTTTTGTGCACTTTCAGAACATGCAGTAAAAATGTGCATCCTCTATGTCCCAGGGGCAACATGCAGGATGACTGCCAGTACACCAGCACTGCAGCCAAACTGCAGCATGTCAGTGAGAGCCCTCATCATACCACCTAGCCCTAGGAGGGCAAGGTACTGGCACAGGTTGCTAGAAAAAAACTCTTTGGCTGCAGAGAGGAGGAGAGAGGAGGAGCTCACTTACTTGGATGGTCCCAGCCTCCCAGGAGCCTCACTGGATTCCAGCCAACTGCTCAGATTGAGCAGAGAGCAGGTCCAGCCTCTGCCAGACAATGGTGTGGAGTAGGGAGGGGCTGGACGGGGCTGTGCTGTGTAACACAGACTGTCAGCCCTGACATGAAGACATCGCTGGCTCACAGTACTGGACTCGGCCAGCTCAAGAACTGTGCATGTTGCGGTTTTGAGCTGACGACAAAGCAGCCTTTGCCACCGCATATCAGAGCAGCCCAGGGGGCAATTGCATCCCTGCCCCCTGGCCCAGCCCTCCCCTGCACATGGGAACAAGCTGTGTCAAGGGAGGGACAGCACCCCTGTCCATCAGCAAGGTTTTTTGTTTTAATGAAGAACAAACTAAGGTAATGCAAAACAAGAAATAAAATATCTATTGGGAGCGTGAGCAATAAGAGACACCTGTTAGACATAGCAGTAATAGGACACATAGAACATATGGCCCTTTTTTTGTTGTCGGTAAGAACATACTAAAATAGTCGTGCGGGTCACTTATAAGAGTAGATAAGGTGCTCTAGAAAGGGTGAGGGAAAGAGAAGAAAAGAAGAGAGAGAGAGAGAGAGGGAGATAGAGGGGAGAGGAGGAGAAGGGCAGAGATAGGGTAGTCACCATATGTTAGATATTATGATAATATATGGATTGGATCATGATAAAAGTCAGATTATACGAGTTATCAGACTTTGGCTGTGCATTTAGGATTGGATAGCCAAATATCCCATTTGGTTCTAAATGGCACGAGCTTAAGGTCGGTGATTGCTAGCAATTTCTTCATTTCACACTGATGGTTGAGAGTGGAGATGGCATCAGTAGGAGATGGAGGGTCCGTAGTGTTCCACAGTCTAGTGATTGTAAGTTTTGCTGCTAGCAAAAGTTGTGTAATTACTACTCATAAGTTGAGTGAAAATTCGTAGATATTTAGACGTAATATGGCTAATTCAGGAATGGGGTCTATCCGCTGGTTGCATATATCTGAAATTGTAGAGAAGATTTTGTTCCAGAAGGATTGTACAGATCTACACAACCAGAGGATGTGGTATAATGTGCCCAGTTCTCCGCATTTCCACCAGCAAAGGGCTGATTCAGTGGGATAGAATTTATAGAGTTTGTAGGGAGTGTAGTACCAGGAGTGTATAACGTTCCGGTAATTTTCCCAGTGATCTACACATCTGGAAGATGAGTAGGTAGTGGAAAAAGCTTTATTCCAGCAGATGTCCGTAAAGATCTTGCCTAGGGTTTTTTCCCTATTTGATATATATGGGATAGTGATAGTTTTATAGAAGGAATGTTGATTGTTGTAAGGATTGTAAAATAATTTGATTCCTTTTAATGGAGAGGTAAGTTCCTGGAAGAGTGTGTATATCGAAGCTGGCATCTCTAGGTATAAGGGTAGGGGGTGTTTTAGTAGGAAGGATCGGATTTGTAAGTAAGAGAAATATGCCGAAGGAAGGAGATTAAATTGGGAGGACAAATGGTCAAAGTTGAGAAAAGTATTCTGGTATAGATTTTTTTTTAAAAGGGTCAAGCCATTGGAAGTCCAATGAGTCAAGTTAAGGCCAGGTATGAAGTGCTGGAGGACTGATAATGGAGTAGGAAATCTGTGACCCACTAGGTGAAGGGAGCCTCTTCTAAAGATGATGCACAAGAAAGCCCACAAACAGTTTGCTGAAGACAAGCATACTAAGGACATGGATTACAGGAATCATGTCCTGTAGTCTAATGATTTGGTTCAGATGGTGTCAAGCATGTGCAGTGGCAACCAGGTGAGGGGTACAAAGACAAGTGTATATTGCCAACAGTCATGCATGGTGGTGAGAGTGTCATGGTCTGGGGCTGCATGAGTGCTGCCGGCACTGGGGAGCTACAGTTCATTGAGGGAACCATGAATGCCAACATGTACTGTGACATACTGAAGCAGAGCATGATCTCCTCACTTTAGAGACTGGGCAGCAGGGCAGTATTCCAACATTATAACGACCCCAAACACACCTCCAAGACAACCACTGCCTTGCTAAAGAAGCTGAGGGTAAAGGTGATGGACTGGCCAAGCATGTCTCCAGGCTTAAACCCTATTGAGCATCTGTGGGGCATCCTCAAATGGAAGGTGGAGGAGCACAAGGTCTCTAACATCCACCAACTCTGTGATGTCGCTATGGAGGAGTGGAAGAGGACTCCAGTGGCAACCTGGGAAGCTCTGGTGCCCAAGAGGGTTAAGGCAGTGATAGAAAAAAATAGGTAGTCATACAAAATATTGACACTTTTGTTGCCAGTGGTTTAGACATTAAGGCCGGGTTCACACTGCTGCGGGGGGAGATCCGGATGTAATTCGCACCGCACTGCAAATCACATCCGATCTCCATATCGATGCGAGTTCAGCCATACAGATAGTATGGCTGAATTCGCATCGCTCCCGCAGCAAACTCGCACGGGACCCTTTTTTTTGGTCCGCAACAGAATCGGATCGCATGGGTGTTCACACCATGCGATCCGATTCCTGTGCGAGTCTGCAGATCGCACTGCGATATGCGGACGGATCTGGGGGTGTCATTAACATTTCATTGACACTCCCAGCCGTTCGCATAGGGCAGTGTGAACTGCCGGCGGGAGTCATGCGATGCGGGAAAACGCCACGGATTCGCGGCGTTCCCGCATCGCTGTGGTGTGAACCCAGCCTAATGGCAGTGTATTGAGTTATTTTGAGGAGACAGCAAATTGTCAATGTTATACCAGCTGTACACTCACTACTTCACCTTGTAGCAACATGTCATTTCTTCAGTGTTGTCACAAGAAAAGATATAATAAAATATTTACAAAAATGTGAGGGGTGTACACCAAGCTGTGGGCCCAGCTGGAACAGGCACAAAGTGCGATTCCACTCCGGAGGATGCCATGGTGCTACTCGGATTTGCCGGGTGTGATCAAACGCCACCCACTGATTGGTAGCACGGCGAAGGTCTGCGCTCGGATAGTTTCGCAAACGCCCCTTTCCTCCCCAAGCTCGCCCCTGTACCCCATCATAGGCAACCCATTATTTACTCCAGGTCTTTACGATGGGAGTCTTCGGAACTTGGGGGAGGCGGGACTACATCAAGCATCCCACTTTAGTACAGGGGGGGGGCTGGAAAACGACGGCGGAATTACTAGACCCTGCAGGCCCGTTCCGACTAGACTTCCTGAGGGCACTCCAACTTACACATTTCCTCTCTACGATCCCACCCCCCCGGAGAGACGCCCAGACGCTCACGGCCCTGGAAGTGCTCTGCACTGACGCGGGTGTCCTGTCGCACACACTCTCACTGACTTATAATCTTCTAAACTCTCCCTCAGCAGACTTTCTTCCTCCGGGCCTACTTAAATGGGAGGAGGAGTTAGATTGCCAATTCAACAGCACCAAGAGACAGCGTATGCTCAGATTTACCCACAAATCTTCGATCTGTGCCAAGATCCAAGAAACAAATTACAAAATTATCTCACGTTGGTATAGGACCCCTTCAGTACTCCATCAGCTCTACCCGAATACGTCAGACTGGTGTTGGCGATGCCTCACAGACAAAGGGACTCTGCTGCATATCTTTTGGTCCTGCCCGAAACTCGCACACTTTTGGAAAGTGGTGCAGGAGACAATTCAACAATTCACGGCCCTGCCTCTCACAGACGACCCAGCTCTTTATCTCTTACATGCCTCCGACGTGCCCGACAGGAAATACCAGAAATCGGTAATCCGCCACCTACTTGATGTGGCTAAAGCCTGCATACCGCTCCATTGGAAATCGCCCCTCCCACCGACCATCGACCTCTGGCTGCGTAAAGTGGAAGACATTAGGAAAATGGAGGATCTTATATAGGGAAGAGACTTTCACTAAAACCTGGCAAGGTTGGACTGCGTTCATATACTCGGCTGAGGGCCAGGCCCTGAGACGGGTGGACACAGACGGGTGATACTGTATGTAGCACCCAAGATCCGCTGAGCCTGGGGACCATGGAGATGGGCCCCACATCCGTAATTCAGTATGGTCATATGCGCACTCCATGATTGGGTAGCACACCTTGCTCCCTCCCTTCTTACATTCCCTCCCCCCTTTGTACCCCATACTCGTTTTACCCCCTTGTCCTCTCTTCGCCCCTCTGTCCTTCCCTCCCCTAACGCTTCACCTATCCCCCCCCCCCCGTACACTGGCAGTGGTATCGATAGGGATACCTAGTCAGTTTAAAAGAAACTGGGAAGTGGGACCACAGGACGAAGTGGAATCTCGAATCCACATACTGCTGTTTATCTTCTTGGCGATAATGCCCACGGATTTTTGATGTTGTACTTCAGATATTGTTTCGCTATCTGTAAACTATGTGGAAAGTTTGTAATCTGTTGGTCTGTGTGGACCCGTTTCCTGATATAAATAAAAAATTAAAAATAAAAATAAAATGTGAGGGGTGTATTCATTTTTGTGAGATACTGTAGAGTCATTTACTAAATCTTCCTCCAGAACAGCCTTTCGCATTCTTTTTATCGAAGAGGAACCATCTCTCAAGGAACCCCTGCTGCTAATTACTATATCTACAGCTGGCTTTATGGTAGTGGGATGATCACTAGGAAGATTGTGCCTCGTGGTCATTGGGAAAAATACTCTCCTTACACATAGCTAAAAAGATCATAGATTTCAATAGTTACTTATCTGAGTGGCAGAGATTTCTCAAGAAACCACTAAAAACATCTGGACGAACCCTGGTTGAGAAAAGTTGTCACTTTTAGGTTGACACATCTAACAGTTATTTATTTTTAAAACAAAACAAACACAAAAGTTTAATTAAAGGCCCAGTTCACATATATGCAAATCAGATGCGTTTTAACTGTATCCAATTCGCATAACATATGAGTTGGACCGGCTTTCAATGGAACGGTTCACACATGTCTGGGACGGCTGTGGTCCGTTTCTGAAAAGGGTCCTGTGTGATTTTGGGTCTGGCTTAGGTGCAAATACAAGTAAAAATTTGCACCTGAACTGGAGAACAAATTCAAACCGGACTCTGGACTGCAAACCACAGCTGGACTGTGTGAATCCAGCCTAAAAAGGCAAAGAACACCACATTGTCAATGACCGACTTTTAATGTCACTCTCTGGTGCAGGGGCAGACTGAGCATTCGGGCACTCGGGCACTGAGGGCCCAATGCCACTTAGGGGCCCCATCAGGGTTGCCAGCCTCAATAAAACCAGGGACAGTATGTAAAAATCTCTGTTTTTTAAAAATCCCAAGATTATAGCTGCCCTGTCTCTCCAGTACTTTTTCAGTGTGTGTATGTGTATTCTGTGTGTGTATACTGTGTGTATACTGTGTGTATATTGTGTGTCTGTGTGTGTGTGTGTGTGTGTGTCTGTCTGTGTGTGTATGTATACTGTGTGTATACTGTGTGGACCCATAATCTCCTATTGCCTGGGGGCCCCTCGAGTTGTCAGTCCACCCCTGCTCTGGTGTATAAAGACATTGGTATCTGTAGTCTTGTGTCCTGCATGTTTTTCATTGTCATCATACACTAATCTATGATCCAAAAGGAATGTGGCACCACAAATGTTTGCAGCTGCTACCGTGTTTCCCCGAAAGTAAGACAGTGTCTTACTTTCTTTTTATCCCCAAAAGCCCCACTATGTCTTACTTTCGGGGTATGTCTTATATTGGAAAAAAATCCCAGCATGCAGAGCTGCACTGCGCTACAGAAGAGGACTACAAGTCCCAGCAAGCAAGGCTGCACTGCATTACAGAGGACTACAAGTCCCAGCATGCAAGGCTGCACTGTACTACAGAGGAGGCCTACAAGTCCCAGCATGCAAGGCTGCACTATGGAGGACTACAAGTCCAAGCATACAAAGCTGCTATGCTCAGCAGAGGAGAACTGTAAGCCCACACAGCCCGGTATGTTGGGACTTGTAGTCCTCCTCAGCTGCATCTTGCGGTTACATAATAAGAGCTGCAGAGAATCTCTTCACACCCCCCTCCCCCTCCCCCTCCTTGGTCTCTCTCTATATGACCAGCACTGACCTGTACCAGGAGGACACAGAGCCAGTGACACCTGTCGGCAGTGATCCGGGACCCGGTGCAATAATCCCCTTCTCTGTGGTTGCGTTGCGCCGTTCTGATCAGTCTCGGGCAGCGGCTGTCACTCACAGCCGAGCAGAGTGAAGCCACCTCCCCCTCCTCTTGTATGGCTACACAGTGCTGTGTATGGAGGAGGAGGAGGAGGGGGAGGAGGCTTCAGTGAAGCCGCCTCCCCCTCCTTCTCCTTCATGGACAGCACTGTGTAGCCATACAAGAGGAGGGGGAGGCGGCCCCTGCCCGAGACTGATCAGAACGGCGCTGTCTTTTCAGTCAGAGGGGGAGGGCGCTGGCCTGGCACCCCCCCCCCAGGGTGTGGCACCGGTGCGGCCCGCACCCCCCGCCCCACTCTTAGTACGCCACTGGAGGCGGCAATACCCCCGTGTTTCCCCGAAAGTAAGACATATGTCTTACTTTCGGGGTACGGCTTATATTAGCCGACCCCTCTGAAACTCCCGATACGTCTTACAATCGGGGGTGTCTTACTATCGGGGAAACACGGTAGTTGCCTACAGTTGTCATACGCTACTGTCTTTAGTGAGCAGCTTAAAATGTATTCAAGCCGAAAGGACAAACCTCGTTTTTTTTTTTTTTTAGGCCTTTATTTTTTTTTTCTTTGTTACCTGGAGATCTTGCCAGTAATACACAATGCTCACCCACCTTCTTACTGAACCTATGAGGAAGCAGCGTTGTCACCCCAGGACATGAAGTGTGTTGGGCCTCATTCAACAGGTGCTGGCACCCATACTGTGTGCATGAGGAGTTTATTTTCGCTTCACATCCCCCCCCCAATCATTTTGCAGGGAGCCTATGATGCAGATGCACAAATACAGCCACATGCCAACATTTTACAAGCATGAGGTTGAGGAGCCCGCTCCTACCTAAAATTTGACAAGTAGCTGTATCCATGAAACCACTGCGCCTGCATCCACTTCAATAGAGTGTCTGCACGCAGCTTGGGGGGGATACAGACGTGAAAACATGCCTCAGGCATGCAGTACAAGTGTCAGCACCTGTCTGAATGAGGCCTTGGAACTACAGAATACATCCACCTTTCCTTGTCTCTAGAACACGGGGGGGGGGGGGGGGGTGTTCTTAAATCCACAGAAGGGAACTGGAGCTTGCCTTTCTAGTGCAACCATGGCAGAGTATCAGGGCTGTAGATGATTTTATTTCTTCGGGGTGGGGGTTCAGCCTTGGGCACCCAGAGAAGAACCATTAACCACTTGAATACCAGGCTTTTCCTGGCATTTTTTGTTTACAAGTTTAAACCAATATTTTTTGCTACAAAATTACCTATAACCCTCAAACATTATACTTTTTTTTTTTTTTTTTTTTTTTAGCAGAGACCCTAGGGAACAAAATTGCGATCGTTGCAATTTATCTTATGTCACACAGTATTTGCGCAGCGGTTTTGGCCAATAGTTATCCCAATTTTTTTGTACAATGTGAAAGATGGTGTTATGCCGAGTAAATAGATTCGTATCCATGTCACACTTAAAAATTGTGCGTGCTTGTGGAATAGTCGACAAACTATGGTAGTTAAAAATCTCCAAAGACGACACTTTAAAAACACCTTTACAGATTACTGGCTTAGCGTTAAAAAGGAGGTCTAGCACTTATTGCTCTCGTTCCAACGTTCGCAACAGTACCTCACATGTGTGACTCGAATACTGTTTATACATGTGTGCGCAACTTGCGTATACGTTTGCTTCTGCGCGCAAGTACAGAGGGATTGGGGGGGGGGCTTACCTTTTTTATTATCATTATTAATTTCACTTTTTATTTTTTCACCTTCCCTTAAAAAAATTTTATCACTTTTATTATGCATCCCTTGTAATAGAAAAAGAGATGATAGGTCTTTCTTATTGAGAAATCTGGGGTCAAAAAGACCCTTCTTTACTCTTAAAAGCAAAAGATTAAAAAATATGTTTTTATATAAAATTATATATATATATATATATATATATATATATATATATATATATATATATATATATATATATATATATATATATATATATATATCTATATCTATATCTATATCTATATCTATATCTATATCTATATCTATATATATATATATATATTCTTCCAGCCTGGACTAGAAGTGACATGACATCGTTCTGGTTCTCCAAGGCCATAGAGTCGATCAAAGAATGTTAACTCTTTGATCGCCTATGGGAGCAGCAGGCCGCAGAACTGGATCGTTTCTTGGGCGAACAGCTGGAAACAATAAGCCCAAGAAACACTGGCGAGCGGCGGCAGTGAGCCTACTCACTGGGGTTCTTTTACTACACTCAGGTAGACCATGCACTTTGCAAGCACAGTTGCTCCGGAGCTTAGTAAATGAGATACTGCTTCACTTTGCACAAAATACCCAATGATTGGATGATGGAGGTTATAAGTGCTTCCCCTCATTTACTAAGCAACTGCACTCAAAAAATTGCACACTATTTTCCTTTAGTAAATCCACCCACTGTGTATACAGTAACATATGACACCGTCCATGTACCCACAGAATATGCTTAAATTACTGTGCAACGAACGACAGCCAAACCTCCACACAATTATTGTATTATTATATAAAAAGTAAAACTCTGCATTACATATTCTATTCTGTACACAGCCTACCTTGAAGGAGAACTTCATTAACATAGTGAGGGGGTACTATGCAACTTGCAACTGTTGTACAATATATCAGAGTATCGGGGTCAGGAGTACATCATATACAGTATAAGCCCAGTGCACAGAGACGGATTTATCGAGGTGAGGACTGCTGACTGTTCACATCTATGTCTGAATAGGATAAACCCATTCACAACAAACAGCAGTTCCCTGGTGCCCCATTGTATTACTCTTGCATCACTAGTGTCTGCATACCAGTGGCTTGTGTATTAACCTGTTTACTACAAAGCCAATTCTCCAGGAGAGTGTATACACACAGACACACAATGCAAGATGAAAAAGTGCTAACACAAACTGTCAGTTCAACAGGGAATGGGCAAATTAAGATTATTGTGTGGCCATCACCACTCAACGGAAGTCCATCAATTTCTGCTGAAGGAACATGTTGGAAATAGTTTCTCATTTATAAACTGCAGAGGCTGATCAGTGTATTCTGCCAGTGACCAGGGCAGCTGTCAGAATACAAAGTCAGAGGGGGTGCCTTTACCCAGATAGAAAGCAATTGTGCTGCAAGTTCGAAAATGGCTTGCTAAGCTACTGCTAGACTTGCCAGGCTTCACAAGTTTGTTGCACAATTGTAGCAAGTCCACATTTCATGACTCCAGATCAACTTTCTTTGCAAACAATCTGCAAGTTCTGGGTCAGTTATGTTGTGAAACAGTCATCCCACCACAGGGGTCACTGTGGCTGAATTTTAATGCTGTACACTTGCAGAGCTCTTGCTGTAGACTCACCACTGCAACTTTGCTATTTCTAGAGACTTGCCAGGCAAATTTACTACAAATTGGAAAAGTGTCAACTTGTGCTTCAAGTGCTCTGCAAGTGTACAACTTGCCAGTGAAAATGTGCAGCAAGTTAACAGACATACAACTCAACACTGCCACAAACTTGTGGCAAGTTATCCTTGCTATCTGGGTAACCGCCTCATTGTGTGGATAGAGGAATCGGTAAAAAAAAAAAAAAAAAAAATGTATGACCAGCTTAAGAGGAACATCATGAATGTGAAGCAGCCTATAGATGGATCGAGATCTGGCCAGTTCAGTAGGGAGCGGCCGTTCTCGCTCATCTCTGTTATATCGACTTCTGTCAAATGGGGCTGTTTGAAAACCTCAAAATCGGCAGACTGTAACAGCTGATCAGTGTATTCTGACAGTAAAGGAGTCCCACTGTCAGAATACAATGGCAGATCTGGGAGGATTCCTCCATCCACCGCACTGATTGATGGGGAAAAAAAGGGGAGGGGGCCCCATCTATGGCCAGCCTAAAGCTGGCCATACACCTATAGATTATCTGCAGATTTTTTATGGTTAGATGGAAAAAGTGGGAGATTCCTCCATCCACACAGTTTAGCGAACATAGAGAAATCTGTTGCACTTTTTCCATCTAACCATAGAAAATCTGCGGATAATCTATAGGTGTATGACCAGCTTTAGTCTAGTCAAAATAAGATATCTACTGGGACAAGCATTTTCCATAGGTGCCTATTTGAGCTAGATGTGTTGGCAGGACTGAAAGTAGTAATATGGAAAGCTGGAGAGATTACACATAGTTTGACTGGGTGGGAAGTACTTTCAGGATCCATGTACACTAGTAGCAGAAAAAAATGCTCATAGTGGCTTGTATTGCACACGAGTTTAGGAGAGTTTATGGGCATTTTACTTTAATAAGCGTTTTTTTTCCAAAACATTCCCCTCTGATCATTTTTCACTATAATCGATGTACACTTGAAAACACTGAACACTCCTAAACGCCGGATATAGGCGCCTTTGTGAGCGATTTGTTTTTTTCTGCCTGAGAACTCCTCTCAAAAACCACACTTGTGATGTTTTTTTCTTTTCTGCCTTTAAACTCTTGAAAGAGCTGAAACTTTCTGGGCAACCCCTGCACTTGCGATATCTCCAAGTGAATTATCTTTGGTGGGGATGTAGGGAGCCAGAAAGCTAGTTGATGGGTTTTCAGCCACTTTGAGGTAAAAACGGTATACTTAGGGATTAGGGATGAGCTCAGGCGTGTTCACATGCTCCACATGCAGAGCCTGCCAGGAAGTCGGCGCAGCGCTGCGCTAATCACAGGCAGTGAGACATTGCCCGATCTCTGCAGCCGCGCATTGGGGCAATGTCTCACTGTCTGTGATTAGCGCAGCGATGCACTGACTTTCTGGCGGGCTCTGCATAGGGCATGTGAACACGCTCAAGCTCATCCCTATTAGGGATATCCAACAAAGTTTGGCAGGGTGGAATGCATTCACTAAACACAGGTGTAGGGGAGAATCTGATAGTGAACAGGGGCTAATATACCAGCACTGGTATGCTGACACTAGTGATGACAGTGTTAATACAATGGGGCACCAGGGAGCTGCTGTGTAAATAGGCTAACCTTATCGAGACACAGGACACCCCTGATCAGTCAGCAATCCTCACCTCTATAAATCAGTCTCTGTTCTCCTGCATGGGTGACAGCCATCAGGAGCTAGTGAAAGGTGGAGCAGGCTGCCTCTGCACTGGGTTGCAATTCAAGGGAACATTTTTAATTTTGTCTGAAGAGTAGGACCCATACGTTGCTCTGGCATTCATTTTGAAAAAGCAACCCAACGCACTAAAGCTTGTCATATACTATATGAGTTTTGGACGGTTCCTAACGAACCGGCTGTTTTTGCATAGTGGGTGACCCAGTCAGCCGTCCAACGTACCTCAATAGGAAAATCATTGTCGGCCAAAGCCAGCTATACCCAATCAGATGATGCCAGTGTGCAGGTATTTTGACAGCCAGCGGTGCCAGCTGTCAAATAAAAATAGGCAAAGTGGGATACTCATCAATTTTCATTGTATAGCATGGATAGAGGAATCTCTTATTTTTTTTCTTCAAGTCTGCAAGCTGAACCTGTAGACGATAAAGAAACTGTATGGCGAGCTTAAGGTAACCCACCTGCATCACATGCTGTCACAATATACAATAGTGCATTGTGGTGCTACGCTTTACAAAGAAAAAAGGGCCATTTGCATTGGCTGCCTTAATGCGCATGGCCAAACTGCAAAAATGTCAATGGGCTCCTAAAGCTATAGTAGTGTCACATAAAACAAAAATGTACTAAAGCTTCATAAATGTAGTAAAATCCACCATGTTTCCCAGGTACGCAAAAACACACCTCTGCCTGCATCAGGTATATAAGCCAGCCTTCACTTATGAAACTGTGATATTACATTTAAAGAATTACTTAAAACTAATTAAAAAGGTAATAAAAATGAAAATCAGACGTATAAAAATAAGAAATTAAACAGCTGCAAATGTGAAGGTCTGCAGTGTTACATGTATGCTCCAGCTCTCTTCCAGACTTATTGGTTAGATCTGTTTCTGCTTTACAGTGTATAGTCAGATTAGTGAACTTGCAACAACACATTTGACTAATGTCTGTGATCATTTTTTATTTGCGTCAACAGTTAAAATTTGAGGGCTCCAAATGTTTAACTGTTAGTGCAAATCAAATAAGTATCACGGACATTACTCAACGTTGTGATAAAACTGAGCGTCAGGGTGACCTCCAATTAAAGTACACTCAACATAGCCGCAGCAAAGCGCAGATAATAATATTTAATAGCAGTCTAGTTTCTATGATCAGTATGAAATTATTCACCTTTAAAAAAAAAAAAAAACTCAACAGCTACTTGCAAAGACAGTGACTAGGCCAAAGCAGTGCAGACATTGAGCATAGGGTGTATTAGTAATAGAGGAAGACACAGATGAGCAGCATGTATTAAAGGCTTTTCTTATGATCTTATTGCTCACCGGCACAAATGCAAGGTCTTAGGTGAGTATGTATCCTTAAGCCCAGGCTGTCCGAGCAGAATGCTTTCAATGGAAAGGCAGGGCCGGACCACCCTTGCATGTGACCTTGCCTGTGAGTTGCTTGTGTGGGAGTTGCTCTCGGAATATTTCTCAGAACGCCGCTATGTTCATTGGGACTCCTTTGACAGCTTTCTCCCAGCATCTATAAATAGAGCCTCCTTGTGTAAAATGAGAGGGACAGAACGGTGCTGAGTGTAGTAGGCAGCCATAGGAACTGCTCGGGCACACAACACTTCAAACAATAGGATTTAACTGGATATCACCAACCAGAACAATGCCACACACATAAAAAAACTAGGATAATATGTGGGCAAGAAAAAAAAAAAAAAAAAAAAGTCTTGCTTTAGGGTGCTGTTACACCTATTCATTCCATAATGCACATTACTGTGGGTTACAGCAGCCTATTAAAGTGGTTGTAAACCCTTACAAACCACTTTGACCTACAGGTAAGCCTAGATTAAGGCTTACCTGTAGGTCCAAGAAATATCTCCTTAACGGTTAACCTACATGGTTAAGGAGATATTTTAGAAAAATAGGGCACCGCTGTCTACGGCGCATGGGCGCCACAGACAACGGCGCAGGCGCACTGGGCGCGCCGCAAGTGAAGGCAAACATGCATGCACCAGAGTGACGTCATCGCTGCTCCGTCCACTCACAGCCCCGGAGCAGCGATAACCGGAAGGAAGATGGACGCTTCATGCTACAGGGGACAGCGGTGACATCGCTGGCTCCTGTGTCAGGTAAGTGACACATAATGTGATGCATAGTAGTCCATTATGATTTACCTTTGCAGGGAAACAAAGAGGAAGTAAACCCGTCAGGTAGGGCTGTGGAACACTTTAAAGTAGAACAGAGACTGGCGACATGGCGCAGGAGATGGTCAGAGACTGTGGACATGATAAAAGAGATAAGTGCAGCCAGCGTGCTGTCCCCAGTGCAGGGAAGAGAGAGGAGAGCCACCTCCGCCACCTGGTTGAATAGAGCGCCGGGAACATCACAGCTTTAATTTCAATAGCTGTGTGTTCCCCATCACGCGCTGGCACATACAGCCCCTCCCCCTTGTCTGGGGAACTTTGATAGACAGATCACCCGTCCCAGGATTGGACAGGTGATCTGTCTATCAAAGTGCCTGGACAAGGGGGAGGGGCTGTATGTGCCGGACGCGCGACGGGGAACACACAGCTATTGAAATTAAAGATGTGATGTTCCCGGCGCTCTATTCAACCAGGCGGCGGAGGCAGCTCTCCTGCGCTATACACCCCCCATGATGGGCGGCACCAGGGGTGGGGGCGGTGCTCCGCCCCATTTTCGGCTTCATTATCTGCCGTTTTTTCCTTTCAGCAAATTGCCGAAAAGGGCATTTTCAGCCAATATGTTTCGGCGGCCGAAATATCATGGCATCATTATTACAGAGCATCTCTGATTTTAAATCCATCATGGCAGCACCCGTTAGCGGGCATCCACTCACCTGCTGCCACCATGTCCCTCACCTTGTTGTGTCACTGCCCCATCACCAACCGTCCCATTAAAGTGAATGGAACTGTCGGTGAGTCAACAGAGGGTCAGAGGAGGAGCCGCTGCGGGACAGAGATGACAGCTGCTCTTTAATAAATCTGATTTCAAATCGAGTTGATTTAAATCAAGCCTTTTTACTAGCGATTTAAATCGAGTTGACTTAAATAAAATCTACCCTGGTTAACCTTACTGGTTTTAATGGTCTCTGAGTCACTAATCTGAAAAAATCATGGAAAAGTCATGCTTGTTCCAGGGCAGCGTCCCAAAATATAGAAGCCAAATGGAGAGCATGAGAGCCAGACAACTAGCATTTGCAGAATAAGAAGCCAACAAATCCAAACCCTGTGTTTCTCTCAGGAGAGGAGATCCTGTGACCAAAAGCATAGATCTATAGTCATTTGATCTTTCTGAAGAGAAGAAATCATCACATGGCTATAAAGACATAGACATCTATGGCTATACAACCTACTAACAGACAGAAATCTGAGTGAAACCAGAATACCTGATCTGCATACTTTTTCAAGGTCGGTCACTCAGAAACCGTTAGATCATCATGACACCTAGGCAATTAGTGTTTTCAGAAGAGATCAGCCATGGCACTAGTATCCCTGAAAGGATTTTTCCACAGCAGTCTATTAGTTTCAATCCTGCCCTTTAAAATGACAGTTGAGGGTGAACAGTGACAACAGCACCGGGCACATTGTACATCCTTCAAAATGTTGACAAATGAAACCAGCTAGTGTTACAGAATGTGACGCTGCCCTAAAGAGAACCTTGGCTATGCAGGGCAAAGCAACAGATTCACTTGAACGGCTCCTTCCCTTTGCTGTGAATATTTGCATCCGTTTTATTTCCCTACCATTTTGTTCAGATAGGAGGAGTGAAGGAAGTAGCCCTGTGTGAGCTCCGAGAACCCTAGTGGAGATAACACAGGTCTAAGGCCTCTCTCCCTCTTCCATGTGATAGCCCTGGGCCAATGATCAGCCTGTCACACAAGAAAGGTAACGATTAACATGCTCCTCCAATTATGGAAGCACTGGATATTTTCTCATGAAGGTTGAAAACAGCAGTGGAGGAAAGGTGAAGGAAGTTAGGTATGTACTGCCTGGGAGCATGGACATTGTAGTGGTACAAAATAAAAACAAGCCTTATCAGCAGATAATCAGTACCTGAATGGGCAGCTTCAAAAAACAAGGCGGACTAAGGGTGAATCCTAAAAGCCTAACCCTCTAGCAATGCATGTTAAATGGATTCACATTCCCTCACTGCTCCTGCTAATTAATGAGCAGATATTTTTTTCTGTGCTCAGATGCTGCTCAGCTGTCGAATAATTACCGGCCCACATTGTTACCACAGTGACTCACCTGGTTATCATTACCCTGCCTCATTAGTCCAGCCTACAGCTAGCCCTTTTTTACTATTTAAGCAGTCTAGTTCATTTCCTCCTCCTGGTTTAAGTACTTCCTTTCTGTGCTCCTGTGTACGACTTGGCCTGGCTGGCTTCTCTTCAATGCCAGTTACTGATTTTTGCTCCCGACTATGCTCATTTTTGGTTTCCTGTACCCGACTCGTCTGATTACACGCTCCGACATCCAAAACCTAGCTTCTGTTTTATGACTATTTTCCTCGCCTGTGCTATTTTTGTCATTTCATTAAAGGTGTGATTTTAACTGCACTTTCTGTCTCAGTCTGGTTTATGGTTCCTGACAACATCAAATTTCACCATTTTTAAAAGTCTGCTTTAAGTAATTTCTTAACATTGTTCGTACTTACAAGCAAAAAAGCAGAATCACAAAGTCCACAACTTGACCTTTTTGGATGAGAGCAGTGACCTGAAAAGTAAAGATAAAAAACGAATTAATCCAGGCAGACAATAATATAATCCTTTCAGCCTACACAAGCGGTCTGCAAAAAAAAAAAAATGAGTACCAAGAGAGTAAGAAGAAGAATACAGGAAGCAGTAGCAGGCTTTAATATTGTTCATTGTCTTTTACAATTAGTTAAAATAGAATTTTGATGCCCTGATCAAGCTCACTGTACACGTGGGCCTTCATGGCTCCTTGTATGTTTTCTTTCTGTATGCCTTTTTTTTTCTTGATACCCTTTTTTTGTATGTTGAAAACCTTAAAGAATTTAAAAAAAATGAAAATGTAATAAAAAAAATAATTTTGAGTTCTAGTGTTAAAATAAACTGGTCTGCACCCCAAAAGATCAGAACTACAAGCAAACATTGCTTGCACATACCCTAGCATGCCTACTTCAGCATCCCTGCACCTTGTGGTACCTAAAAACTGCAAGACACAAGTGACTGGCTCAGCCTATCAGCATTTACCAATACAAAATGGTTTGTTTAATCCTAAGCTTTAACAAAAACGGACCTTGCCATAGATAATTTAGGTCAGCCTTTCTCAACATTTTCATGACAGAGGAACCCTTGAAAAACCTTTCTTTCTAGTATCAGGGACCCCTGCTAAAAATGACTATACCCTACAACTCATGATACGTTAGTGTGATGGTCATTGGGAAGAATTTCCCCTTTAAGAGATGCCTAAAAATATCAATGGTGTCAGTGGGAACTTATCTGACGGGCAGAAATTACTCATTGCTGAAGGAACCCCTAGTAAACTCTGGAGGAACCCTAAAGTGCTCCCCTTGCAGACAGTTAAAAAGATCATTGATGCCAGTTGTAGTTGAGAGATAGAAATTTTTAATTGATCAAGGAACCATAGGAATGGAACCCTAGTAGGGAATGACTGATAAAGGTAAATCAGAGATGGAAAAGGTTGAAGAACACAGTCTCTAAAGAGCCAGGAACAAAAGGTCTTCACACATTGACCTGTTGGAAAATTGCTTTGCTCCACGTATTGGTTTAATCCCAGTGCAGAGCATACTACACATTACACATCATCCACATGATTCAATGTCATAAGGGTGGACAAATGCAGACTAAAAATAGGAAAATGTGGATCAAATTGCCATTCAACACAACAGCCAAGCTGCAGACATAAAAAAAAATTAAAAATAAAAAATGTCAACATTTCTAGTTCCTGTAAAATGCACTAACTTGAAGAGGAAGTAAACCCCAATTTCCATGGAAACGAAAACAGCGAGTACACTTTCACAGACAGCGATCAGCTGCCTGTGCTATCTACATTACTAAGAGATAAAAGTTGTCTTGGAGGGTTTACAACCACCAAATTACATTAGCAAAATCTGTTTTTTAGAAATGACTCTAGAACGTCACTCTTTTTAATAAAATACACGTTACAACTTTTATTTTATGCTTTACTACATTTCAGTGTTGTTAGCTCATGAAGCCACTTCCTGTCTACATGCATGTATCCACCAATGGATGAAAGGCATTTCTTGAGGTGGGTTTCCTGATGGTGACAACAGTTGATGGTGCTGAAATGGCCACTTGAAGTTGGTATCAAACCCTTGTACAACAACAACGCAGTAGAAATACTGGGAAAAAGCAAGTAAATGTCACCCCAGAATAAGTGATTTCTGAAAAAGGTCCTTCATGACAGGATCGCTACATATTTATTTTAATGAAAGCTGCAAATTTTATAAAGATGGAAAATTTTCTGAAAGCACATCAAAAGTCCTGCATGCTGCATCTTTGCTGCGTGTTCAGAAAATGCACCAAAAACTCTCAATCTAATAGAAGTAAATGAGAAAGAATGGGTAATCCACATGAAAACCCTCATCTGTGCTCACACTGTGGGAAAACCACAGCCGGGCAAGTGCAAAAATCGGCCTAAAGCCAGCCATTGATGGAGAAATGGTTGCAGGAAAGCAATTCAGTTGTTTCCCCAATCAACACAGTCCATGTTGATGGTGGAATCCTACCCGCATAGTCATTGTGTTCTCCCAGCGGGGTGGGGAAAGCCACCATTGCCAGGAGAACACAGTGATTATTGCTAGCAGCTATAACAGCTACTAGCAATCATTGCATGTAAATTAGACAGGCTTGTTGTACCTAAAAGAAAATAATAATAATGTTCCTCCTCCTCCTACCTATGCTGTATATTGCTGGTAAAAAAAAACAAAAAAACGTGTGTAAATGCAATTTCAATCTGCTCTGGGGCAGTCATGTGATGCAGAACCTTCGCCCCTGCATTGTCATGGAGCAGCTGCTGCAGGGGAGAGGAAGGAGCGCTGTCAACGGATGGGCAACGGATACCAATGGGTGATGTCAAATTTAGCTCAGGCAATTTAGCCCCATTGTTGAGCACACCAGAAACGTCTGCATCTCGTGAATTAAAATGGGTATTTAAACAGATCATTTTAAACCAGAGGTATTCTGAACGCCAATGCAGCCAGCTGTTAGAATACAATGGCCAGCAGGGGAGAACATAGATGTTTATCAACAACAACAACAAAAAAATCGAAGTGTATTGCCAACTTTGCGGGAGGTTGGACTATGATGGACGTTTGATTTTCAGAAATTGCTAGATCTACGGAACAATTTTTGGCACTGAAAGTAAAAATGTTTTTAAATATTAACTTCCTGACAGGATTGCAAAAGATTTACTTTAATGAGGGTGGTGAAATTGGCAACTAATTGCAGGAGGGAATTGATACCAGGGCACAGGAGTCACAAATTGTTAATACAGTATTATGATTCAACATTTGTCATTCATATGGAAAATGGACTGGGCACACTGCCCTGAGAAACAATGAGTCGACAAGAAGGAATAACTTTCAACTTCAGATAATTTGAAATAGATAATTATTTTTGAATAAAACAATTAATCTGTTGCCATATAGCACAATAAAAATCCAAAAAGTGTTGTTCCGATCAAAAAAATAAAAAATAAAATTGGCTTGTATCCAGCATGTAAATATCTGCGTTCAAACCAGATTCTTCTTAAAACAATAGAAGTCTTGTTGTGAAGAGTATGCAGTACTAGATGAAGGTTAAATACCAATGTTATAAAGACTCCAGTCCTACACTGGCTAGACCAGATGCAGCCATTTTAGATATACATCCACACAAGTCTCTAACTTCCAAGTGCAGTGTACAGGCAGTCCATTGAAAACTATTAGGGTGCTGCGGCTGCAAGGGCACAACCACTGTTCTTATGCGATAGGCGTGCAAGTGAGCAATCTGGAAAGCACAGCGTCTGATTTTGGGGCCACTCACCCGCATCCTTGTTAAATCTTCAGCCCCCCCCACCAAAAAATAAAAAGTCAGAAGCTACAAATACTGTAGCTGCTGACTTTTATTATTAGGACACTTAGCTATCCACGGATCCTGCGATGTCAGCACTCAAGATTATTTTTCAATCGGCTGTCAGGAGAAATGGTGGCACCAGGAAACCGAAGCCTTGTGACTGCACAGCCAGTTTGCTACTGTGCATGTACGAATGGCCCGGTGGCAATGCAAGGAGGAGGGTGTCTGAACTTCCAGGGGACCTCACCATGGCAAGGTCTCCCGGAAGTAGGGATTAGTACCTGTCAAAAACAGATACCCCATAGCAGCCAGCACTACAATCTAACAGAAATTGTGTCAACACATGGGGTACAAAAATGCAGCGCTAAGCATAACTAAAAACGGTCAAACCGTTGCCATTTGGCATGATAAAAGATAGACTTGGCTAAAAAATGTATTTCACTAGTATACAGCCCAGGAGTCTATGACTGCATTTCCTTCTGAGGTATCCAGACCATCATCACTACATGCTTGATTAAAGCTACCTTTTGGTAACCATATTCAATCTTTTCTCTTGGGTGGCAGATGCATTTGTCATAGTGACTCCTTAAAGCGGAGTTCCACCCATTTAAAAGTCAGCGGCTACAAAAAGGTGTAGCTGCTGACTTTTAATAGACACGCCCCTGTCCTGTGGTCCAGCGATGCGGCTGCCCAAAGCCTCGCTTCTTTCCCCCTCCTCTCAGCGGTGCTGACATTGCAAGTGTGGGTGTCCAGCTGTGGCTTTCCAGCCTGGCCATGTCATGAACTTTGTCAGATGGCAACATTTTGACTGTTTCGTTACATTTAGCGCTGAACTTTTGTACCCCAAAAACAGGTACCCATTCTCCCCCTGAAAGGAGCCAAATTTGGCAGCGGAGAGGGGTAGGAAGCAAACAAGCCGAGCTTCCCCTTTTGGGTGGAACGCCGCTTTAAATTAAAACCAGTAGCTGTGTTCCTGCTACGTCCTAACAGATCTGCAGTCGAAATCTGGAAGTTGAGGACACTGCAAAAAAAACTCCCATTTCATCATGTGAATAAAGCCTTTTTAACAAAAACGTAAAGCTGGTCTTTCCCCTTCACACTAAAAATCCATGGTTCAATCTATGTAGGGACGTAATGCCACCCTGTCTTGCTTTCTCTCGAGATAGACTATGGATTAGGGGAGACTGTGGTGGTGCACAGAGCAGTGGTCATGATCTTAACCAACATGCACTGATCATTCCAAACAAAAGGGAAGTGGGAGGGAAAAATGGGAATTTTGGGAGATCATGAGAGATGTTACAAGGAGGCAAAAACAATTTAGTGAAAAATGGAGTAGGGCTCAATCATGCGAGTTTTGCTCTCTGAAGAGCAATCCGTGTTCACATCACTCTTCAGTAAGCATTTGACAGGAGGTGAGGAGGCAATGCATCGCTTCCCCACTGCCTTGAACATTTTCTTTAAAGCGGGGTTCCACCCTAAAGTGGAATTTCCCCTCATCGGAACCCTCCCCCCCCTCCGGTGATACATTTGGCACCTTTCAGGAGGGAGGGGGGGTGCAGATACCTGTCTAAGACAGGTATTTGCACCCACTTCCGGACATAGACTCCCATGGGTGTCTATGACATTTCCTGTCTGCTGGGACACACACGGGTCCCAGAGACAGCGCGGACCATTCCTAGTGCGCTGCGCAACTCGCACATGCGCATTAGGGAACCGGGAAGTGAAGCCGCAATGCTTCAGTTAGAATGGCGGCGGCAGCAGCCGAAACCCGAGCGATCGATCGGTCTCGGCTGCCGACATCGCTGGACCCTGGGACAGGTGAGTGTCTATTTATTAAAAGTCAGCTGTAGTATTTATAGCTGCTGGCTTTTAATATTTTTTTTTGTAGGTGGAATCTCTTTAAGTAGTGGATGTGTATGGATTATTTTTGAAAAAAAAGAACATAGCTTAGTGTCACTTTAAATGACAAATTCCGGATAGAGCAGAAATAGGATCCTGCAAATCCTACCTGGAATTCTGAATTACAGGCGGGTCATTCCCATGGCACTGACTCAATTCACAGGGAGGAAAACAGAACCACAAGTGTATGAATAATAATAGTGATATTTATTAACTAACACTATTTATTCAGCCGTCATTTAAATGCACACTCTACACTGTTTGCATAGCATTTAGCTGGCAGGTAAAGCGCACAAACCAAACCTGGATGTGAGATGCAGCAATGATCATAGAGAATGCAGTAACCACTTGCCGACCGGGCCCTTTCTGGCACTTTTTGTTTACAAGTAAAAATCATTTTCTTCTGCTAGAAAATTACTTAAACCCTCAAACATTATAATTAATATATATATATATATATATACACACGATGTATATATGTGTGTGTGTGTAATATATATATATATATATATATATATAATACACACACACACATATACATCGTGTATATATATATATATATATATATATATATATATATAATATATAATATAATATTATATATATATATATATATATAATTTTTAGCAGACCCTAGAGAATAATGCAATTTTTTGTGCAAACTTTAATGAATTTTATTATTTTATTTGGTAAAATATAAATGATGATGTCACGCCAATTAAATAGATGCCCAACATGTCACACTTTAAAACTGCACACACTTGGGGCGACAAACTGCGATACTTAAAAATCTCCATAGCTGACGCTTTCAATTCTTTTACAGGTAGGTTACCCGATTCGAGTTACAGATGAGGTCTAATGCTAGATTTATTGCTCTCGCTATAAAGTTTGCAGCGATGCCTTACATGTATGGTGCGAACTCCGTTTACATATGTGTGAGCAACTTCTGTATGCTTTTGCTTCTGTGCAGGGGACAGTGGCGCTTTAAATACTGTATATATTTTTTTTGCTTTTTTTTTTTTTTTTATTTATTTTTTAATACTGTCCAATAATTTTTTTTTTTTTAATCACTTTTATTCCTATTAGAAGGAATGTAAACATCCCTTGTACAGGGGATATAATAGCATATGTATATAATAATGAATGGAGCCCAAATTATTACCAAAAATCAAACACCATAAGTGCCAAAATCCAATGATAAACCAAATAAAAAAACACAATTACATTATCCTCATTAAAGCGGTTGTATACTCATTTTTTTTACTTTTACCTACAGGAAAGCCTATAAAAAAAAATATTCCCCTCGGTATGCGCCACTGACTACAGCAGCGCATGCGCACAAGGGGATTCTCGGCTGAAAGTCCGGCAGTGGCTGGACCCGGCCGGGATGAAACCTCTTGCGCGCATGCGCGGGAGTGACGATATCGCGGCTCCGGCCACTCTCAGCGCCGGAGCCGCGATACCCAGAAGAAACGCAGAGGGAGCATGTCAGCTCCCTCGGCGTGGATCGGGCCAGATGTCGGGGCCTCGTTCTAAGGTAAGTATTTCATAATGAGCTAGTATGCGGTGCATACTAGCTCATTATGCCTTTTGCTTTGAAGGTGGTAAAAAAAAAATTGGTGGATTTACTACCGCTTTAAGCGTATATAAATAACAGAGTATTGATACCTAAATAATCGTGTAAAAATATCAAATAAATAAATGAATATATAAAGTTCATAAATCTCAGTGGATTAGTCCTTAAGTAGTCCAACCATAAGGCCCCTTGCACACTGGGGCGGTTTTCAGGCGTTACAGCGCTAAAAATAGCACCTGAAAAAAACCGGCCCCTTTCACTCCAGTGTGAAAGCCGGAGGGCTTTCACACTGGAGCGGTGCGCTGGCAGGACAGTGAAAAAAGTCCTGCTGGCCGCATCTTTGGAGCGGTGAAGGAGCGGTGTATTCACCGCTCCTACCCATTGAAATCAATGGGACAGCACGGCAATACATACACAGACACATGTGCACACACATAGAGACACGCACATGAATAAAGCCCTTTTTAACACTAATTTAGCTTGTAGCATAGTACAGTACCTTTGCAGTTTCCTCATTCAGCCGGGTACTGCACTGTAGGGGGAAGCAGAGAGCACAGCACACTCCTCTGCACTTTACTTTCACTTTTGAAGCTGACGGAGCTTCACACAGTGTCGGGGATCGGGCTCATCTGACAGCCCTGCTCCCGCAGCACATTAATTGAGAAAGACCAGGCGGGCCGTTCAAAACCAGACCGCGGGCCGCAATTGGCCCACGTGCCGGACTTTGGACATGCATGCTCTAGAGGAACCCTAGGGTTCCATGGAGCCCTGGATGAGAAACCCTGCTTTTAAGACCTCATGCACACTGGACATTTTCGTAGCTGCTCCTCGGGGTGCCAGGCGTTTTTTTTCCTGCCACTTACCACCCCTGCATATTATCTTATGTGTCCATGCACACATAGGCTTTTAGCAGCGTTCAGTAGCAGGAAGTTTAAGAGCCCTTTCACACCACACCGCCCATAGCGTGGGCGGTAAAACGCCGGTTACCATCGGATTTGCGGCGCATTTCGGCCGCTAGCGGGGCGCTTTTACCCCCGCTAGCGGCCGAGAAAGGGTTAAAACCGCCGGCAATACGCCGCACTAGCGGCGTTTTGCCGGCGGTATTACAGCGCTGCCCCATTGATTTCAATGGGGAGCAGCGGTGGAGGAGCGGTAAACACACCGCTCCTTCCCCGCTCCAAAGAAGCTGCTGGCAGGACTTTTTCCTGACGTCCTGCCAGCGCACCACTGTAGTGTGAAAGCTCTCGGGCTTTCACACTACACACAATGGTGCAGCTTCTTTAGGGGGGATTTCAGGCGCTATTTCTAACACTATACAGCCTGCAAAACGCCCTGGTGTGAAAGGGGTCTTAGAGGCAGGAAAAAAAATAAATACATTGCCAGGAGCAGCAGAGTTTTGGCAGAAAAAACGCTTGACTCTGCTAAACGCTTAAGTCTTAATTTCAATGGGCAAAATAATGGCCAATGAAATGAAGAAGCTCTTCATGCCTGTAAACACACCTAAAAGTTTGTAAAAGCTTTAGACACTTTTACAAGCATTACGCTCTTTTTCTGCCAAAATGCTGCTGCCACGAGGAAAGTGTCCAAGAGAGTTTGCAAAACGTCCTGTGTGCAAGAGGCCTTAGGCCCAGAAAACACTGGTGTGACATGCGCTCCAGCTTTGAGAGCACAAGTCGCATGACACGTGCAATGGAATCGCTCTAACAGAAGCGACTTGAGTCGCTTCGACTTAGAGAAAAGTTCCTTCACTACTTTTTTGCGACTTCGGCATGACTTGTAGGGTTGTCCCGATACCACTTTTCTAAGATCGGGTACAAGTACCGATACTTTTTTTCAAGTACTCGCGATACCGTTTAAAAATACATTTTTTTTATGTCATGTGACAGTTTGACTGATGGGCACTGATAAGTGGCACTGACTGATGGCAACTGATAGGTGGCACCGACAAGTGGCTGGCATGGATAGAGGACACTTATGGGCACTGACAGGTGGCTGGCACTAAAATGCAGCAATAAATTACATGAGTAAAGGCTTTATTTTTGAAATGCTGTGGTGTGACACCCATCTTCGTAGACCCTGCTGCAGTAAGCAGCAGCAAACATCTTGTTATACCCAGCTGGGCTGGGTGTAACAAGATGTACGCTGCTGGCTTACTACAGCCAAGTGCAGGGTGTACCAAGATGGGCATCAGAATGTTCATCCGCCGACGGCTCTTCTTGTTGTCTCTTTCTCTGATGTGTCTCTCTGATGTCTCCCTCTAATCTCGCTCTCCCTCTAATCTCGCTCTCCCTCTAATCTCGCTCTCCCTCTAATCTCGCTCTCCGATTTCTCTCTGATGTCCCTCTTTCTCTGAGGTCTCTCTTTGTCTCCCTCTGCGATGTCTCTCTCTGATGTCTCAGGTACGGTGCAGCAGAAGATACGCCCCTTCACACACGTCACCTTGTGTCTCATTACACAGGCTGACTCTGCCCGCCCTCTCCATCCACCAGCTGACTCTGCCCACCCTCCCTGTCCACCAGCTGACTCCGCCCACCCTCTCTGTCCTCCCGCTAACTCTGCCTGCCGACCAGGTATCGGATAAGGCATCGGGAGCATTTGCTCGAGTACAAGTACTCGCACAAATGCTCGGTATCGGTAGTATCTGTATTGGGATAACCCTAAAGGCATGCATTGACTCCAGTTAAACAAATCATACGCAAGTCTTGCAGAAGTCGTGCTGGGATGTTGGATTCGAAGTCACGGCAGTGTGAACCAGGCCTTAATCGGAACTAACTTTTTTTTCAAAATACTGTGAGCAGACGGAATGTTTAGTGTACAAGAGACACACAATGGGGTTGATTTACTAAAACTGGAGCACTAAGAATCTGATGCAGCTGTGCATGGTAGCCAATCAGCTTCTAACTTTAGCTTGGTATGTTAAGCTTTGACAATAAAACCGGTAAGCCGATTGTTTTTTATGCAGCGCTGCACCTGATCTTGCACTCTCCAGTTTTAATAAATAAATAACCCCCAATGTCTCTTCTGCAATAAAGAAAACCTACCTGCCTGTTTGTAGCCTTCCTTAAGCCTGGTACACACTAATAATAAGCACTTGGTTAAACAGAAAAAAAAAAAACTGACCGCTCAGGTTAGAGCCACTGTACTAACAATCCATACAGCGATCTCCCCTGTTTTTCTATTGTGTCCTGACAGGGGGAGACCCCCATCCTGGATTTCCAGCTATGGAGTCTGCTGACCTAAGACAAGACAAGATGTATTGCACATGTGAGAACTGTATAAACAAGCATCCCAGTTGAAGTCACGGGAAGTGACGTAACGCGTAGGATACCGGAAGTGACGTCTACACCCGTGCGGTACGCTCGTAGTTTGTTCACTGTGTGTCTTACCTCTGACACTGTGTGAGTAGTTTAAATATTTTAATAAAATTCTTAACGTTTAATCTACTATATATATATATATATATATACACATATACACACATACACATACATACACACACACACACACACACACACTACACTACACTATACGCCAATCCCCCACTATTTTTAACCCTTTCTGCCGCTCTCTGGGGCTTCGGGGTATTTTCGGCCGTTCTCGGCTATTTTCGACCGTTCTCGGGGGCTTTCAGAAAGCCGAAAGCTGCCGGGAACGGCCGAGTGCGCCCGAAAATAGCCGAGAACAGCCAAAAATAGCCGAGAACGGTCGAGTGCGGCCAAAAATAGCTGAAAGCCGCCGTGAGCGGCCGAGAACTACCGAGCGCCGCCGAGATACACAGGACATCCGCTCTGTATCTCGGCGGCACCATTTTTAAATGGCAAAGCCACAGAAAAGACTGCAAATGACTGACAAGGCTAAATGCAAGGCTGTAAGTGACTGACAAGGCTGCAATGGAAGGCTGCAAATGACTGACAAGGCTAAATGGAAGGATGAAAATTACACTGATAAGGCTGCATTAATGGGCATTTAAACGTAAGTTTTTTTTCCTTAAACTTCCCTCCTTAAAGTTTTTTTCTTTAAAATTCCCTCCTAAACGTGGGGTGAGTGTTATACGCCGATAAATACGGTAATTACATCATCACATGCCAGCCCATCAGGGTGGATGAAGACCAGCACCCCGAAGAAGCTGAAGAAGATGACGACGATATCAACAAGGGACCTCTCAGGGGTTGGACTGTTGGAGCTACAATTGCTGTACACAGCTAAAATTTTGGCCGATTCAGCAGGAATCAGCAAAAATATGAGCCATGGTTGGATCTGATGATATACCTGGCTCAACAAACTTTGAGGATTCAAAGGAGCCGGGCAGAATAAAGTCTTCCAAACATCTGTAGTTACCTTTCGGGTAATGTGGCAGCTGTTTCAGAATGTTACATTTGAAAATATAAATTCTATTGTTTAGAAATGAATTTGTATGGTAATCACCTAGCCATTGTACTGCCTCCTGACACTTTCATTGAAGACTTTTCTGCCTCACCCAATAGATTCTGAAAATCCTAGCTGTCTGATTTTGTATAGTGGTTTGTACATATATTTTCTCTTTATATTATCATCAGGACTTTAAAGGAAAGTTTATTTTACTTTGTCAGCTCAATATAAAATATTACATATTCATTTTATGTAGCCTTCCATCCCGCTAGCAGATGGCATTCTAGTCTCCTTTTCACATCATTACAGTGAAATCTTTTTAGTTGGTAATCTAAACTTTATTAACATCTGTCAGTTTACCACTAACCTTTACATTTTATTAGGCTATCCCCTGTATTTGAACTGCTTGCATTTCAATAAAGGCCGTTCCTAAATTTTGACTGATAGCATGCATTAACCTTGTTGCCTGCCCACAGTACAATTTAGTGCAGTAGGGTGGCAGCTCCAGGCTGAGTAATGTACTGCCATGCGCACTAACGCATCCAGCGGCACAATCGCATGACCGTTGTGTCAGGTGACAAAAAATAAATAAAAAAAATCACAACTTCAAAAATTTGCCCTGCCTTTTATGAGGAAGATCATGCTCTGCTTCAGTACGTCACAGTACATGTTGGCATTCATGGTTCCCTCATGGAACTGTAGCTCCCTAGTGCCGGCAGTACTCATGAAGCCCCAGATCATGACACACCCATCATCATGCTTGACTGTACTCCTCACACCGTTGTCGCCACACGTGCTTGACACCATCTGAACCAAATAATTTTATCTTGGTCTCATCAGACTACAGAACATTGTTCCAGTAATTCATGTCCTTAGTCTGCTTGTCTTCAGCAAACAGTGTGGGGGATTTCTTGTGCATCATCTTTAGGAGAGGCTTCCTTCTGGGCCAACAGCCATGTAGACCAAATTTGATACAGTGTGCAGCGTATGGTCTGAGCACTGACAGGCTGACTCCTCACCCCTTCAACCTCTGCAGCAATGCTGGCAGCACTCATACGTCTATTTCCGAATGACACACTATGGATATGATGCTGAGCACGTGCACTCAACTTCTTTGGTCGACCATGGTGAGGCCTGTTCTAAGTGGAACCTGTCCTGTTAAACCACTTATATGGTCTTGGCTGCCGTGCTTCAACTCCGTTTCAGGGCCTTGCCAAACTTCTTATAGCCTAGGCCATCTTTATGTAGAGCAATATATTTTTTCAGATCCTCAGAGAGTCCTTTGCCATGAGGTGGCATGTTGAACTTCCAGTGACCAGTATGAGAGAGTGAGAGTGATAACACCAAATTTAACACACTTGCTCCCCATTCACACCTGAGACCTTGTAACAATAACGAGTCACATGACACCGGGGATGGAAAAATGGCTAATTGGGCCCAATTTGGACATTTTCACTTAGGGGTGTAAACATTGATGGCTGTGTGTTGAGTTATTTTGAGGGGACAGCAAATTTACACTGTTATACAAGCTGTACACTCACTATTTTACATTGCAGCAAAGTGTCATTTCTTCAGTGTTGTCACATGAAAAGATAGAATAGAATATTTACAAAAATGTGATGGGGTGTACTTACATTTGTGAGATACTGTACCTTGGACTGTCTATTTTCCAAAAGGGGATTTTGGAGGGTATTTGTATTGCCCTGGTATTAGGTATTAGGTTTAGGGCATCAAGAAATGATAGGCCATCAGTATATCAGGACTGATAAGTTTTGATCAATTTTCAAATATATACATACCATAGTTTGTAGACCCTTTCACACAGACTAAATAATCACTTATTTGGGTAATTTTTACCAAAGAAATGTAGCAGACTACATTTTGGTCTAATAAAAGTTTATTTGCTTACATTTTATAGCAGAAACGAAGAAAAACGTAGGATTTTCTTTTTCAACATTTTCTGTATTTTTTCATTTATATAATCAAAAAAAATCAAAAACCCAGTTGTAAATTAAATACCAACAAAAGAAAGCTCTATTTGTATAAAAAACAAAAAGCATACAGTGTAAAAACGATCAAGCAATTACCAGTTAAAGTAGTCAAGTGCAGAATAGCAAAAAATGCCCTGGCGATTAAAAGTAGTACGGCGGCAGCTCATTTGACTGTACTTCTGTGGATCACAGGAGTGCAGTTTGTTTTGCTCTCTGCTGATGTCACAGAGTTGGTCCAGGCTCGGGCATCATCACGACAATAGAGTCGGGATCTAACCAGATCCCTGGACCGACAACCTGCTCAGCCTCTCAGCCAGATGCTGAGAGGCAGAGCGGCGCTTTCGCCCCCTCCACAGCCCAGGGCTCCAGTGAGCGAGGAGGGGAAAGAGCAGAGAGCAGTGACTGACCGTCACCAGCTTTGTTCAGGGAGTTGTGAGAACCCAGCCATCAGCGGTGTTCGATCGCTGAGTTCTCAGTGTTAAAGGCGCCAGGGGATAGATGCAGCATCGGACCTATGCTGTATTCATCTAGGCAAGTATGAATCTAAAAAATAAAAAACAGTATCTCACCCACACAAAATCGCAACCCTCGGTTCCCAGGAGGAAGTAGTAATGAGTTGATGACGAAACGTGTTGGAACATGGCTGTATGGCAACCATTAGCGACGTTGGAACGAAATACCGGTGAAGTTCCAAGGGTTGTAATTTTGCGTGGAGAGATACCGTTTACACGCGCTGCTCCGCTGTGACCACGTCATGCCAGTTCCTTGCTGCGGCAGTGGATTTTACATGCTTTATCTTTTTGATTCCATGTGAGTATGTGTGAAGCGTTTTTAAAATTTAATACATTTTCATCAAACTGCACTATTGGAGCACTTTGTTTTGTTATATGTGGATTTTCCATGAGATCTACTTTCACGTTTGGAGATCAATGGATGGTTTAACCCTTTGTAGGCTGTCGTGTATTTGCCAAGCATGAGAGTGCAAGACAACTTCGTCTTGGTGGATGATGTTTGAAGGCAACCCTTTAGTTTCAATACGTTTTTTTTTTTTTTTTTTTTTTAAATACAAAAAAGTAAAAAGTAGTACAATACACACTGAATTCATAGTAGCTGGTACCAACTACTATTACAATTCAGACATGGCACATAGTAATAGAATTATTTCTTATCCAAAAGCTGAACTTAAGTCAACCCATACTACACATTGTTGAATCACACAAAGCTTTCACGCTTGTTTAATGGACTGTTTAGTCGTGGACTTTGTTCATTCATTTTTACAATTCAGAATCACCAATTTGTGTTAATGATAATCACTTGTCACTGGGCGATTTGTTGTTTATGATTTAAAATCACTAACTCACAGCGTCGCTACTTACTATATTGCATTTAAAAGGTAAATGCTTATGGTTATCGGTTTAATTTAAGTGGCAGCTTCAAACACTATATTTGCTCCTGGCACAGCGGTGGTACCTTTAGTGTGGGTGTACGTAGCTTTTGTACCTTCTATTTTTATTTTATCTGTTATATTTTATTACAGCTACTGTATACAAGTATTTCCGTTGGATGATATTTCAAACCATGCCAGGAATATTGACAAACGTTTTGATAAATGGATCCAATTCTTCTAATGGTTCCTCTAAAATAATGAGCTCAGGGCCATGACATAATGAAATAATGAACATCTAGTTAATCATAGATAAGCACAGCATATAAGGTAGCTGACAGTAACTGCAATAGTAAATTAACCAAATTGTCTTAATTTTACAAAAAGCTGGAATACAATTAGAGAAGACTTTCTTTTTTTTCCCCATACGGTCACCGCAGCCAATCATTTGAGAATTTTTATCACTAATAAAATAGAAAAAAAATATTTAAATCATTATTTACACATTTCAAATATAACAAAGCAGAACAACGGAGACAAGATGTTAATATAAGCCAGCATATGATATCATAAGTGTAATGCCCCGTACACACAATCGGATTGTTGGGCAACAAAACCGTGACTTTTGTCCGAAGGGTGTTGGCTCAAACTTGTCTTGCATACACAGTCACACAAATGTTGGCCAAAAATTACGAACAGTGGCATACTAGATGTACTACGTGGTTTTTCAGCTTTGGTGCTCTTTCTGCTAATTTTGTGTTAGTAGAAGTTTGGTGAGTCTTGATTCGCTTTTGATTTTCTTTTTGCGTTTTTCATTTAGCGCTTTTCAGTTTGTGCTTTTCAGTTCATTTCGGAGCGGCCGTTCGTCCACAGATTGTTGCGGAATCGGAGGAGATGACATGTTATTTATTATTGGCCTTGGAGTTACTGCTTTGACATTTTTTGGGTTGAATAATAATGATTTGATTTGGTATATTTTCTATATTTTTGGATGCAAAGAATGCACTTTTTGGTTAGGTTTTATTGGCAGATGAAGAATAATACTTCGCTATGCGTTTTACTTCAAATGACAGTTTGGGAGTAGGCAGTTACATTTTATAAAATACAATGTAAAATTAACAAGGGACACCAACATAGTTGTATCTTTGATCTTCAAAACTAGAGGATAATGGTGTTGTGGTAAGCATAATAATATTATTCTTTATATCACTAGAAAAAAAAAAAGCCTTTGAAACTTTGTTTGCAATAACTCCATCAGTAACACCAGCAAAGCAGCTTCATTATTATCCCATTAAAGAAGAAGAGAATTGTGTGCTGGATTTGGAGATTTCATAATTTGCAACATCACGAATGTTAATTCTCCATTACGAACGATAGTTTATAAGACCGGACGCTTCTGCTTCTGAGCATGCGTGTTTGTATTTTGGACTTTTGTCTAATGGACTCGTTTACACACGATCAGACAATCCGACAACAAACATTTGCAGGCGGAAAATTTGAGAACATGCTAACCAACATTTGTTGGCGGAAAGTCGGACAACAATTGTCCGATGGAGCATACACCTGGTTGGAATTTCCTCCAACAAGCTCACATCCAACATTTCCCGTCAGAAAGTCCGATCATGTATACGGGGCATTAGGCTGTATTCACACCTGAGCGTTTCCTTTTCAGGCAGAAACTTGCACGATTTTACCGCAATTTGATGTGATTTTGCACAGGTCATCGATGTAAAAAGAAGAAAAACAATGCCTGTAATCTGCCCAAGAAGAAGGGCATGTAATTTTTTGAGCTTCAGGTGTTTTGCTTCAGGTTACAAAATGCTCAGATGTGAACAGGGGCAATTTAAATGAATGGGATTTTGTTTGTTGGACGTTTTTTCTGGCCTTTTATGAGCTGAAAACGCTCAGGTGTGAATGCAGCTTTAATCCACCCATACCCCCATCTGGATCATGTCCCCCCCAAGATATCCCAGGAGAACAACTTCAGATAGCAAACATAGTACACTGGGTATTAGTGGCATAAGGTGCATAAAACAAACATCAGCAAGGGAAATCAAATTAGGGATCCAAGTTAGTCGTGGAAAAAAAATAAAAAGTCTCAGGAAATCACATACGCATACTCGATGAGGCATAAACCAAGAAGTAATAAATATAAAAGAAAAAAAAAAAAAAAGAGAAGGGGGGTTTATAAGAGAGGACTCGGGAGGATTAAAAATCACCAACGCCCCAGCTTTCCCCTCATCCCCTCAGGGGGAAAAGGGAGAGGTAAGAGAACCCAAAAAAAGGGGGGGAAAACCAGTATCACTAGGCCAGAAGCATCATAAGCAAGCTGTAAAGAAGATTTATATTGAACAGAGCACAATATATTCACACAAACACACTAACAACATATCGGAGGTAGTGAAATCTATCCATAAACACACACATTTTGTAGAATTATGAGAATTTGTGAAGGACAATGATACCGCCACTAGTCCTTCAGTTGTATATCGAGCACCTTCAGCAGCCAGTCCCTAAAAGTTGGAACCATTGTAGACTTCCAGTGCACTGGTATAAGACTTTTACAGGCTTTAAGAAGGTGAGGTAACAGCGATTGTTTGTATTTACCTACTGAGAGGGAAGTAGCATGAAACACCACAGGGAGAGGGTCATCCTCCAACTGATGATGTGCAACTGTGGCTATAAGGTTGTGGATCTCCATTCAGTAAGGTTTAATAAGGAGATATTCCCACCACAGATGGAGGAACATGTCTTTGTCCACAGTCTCTCCAGCAATGTGTAGATGATGCACAAGAAAGACCACAAACCGTTTGCTGAAGACACGCAGACTAAGGACATGGATTACTGGAACCATGTTCTGTAGTCTGATGAAACCAAGATAAACTTATTTGGTTCAGATGGTGTCAAGTGTGTGTGGCAACAACCAGGCGAGGAGTACAAAGACAAGTGTGTCTTGCCTACAGTCAAGTATGGTGGTGGGAGTCTCATGGTCTGGGGCTGCATGAGTGCTGTCGGCACTGGGGAGCTATAGTTCATTGAGGGAAACATGAATGCCAACATGTACTGAAGTAGAGCATGATCCCCTCCCTTCAGAGACTGGGCTGTAGGGCAGTATTCCAACATAATAATGACACCAAACACACCTCCAAGACAACCACTGCCTTGTTAAAGAAGCTGAGGGTAAACGTGATGACTGGCCAAGCAGGTCTCCAGACCTAAACCCTATTGAGCATCTGTGGAGCATCCTCTAACAGAAGGTGGAGGAGCTCAAGGTCTTGAACATCCAGCAGCTCCGTGATGTCATCACGGAGGAGTAGAAGAGGACTTCAGTAGCAAACTGTGAAGCTCTGATGAACTCCATGCCCAAGAGGCAGTGCTAGAAAATAATGGTGGCCACACAAAATATTGACACTTTGGGCCCAATTTCGATATTTTTTTTTTCGATATTTGTACTCACTCTTGTTGTTTAGGTGTGTTGAGTTATTTTGAGAGGGCAGCAAATTTACACTGTTATACAAGCTGTACACTCATTACTTTACACTGTAGCAAAATGTAATTTCTTTAGTGTTGTCACATGAAAAGATATAATAAAGTATTTACAAAAATGTGAGGTGTATAATGTTTGGTGGTCATTTTCTAGCAAAAAAAATGATTTTAACTCATAAACAACAAGTGTCAGAAATAGGCTCAGTGTTTGGGCAAAGCTGGACATTATAGGGACATTACATGCATGAATGTGGCCTAATTCCCAGACCAGCAAAATCAGTTATCATATGGGAATCAGGGAATGATCAGCACAGAGCACCTTCCTATGACAGAAGGTTCAAAAGACTTTCAACATTTTCAGGTATGAAGAGCACAGCCATATCTACTGGACCCAATCATTTCACACAAATTATCCTAATAATTACATTCAAAGCCCAAGTAACAATATCATTCATTCAGCAAGCCTTGACACCTGATCGGCTACAAGCTGGCTAAACATCTGTGTGTAAGAAGGACAAGGCCTGTTTCCATAATCTACACTGAATACATTCCTCCACACACACTGCATTACACACTACAAAGCTGCAATATCAGAGAGACCTTGTCTGTACAGAAGGCAAGAGATTAGATTTAATATATCTAGACACTGAAGTCAGGCTACCAGTTTCACCCTAGATAACCCTCATGGCCCTCGTACACAGACGCCTGAGCCCGCTCAATGCAATTGCCGGCATTACCTCCACCCGGACAGGCTAGGTGCAGCATTAGCACTACAGCGCCACTTGTGTTAGCGGCGCTGTAGCGCTGTTTAACCACTTGCTTACTGGGCACTTAAACCCCCCTCAGTCCCAGACCAATTTTCAGCTTTCAGCGCTGATGCACTTTGAGTGACAATTGCGCGGGCATACAACACTGTACCCAAATGAAATTTTTATCATTTTTTTCCCACAAATAGAGCTTTCTTTTGGTGGTATTTAGTTACAGCTCGGAGTTTTATTTTTTGCTAAACAAACAAAAAAAGATGCAAAAAAAAAAAAAAAAAAATCATGTTTTAATAGTTTGTTATAAAATTTTGCAAACGGGTCATTTTTCTCCTTCATTGAAGTGCGCTGATTAGGCGGCACTGATAGGCTGCATTGGTGGGCACTGATGGGCTGCATTGGTGGGCACTGATGGGCTGCATTGGTGGGCACTGATAGGCTGCACTGGTGGGCACTGATAGGCATAGTTAAGGCGGCACTAATAGGCACAGATAAGGCGGCACCGATGGGCACAGATAAGGCGGCACTGATGGGCAAAGATGGGCACAGATAAGATGGCACGGATGGGTGGCACGGATAAGTGGCACGGATGGGTGGCACGGATGGGCACTGATAGGTACCACAGATAGATGGGACTGATGGGCACTGATAGGTGGCACTGATAGGTGGCTCTGATAGGTGGCACTGCTGGGCACTGATGGGCGGCACTGCTGGGCACTGATGGGCGGCACTGCTGGGCACTGATGGGCGGCACTGGGGTGCAGCACCTGAGGCAGATTTTGGGTGGCACTGTGGGTGGCACTGCTGGGTGGCACTGTGGGTGGCACTGTGGGCACTGCTGGGTGGCACTGTGGGCACTATGGGCACTGCTGGGTGGCACTGACAGGGGGGCACTTACTTTATTCAGGATGGCACTGCGGGTGGCAGGTGGGCACTGGCAGGGGGCAGGTGTCCTTTTATATTGCTGGCCGTGATCGGGACTGATGTCCCGAACACGGCCGCCGGCGATCGGCTTTTTTTTTTTCTCCTCGCGCTGTCAGCGCGAGGAGGAATACTAGCCGATTACCGGCTCCGTTTTATCACATGATCAGCTGTCATTGGCTGACAGCTGATCACGTGATAAGGGGTCGGGATCGACCCCTTACACGGATCGGTGATCAGGCGAGTCTCACGGACTCGCCGATCACAGAGCGCGCCGCGCGCGCCCCTCAGGGGGCGCGCAGGCCGCTCGTAACCAGGACTACGTCAATAGACGTAGTCCCGGAAATGTGGGTCCGCGCTATTGCCGTCATTTTGCAATAGCGCGGATCCCAAGTGGTTAAACAACGCTTTTTGGTCGTGACCGGGGTACTTTTAACCCCCGCTAGCGGCCGAAGAAGGGGTTCAAAACGCCTGTGTTGCAGTGCTTCTGAAGCACTTTTCAGGCGCTTTGGAAGCACTGCCATTCATTGCAATGGGCAGGGACATTTTGGGAGTGCTCCCAAACTGCCCTAAAGATGCTGCTTGCAGGACTTATTCTAAGACCCCTTTCGTACTGGGGCGGAGGCGGTGTCGGTGGTAAAACAATGCTATTTTTAGTGCCGATTTACCATCGTTTTAGAGACGCTATTCGGCCGCTAGCGGGGCGGTTTTAACCCCCGCGAGCGGCTGAAAAGGGGTTAAAACCATCTGCAAAGCACCGCTATGCCGATTGTATAGCCACGCTGCCCCATTGATTTCAATGGGCAGGAGTGGTATATACACACCGCTCCAAAGATGCTGCTAGCAGGACTTTTTTTGGCATCCTGCCAGCGGACCGCTCCAGTGTGAAAGCCCTCAGGGCTTTCACATTGGAGAGACAGCAGCGGCTGTTTCAGGGCGCTTTGCAGGCGCTATTTTTAGCACTGTAGGGCCTGCAAAACTCCCCAGTGTGAAAGGGGCATAACGTCCCGCAAAGGGCACCACCCCAGTGTGAAAGCGCTCCAGCTTTCACATTCGGGCGGCATGAGAGGCAGTTGTCAGGCGCTATTTCTATCGCTACAACTCCTGAAAACTGCCTCAGTGTGAAAGGGGTCTAAGTCCCAAAAAATAGCAGAACAATATTTTTTGCTAAAATAGCACTAAAATCATTTTTCATCAACACAAACACAGATTACAAAATACCACCTAAACCAAAAGATAAAACTGTATTGAGTTAATAAATAAATCTGCATGTGAATGAGGTCTACCTATGCTACACCTTGGGAATGCAACAGCTGTATGAACACAGTTGCAGGTTCTAATTTGACAGATGACAGGTGTGTGGGTGTATGGTCCTGAACATAGTGTGTATTCACAGGTCACTCACCCACACCTGCACACCTGTCAAATTAGGACCTGCGGCTGTGTTCACACAGCCGCTGCCTCCCCAAAGAATAACAGGCAGCTCCAGCGCAAAACAAAACGCTCAGTCACGCTGTATGGGCTAGATAACCTACGTGAATAAGTCCTTTATTTTGTTTTTATTATTTCTTACAACTTTCTTATTTATTTTTTTATTTAGCTTTTATTTTTTCTTACTTTTTTTTTTTTCAACAGCCTTTTCAGGGAAGCTTTCTTGAAATATCAGGGGTCTACACAGACCCCTGATGTCTCACTTTTGAGACAGAGAAAGGAGGCAGTCCTCAAATCGCCATTTCTGCAGCCACAGCTGCACAGAATGAATAAACAGGAATAACTCTGTACAGTCTTCCTGCTCAATGACAACCTGAAGCATAAGAAACAGTTTACTATGCTTCAGTTATGAACACACCGAGTGACCAGTACAGATCACTCACTGTGCCTTATTAGCAGCCCTGCTTTTACCTCATGTCGCCCTCTTAATGCAAATGTGCAGGGACAGAGGGTGGTCTTTAAAGGCCACACGCCAAACATATGCACCATGGATGGCATGCATTTCTAGGCACACTCCTAGCATAGAAACCAAGTCTTCATAAAAATCATAATAGGGATGAGTTCAGATGTGTTCAGACAAGAGTCCGAACCAGCCAGAGCTATCCTGCCAGGAAGCTGTCACTGCAGACAGCCAATCATAAGTGGCAAGGGTATTCCCCACCCGGCAGCTGCACATATATAAAAGGGGCACAGCTGCAGGGCCCCTACAGCTATACCTCTGCTGCTTATAATTGGCTGTCCACAGTGACAGTTTCCTGGCAGTATAACCCAAGCAGGTTCATATATGCCTGAGCTCCTCCCTGGTCTCTAGTCAGGATCGGGCACTGATGTAATGGGCCCTGATCATGTGATCACTGTTACAGCCAATCACAATAGTCATCAGTACGTCCGCCCTGTCTCCAGACGTAAAGACCCATTTAAAGTGGAACTAAACTATTACATCAATCAATATTAACAATTTTAATCCTTATCCTACTTGCCTTAGTAAATATATAGGAAAGTACGTGATCTTTACTGGTTTTAACATGTGTTTCAATGTCTTCAGTTACTTTCTGGTTTCTGGCCTAGGCCAAAACTATGTCATACATGTCAAGAGTCTACATGGTCATTTTTTATTTTTAAATCAGGAGGGGAGGGACTTTCTCAGCTAGGCACACCCTCCTGCCTGAATGCCTTAGTTAAGGGCAGATGGATCCCAGGAAATAAATTGTACTTGAAAAAACTTTCCTTCCTCAAGATGGCTACAACCATAAATACTAAAAGGTTAAATTCAACATTCATATATAAAACGCATTCACATGAAATTTATTTAAGGACTGAATAACCAAACTATTTGCTAAGGGCTTGTTCACAGATCTACACTAACAAATGTGGTTTTCATGCTGTAAATAAACCCGACCAGAAACAGGCACTATCAGCAGCAATAGAGTCACTCATCGCAGCTACAGGATTCCGATTTAAGATTAAAATCTTATATAAGCTTTTCCCAGTAAAAATATTTCAAAAGTGAATGTTCAATATTTTTTAACCACTTGCTTACTGGGCACTTAAACCCCCCTCAGTCCCAGACCAATTTTCAGCTTTCAGCGCTGATGCACTTTGAATGACAATTACGCGGGCATACAACACTGTACCCAAATGAAATTTTTATCATTTTTTTTCCCACAAATAGAGCTTTCTTTTGGTGGTATTTAGTTACAGCTCGGAGTTTTATTTTTTGCTAAACAAACAAAAAAATATGCAAAAAAAAAAAAAAAATCATGTTTTAATAGTTTGTTATAAAATTTTGCAAACGGGTCATTTTTCTCCTTCATTGAAGTGCGCTGATAAGGCGGCACTGATAGGCTGCATTGGTGGGCACTGATGGGCTGCATTGGTGGGCACTGATAGGCTGCATTGGTGGGCACTGATAGGCTGCACTGGTGGGCACTGATAGGCATAGTTAAGGCGGCACTAATAGGCACAGATAAGGCGGCACCGATGGGCACAGATAAGGCGGCACTGATGGGCAAAGATGGGCACAGATAAGATGGCACGGATGGGTGGCACGGATAAGTGGCACGGATGGGCACTGATAGGTACCACAGATAGATGGGACTGATGGGCACTGATAGGTGGCACTGATAGGTGGCTCTGATAGGTGGCACTGCTGGGCACTGATGGGCGGCACTGCTGGGCACTGATGGGCGGCACTGCTGGGCACTGATGGGCGGCACTGCTGGGCACTGATGGGCGGCACTGGGGTGCAGCACCTTTGAGGCAGATTGGGTGGCACTGTGGGTGGCACTATGGGTGGCACTGTGGGTGGCACTGTGGGGTGGCACTGTGGGGGGCACTGTGGGCACTATGGGCACAGAGGGGGGGCACTTACTTTTACTTTGTTATACTTCAGGATGGCACTGCGGGAGGCAGGTGGGCACTGGCAGGTGGCATGTGGTGCCTTGCATTGCTGGCCGTGATCGGGACTGATGTCCCGATCACGGCCGCCGGTGATCGGCTTTTTTTTTTTCTCCTCGCGCTGTCAGCGCGAGGAGGAATAATAGCCGATTACCGGCTCCGTTCTATCACATGATCAGCTGTCATTGGCTGACAGCTGATCACGTGATAAGGGGTCGGGATCGACCCCTTACACGGATCGGTGATCAGGCGAGTCTCACGGACTCGCCGATCACAGAGCGCGCCGCGCGCGCCCTCAGGGGGCGCGCAGGCCGCTCGTAACCGGGACGACGTCAATAGACGTAGTCCCGGAAATCTAGGTCCGCGCTAATGCCGTCATTCGGCAATAGCGCGGTACCCAAGTGGTTAATCTGCTGCATTCATTCATCTTCATTAAAATAATACCCCTGATCCTGCCATGAAGGTCCTTGTTCAGACACTGTTAGGCCCCATTCACACCTGAGTGTAGAGTTTTCAGGTAGAAAATTGCGCAATTTTACGGCGGATTTTACAACGGTTTTTACCGCGTTTTGCTGTGATTTTGTGCCTGGCAAAAGGTCACCAATGTAAAAAGGAGAAAAACGCCCAAATCTGCCCGATTCGAGCGACAAAAAAGGGTCCAGAACTTGTTTGAGCTTCAGGCATAGGGCTTCAGGCAACTTGGAGTGGAGATGTGAACCATCTCCATAGAGAATAATGGATTTTTTCCCCTCAAGCGTTTTGTAGCTTCAGGCTTCAAGCTAAAAAAAAGCTCAGGTGTGAATGGGGGCTTACAGCTTGACAATGCTCTGTTCCGGTCTCAGTTTTTCTTTTGTGTTGTCAACCTGCCACATGGAGTTCTAGTGCCTCTGCAGCAATGTTGGCAGCACTCATACATCAAGTTCCTCCACCCTAAACTCGCTCATACATGTCTTTATGGACCTTGCTTTGGGCACTGGTCCAAATCATTTGGTAGAGGGAGGATTATGGTGTGGGGTTGCTTTTCAGGGGTTGGGCGTGGGCCCTTAGTCCCAGTGAAGGGAACTCTTAAGGCATCACCATACCAAGAAATCATGGACAATTTCATGCTCCCAACTTTGTGGGAAGAATTTGGGGATGGCCCTTTCCTGTTCCAACATGACTGTGCACCAGTACACAAACAAGGTCTACAATGACATGGATGAGGGAGTTTGGGGTGGAGGAATATGACTGGCCTTTAGGATGACTTAGAGCTGAGACTGCTAGCCAGGCCTTCTTGTCCAACATCAGTGCCTGACCTCACAAATACGCTTCTGGAAGAATGGTCAAACATTCCCATAGACACACTCCTAAACCTTGTGGACAACATTCCCAATAGAGTTGAAGCAGTTATAGCTACAAAGGGTGGGCCAACTCAATATTGAACCCTACGGACTAAGATTGGGATGCCATAAAAGTTCATGTAGAGGCAGGCGTCCAATTACTTTTGGTAATATAGTGTATGCATGTATGTATGCATGCATGTGGCATACCTGTGGGATCCCTGTGGAAGCTGTAAATCACTGTAGCAGGCAGCACAATTACAGCGATTACCACTGCCTTCTGGGTCCTGTGCGTTGAGCCTGTCCTGCTGCTTACTAAACACGCTTTGCATTTTCACAATGAATGCAAAGCGTTCTCTGCTTGAACAAGGTGGAAATCGCCACCTTGTCTCTCCTTGTCCAGTCAGAGAATGCTTTGCATTCATTGTGAAAATGCAAAGTGTTCTTTGAATGGTGCCCATGCCAGCGACTGACCTCCTGTATTCACTATGAAAACAGGGAACTCGCTCAGCACAAGACCCAGAAGCCAGCAGCAATCACTGCAGTAGCAGTGCCTACAACAGTGATTTCCAGCTTCCACAGTGATCACACAGGTATGGCACATATGTACTTTCATTGGTCCAAGTTGGGCCAATGTAACCATGCAAAAATATTCATACCTAAAACTTCAGCATTGCATTATCAAATGAAGGTAAAAAAATACCACTATGACAACTTAATTAGTGCACTAATAATCACATTACAACATTAAGATTATGTGATATTTATATCAGTGTGTGCGTGCGTATCATATATATATATATATATACACACACACACACACACACACACACATATATACATATATACAGTGCCTTGCGAAAGTATTCGGCCTTGAACTTTTCAACCTTTTGCCACATTTCAGGCTTTAAACATAAAGATATAAAGTTTTAATTTTTTGTGAAGAATCACCAACACGTGGGACACAATTGTGAAGTGGAACGAAATCTATTGGATAATTTAAACTTTTTTAGCAAATAAAAAAAAACTGAAAAGTGGTGCGTGCAAAATAATTCGGCCCATTTACTTTCAGTGCAGCCACCTCACTCCAGTTCAGCGAGGATCTCTGAATGATCCAATGTTGTCCTAAATGACTGATGGTGATAAATAGAATCCACCTGTGTGTAATCAAGTCTCTGTATAAATGCAACTGCTCTGTGATAGTCTCAGGGTTCTGTTGAAAGTGCAGAGAGCATCATGAAGACCAAGGAACACACCAGGCAGGTCCGTAATACTGTTGTGGAGAAGTTTAAAGCCGGATTTGGATACAAAAAAATTTCCCAAGATTTAAACATCCCAAGGAGCACTGTGCAAGCGATCATTTTTAAATGGAAGGAGTATCAGACCACTGTAAATCTACCTGGCCGTCCCTCTAAACTTTCAGAGAAGACTGATCAGAGATGCAGCCAAGAGGCCCATGATCACTCTGGATGAACTGCAGAGAACTACAGCTGAGGTGGGAGAGTCTGTCCATAGGACAACAATCAGTCGTACACTGCACAAATCTGGCCTTTATGGAAGAGTGGCAAGAAGAAAGCCATTTCTCAAAGATATCCATAAAAAGTCTTGTCTAAAGTTTGCCACAAGCCACCTGTTAGACACACCAAACATGTGGAAGAAGGTGCTCTGGTCAGATGAAACCAAAATCCAACTTTTTGCCCACAATGCAAAACTATATGTTTGGCGTAAAAGCAACACAGCTCATCACCCTCAACACACCATCCCCACTGTCAAACATGGTGGTGGCAGCATCATGGTTTTGTGCCTGCTTTTCTTCAGCAGGGACAGGGAAGATGGTTAAAATTGAGGGGAAGATGGATGCAGCCAAATACAGGACCATTCTGGATGAAAACCTGTTGGAGTCTGCAAAAGACTTGAAACTGGGACGGAGATTTATCTTCCAACAAGACAATGATCCCAAACATACAGCAAAATCTACAAAGGAATGGTTCACAAATAAACGTATCCAGGTGTTAGAATGGCCAAGTCAAAGTCCAGACCTGAATCCAATTGAGAATCTGTGGAAAGAGCTGAAAACTGCTGTTCACAAACGCTCTCCATCCAACCTCACTGAGCTCGAGCTGTTTTGCAAGGAAGAATGGGCAAGAATTTCAGTCTCTCGATGTGCAAAACTAATAGAGACATACCCCAAGCGACTTGCAGCTGTAATCGCAGCAAAAGGTGGCTCTACAAAGTATTAATGCAAGGGGGCCGAATAATGTTGCACGCCCCACTTTTCATTTTTTTATTAGTTAAAAAAGTTTCAAAATCCAATAGATTTCGTTCCACTTCACAATTGTGTCCCACTTGTTGGTAAATCGTCACAAAAAAAATAATTTATATCTTTATGTTTGAAGCCTAAAATGTGGAAAAAGGTTGAAAAGTTCAAGGGGGCCGAATACTTTCGCAAGGCACTGTATGTAATATTATATATATATATATATATATATATATATATATATATATATATATATATATATATATATATATATATATATATATACATATACACACACACACACACATACACACACACATATAGTAAACTAAAGTTAGGTTGTGGTGATATTTTTTTCACTTGAATTAACATTTGTATAGCATCACGACACTATTATAGTTTTTCAAAGTTCCAGCTCTCCAGCTCATTCTTCCCTCTCTGCAACTGGTGATGGGCCTGAACTCTTCTCCCAGCCCACGATGCCGCAACAACCATGGGAGCTCTGGACACCAGCGGGATGATGTCACAGATATAGAGAGTTCTCCATCGCTGTTGGCCCCTCCACAAAACAGAAATTAGGCATAGCTTAGTGTTCCAAGTGAGAACATGGAAAAACTTTTTTTTGTTAAATGTGCAATGATATGAAGCTATTTATTCGAAAACGTAACAGGAGATGGTCAGAGCAAAGGGGAGGCATGATTTTAGGCAATCAATTGTGTAGCCTTACTTAAATTTTAGGCTCATTTAATGCTAGTTAAGAATATGAAGCCCGATTAATGTTCTACTTAAAGAGGAACTTCGTTCTCATTTTTTTCATATTTTTAGTGCACGGCATATTGGCGCACATGCAGGTTTCGGACCTCCATAGCAGTCCATTTTTGTGCATGTACAGGGGGGACCCACACGTACACAAATGTACCGCAGGGCTTTGCCAAAACTTGAAGCACATTGTCGCTTGGACAGAATCTAAGAAATAAATACAGCAGGAATACTTTGCAGAACAAAAAATAATAATAATTCAATTAATATCCAAAATGTGACAGGAGGGATGAGGAGAAGGCAGGGCAAAAATAAAGTTAATTTAAAGTTTTACTAAACCCACAACAGCAAAATCAGTGTGTATATGCATTAAAGCATGCTTGTTATACTCACTATGGAACCTAAGGGGTTAATCTTTTACACTGTGTAAAAAGGCTGTTTCATCCTATCTTCTCGATTCTCCCCTTCTTCCACTGTCCCCAATCCATCTCCTAATTGTACAGAGCCTTGGGGGCACTCTGTACATGCTCAGTTGGGTGTGTTTGGCAAGAGAATTATTTTTATTTTATTTTTCTTGGGAGAGTGCATATGATCAGCATACGGCCATCCAGCACTGTCCAGACAGAGGGTCAGGGGACCTGCAGCCTCATAGGACAGTCAGAAGAGAATGAAAAGTATTCTTACAAGCTTTAACCAGACACCAATAGAAGTCACAAGACTGCTATATACTGCTGATGAGAAAAGGTATTTAGCAGTTTACATTTACTAAAATAATTGCATTTCCATGTTCTGTGTACTGTGGGAGACCAGATATAGTTAATGCAGAGTCCTGAGTTTTGTAACACTTTAAGATGAAGGTCTGCTTTAAGGGCCCATTCACACCAAAGTCACAAGTGGCATTTCATTCAGTTCTACTGCTGGCAGCACAGAGTAAGGCAGAGGGGACTGCTTCCCACCACACTGCTCTGAAACAAAGTAATGCATGCAGTGGTGTGATAGGGAACAAGGCTATTGCCCCTTGTCTGGCATTGAGACTGCACCGGGCAAGGTTGCCTAGTGCTGTACAAAAAGACATCTGGTGTGAATGAGCCTTTTTTCCCCAACAAAATGTTTTGAGCCTAAAGACTCAACTATACATCACATGTTTGCTAATTAAATGAACGGATTCATTGCCAAGACATTACTGGGCAAGTGTACTATGATTTGCATTTGATGATCCTCTAGTGGCTATTTTAATGTGTCCTCAGATTATCACCTTGCTGACGCCTAGACAGTGACAGTCTGCTTCATACGAATAGAACAAAACTTGCTGATCCACACTGGATTCTATTTATTCTCAGCTTTCTAGAACATAGTACTAGATCACTTCTTAGAAGCCACAAAAAATAAAGCCTAGAACATTGGTCGAATAATCGTCTGTTCTTAGTATGCTAGTCTCATATCGAACATGAAGAGGTTACTAAACGTACAAAAATTCTCGAACGACAGAATACAGCTTCAGAAGTGATGTCATATATTGCAATGTATTCTTTTGATTCATAGCATGCATGGTCTTGCTCTTCCAATTTTTTGCAGAGGAAAACCGCACCGATTAAAACGAAAATTGTACGTTCTGGTATCGTACGAGAAAAATGTTCACGTTTGTCCCTTCGGATAATTTCCGATGAACTGTGGCGATCAGCTCTCGAAAGCTGTGTACTAACGATCAGATTATCATACTATTGCTTCGAAAGCGGTATTTTTCTTCCGATTTTATGATCATGTGTAAGGGCCATTTACCCGTTTTTTTCATGTTTCAAATACACAACGGCTCAGAGTTGGTCCCAATTATGGTCAGTTTCCTAATCTGAGAACTGGCAGCAATTATTTGTTGCTTCCATAGCCGCAAGTTCTTTCAGAGTTAGTTTACCTTTGCCAAAAAGCTGCCTATGCAAATAAGGTGCATCTGCAGATTAGAACAGCTTTGACTAAACTTGAATAATGCCCTTGCTATAGGTGTAAGCTATTTACGTACTTCCCGAAGCCTGACTGGAAAACTCCCAGGACGCTGCTAGGACACCGCTACGTGAGGCCTAGTTGTTACTGCTCACCTTTACCATTAGGGTCGGTTCACACTGGGACGACTTGTCAGGCGACTTAGCCACCTGACCAGTCGCATCTCATTCTGTACAATGGAACCGTTCTAAATCGGAGTGTCACAAGTCGCTCCGACTTAGAAAAAGGTTCCTGTACGACTTTGGGGGCGACTTGAGGCGACTTGCATTGACTTCTATAGAGATGTCGTTTTGCAAGTCGCCGCAGTGGTCGTGTCCAGGTCGCCTGAGGCTGCAAGTCGTGCTGCCTCAGTGTGAACCGACCCTTAGGAGGAGTGAGCTCCCAAATGCTGAGCTCAGATCTACTTCGTCAAGGGGGTAAACAACATGTGAAGGGGGTTTCAATCAGAAAAAACTGACTGCTGTGATAGAAGAGATGAGCAGTAATATCTAGGTATTTATTGGCAACGTCCTGGGAATGCTACAGTCAGGCTTCAAGAGAGATGTAAATGGCCTACCTACACCTATAGTAAGGGTATTATTCAACTTTAGTCAAAACTACACAGTTTGTTTTTATCTACAAACACTCCTTACCTTTATAGGCAGTTTTTGTTTCTAAAGCTGAACTAACCTTTTAAAACTGTAGATTGTTGATGCAGAAGTTATCCAATTGTCTTAAGGGATGATGATTTTATTTTTTTCTTGAATCACCTGCAAACAGAGTTCTGAGGATGCCCTTTAAATGTATTTTTTTTTCTTTTAGTTAAAGTGGGGTGCACCTTAAAAAAAAATAAAATAATAATAATTAAAAGTCAGCAGCTACAAATACTGCAGCTGCTGACTTTTAATAATCGGACTCTTACCAGTCCCAGGGCCCAGCGATGCGGGGGAACGAAGCCCCACTCATTCCCCACTCTGCTCGGCGGCGCTGGCATTCTTACTGTGGGCCGTGATACCCTGTGCAATCATCTGGGACCTGTCACGTGTCCCAGATGACTGTCTGTGCTGAAGGGAAGTGACGGCAGGCGCCCAGGCACTGAAGGAGGCAGACTAAGATGGAGCAGCAACAGGCATTTAGAGGCGAGTTGAATTTTTTTTTCCCCAAATGTTTTTTTTTTTATTTATTTAGGAATTTTAATCATATTTTTTATTTTTTGGGGAAACACCACTTTAAATCTGAACTCCAGGTTATGTGAAAAAAAATTACTTTTGCAGCCCCCCAGCACTGCAAGGGTAACTCTCATTTAGCCTAGAACAAGACAAGCATACAACCTTTGCAGTGCAGGGGTCCCAATGCATGGGCAATTTGTTTTCACTTACCCTGGAGTTCAGCTTTACCCTCGACAGATATGTTTGACTAGCTATGTAACTTTATTTTCCCTGGAAAGTCAATAGCAGCAGCTGATTAAGCTAGAACGCAGCAGTGTTTATGAATAAGCCATTGAAGGGAGCCAGGAACACTTCATTGTGTGTGATGGTTTCATGATGTAACTCAGCATCAGACAGCAAGTACTTATGAATGCGCAACAAATAATGACACGAAGAGGACAGACAGAAAACAAAACCCACATGCAAGATCTGGGTAGAGGGAAACAGACATCTGAAGCTGCTATAAAAATTAGAGGACAGTCTGACATCTGATCAGTCACAGAAAGAGCGCTCATTCACACTCACAAATATATTATTATTTAGGCCTGGCCATGGCCAGAGCTGTTCTCTAGGTCCTAGTTTCTGCAGTGACTGACTGAGGAATGGACAACTGTCGTACAATGCTTTCCGCTTGGCTGATCTTGCTTACTTCTGAGATTACCCACGACCATGCTTTATTCCGAGATCACCCAAGACCATGGTTGATCTTGCTTTTTTTGATTACCCAAGACCATGTTTTCTTCTGCGATCACCTAGGAATATGCTTTCTACTAAGATTACACAAGGCCGTGGTTGATCTCGCTTACTTCTGAAATCACCCAAGACTGTGCCCTCTTCTGAAATCACCCAAGACTGTGCCCTCTTCTGACATCACCCAAGACTGTGCCCTCTTCTGACATCACCCAAGACTGTGCCCTCTTCTGACATCACCCAAGACTGTGCCCTCTTCTGACATCACCCAAGACTGTGCCCTCTTCTGACATCACCCAAGACTGTGCCCTCTTCTGACATCACCCAAGACTGTGCCCTCTTCTGACATCACCCAAGACTGTGCCCTCTTCTGACATCACCCAAGACTGTGCCCTCTTCTGACATCACCCAAGACTGTGCCCTCTTCTGACATCACCCAAGACTGTGCCCTCTTCTGACATCACCCAAGACTGTGCCCTCTTCTGACATCACCCAAGACTGTGCCCTCTTCTGACATCACCCAAGACTGTGCCCTCTTCTGACATCACCCAAGACTGTGCCCTCTTCTGACATCACCCAAGACTGTGCCCTCTTCTGACATCACCCAAGACTGTGCCCTCTTCTGACATCACCCAAGACTGTGCCCTCTTCTGACATCACCCAAGACTGTGCCCTCTTCTGACATCACCCAAGACTGTGCCCTCTTCTGACATCACCCAAGACTGTGCCCTCTTCTGACATCACCCAAGACTGTGCCCTCTTCTGACATCACCCAAGACTGTGCCCTCTTCTGACATCACCCAAGACTGTGCCCTCTTCTGACATCACCCAAGACTGTGCCCTCTTCTGACATCACCCAAGACTGTGCCCTCTTCTGACATCACCCAAGACTGTGCCCTCTTCTGACATCACCCAAGACTGTGCCCTCTTCTGACATCACCCAAGACTGTGCCCTCTTCTGACATCACCCAAGACTGTGCCCTCTTCTGACATCACCCAAGACTGTGCCCTCTTCTGACATCACCCAAGACTGTGCCCTCTTCTGACATCACCCAAGACTGTGCCCTCTTCTGACATCACCCAAGACTGTGCCCTCTTCTGACATCACCCAAGACTGTGCCCTCTTCTGACATCACCCAAGACTGTGCCCTCTTCTGACATCACCCAAGACTGTGCCCTCTTCTGACATCACCCAAGACTGTGCCCTCTTCTGACATCACCCAAGACTGTGCCCTCTTCTGACATCACCCAAGACTGTGCCCTCTTCTGACATCACCCAAGACTGTGCCCTCTTCTGACATCACCCAAGACTGTGCCCTCTTCTGACATCACCCAAGACTGTGCCCTCTTCTGACATCACCCAAGACTGTGCCCTCTTCTGACATCACCCAAGACTGTGCCCTCTTCTGACATCACCCAAGACTGTGCCCTCTTCTGACATCACCCAAGACTGTGCCCTCTTCTGACATCACCCAAGACTGTGCCCTCTTCTGACATCACCCAAGACTGTGCCCTCTTCTGACATCACCCAAGACTGTGCCCTCTTCTGACATCACCCAAGACTGTGCCCTCTTCTGACATCACCCAAGACTGTGCCCTCTTCTGACATCACCCAAGACTGTGCCCTCTTCTGACATCACCCAAGACTGTGCCCTCTTCTGACATCACCCAAGACTGTGCCCTCTTCTGACATCACCCAAGACTGTGCCCTCTTCTGACATCACCCAAGACTGTGCCCTCTTCTGACATCACCCAAGACTGTGCCCTCTTCTGACATCACCCAAGACTGTGCCCTCTTCTGACATCACCCAAGACTGTGCCCTCTTCTGACATCACCCAAGACTGTGCCCTCTTCTGACATCACCCAAGACTGTGCCCTCTTCTGACATCACCCAAGACTGTGCCCTCTTCTGACATCACCCAAGACTGTGCCCTCTTCTGACATCACCCAAGACTGTGCCCTCTTCTGACATCACCCAAGACTGTGCCCTCTTCTGACATCACCCAAGACTGTGCCCTCTTCTGACATCACCCAAGACTGTGCCCTCTTCTGACATCACCCAAGACTGTGCCCTCTTCTGACATCACCCAAGACTGTGCCCTCTTCTGACATCACCCAAGACTGTGCCCTCTTCTGACATCACCCAAGACTGTGCCCTCTTCTGACATCACCCAAGACTGTGCCCTCTTCTGACATCACCCAAGACTGTGCCCTCTTCTGACATCACCCAAGACTGTGCCCTCTTCTGACATCACCCAAGACTGTGCCCTCTTCTGACATCACCCAAGACTGTGCCCTCTTCTGACATCACCCAAGACTGTGCCCTCTTCTGACATCACCCAAGACTGTGCCCTCTTCTGACATCACCCAAGACTGTGCCCTCTTCTGACATCACCCAAGACTGTGCCCTCTTCTGACATCACCCAAGACTGTGCCCTCTTCTGACATCACCCAAGACTGTGCCCTCTTCTGACATCACCCAAGACTGTGCCCTCTTCTGACATCACCCAAGACTGTGCCCTCTTCTGAAATCACCCAAGACTGTGCCCTCTTCTGAAATCACCCAAGACTGTGCCCTCTTCTGAAATCACCCAAGACTGTGCCCTCTTCTGAAATCACCCAAGACTGTGCCCTCTTCTGAAATCACCCAAGACTGTGCCCTCTTCTGAAATCACCCAAGACTGTGCCCTCTTCTGAAATCACCCAAGACTGTGCCCTCTTCTGAAATCACCCAAGACTGTGCCCTCTTCTGAAATCACCCAAGACTGTGCCCTCTTCTGAAATCACCCAAGACTGTGCCCTCTTCTGAAATCACCCAAGACTGTGCCCTCTTCTGAAATCACCCAAGACTGTGCCCTCTTCTGAAATCACCCAAGACTGTGCCCTCTTCTGAAATCACCCAAGACTGTGCCCTCTTCTGAAATCACCCAAGACTGTGCCCTCTTCTGAAATCACCCAAGACTGTGCCCTCTTCTGAAATCACCCAAGACTGTGCCCTCTTCTGAAATCACCCAAGACTGTGCCCTCTTCTGAAATCACCCAAGACTGTGCCCTCTTCTGAAATCACCCAAGACTGTGCCCTCTTCTGAAATCACCCAAGACTGTGCCCTCTTCTGAAATCACCCAAGACTGTGCCCTCTTCTGAAATCACCCAAGACTGTGCCCTCTTCTGAAATCACCCAAGACTGTGCCCTCTTCTGAAATCACCCAAGACTGTGCCCTCTTCTGAAATCACCCAAGACTGTGCCCTCTTCTGAAATCACCCAAGACTGTGCCCTCTTCTGAAATCACCCAAGACTGTGCCCTCTTCTGAAATCACCCAAGACTGTGCCCTCTTCTGAAATCACCCAAGACTGTGCCCTCTTCTGAAATCACCCAAGACTGTGCCCTCTTCTGAAATCACCCAAGACTGTGCCCTCTTCTGAAATCACCCAAGACTGTGCCCTCTTCTGAAATCACCCAAGACTGTGCCCTCTTCTGAAATCACCCAAGACTGTGCCCTCTTCTGAAATCACCCAAGACTGTGCCCTCTTCTGAAATCACCCAAGACTGTGCCCTCTTCTGAAATCACCCAAGACTGTGCCCTCTTCTGAAATCACCCAAGACTGTGCCCTCTTCTGAAATCACCCAAGACTGTGCCCTCTTCTGAAATCACCCAAGACTGTGCCCTCTTCTGAAATCACCCAAGACTGTGCCCTCTTCTGAAATCACCCAAGACTGTGCCCTCTTCTGAAATCACCCAAGACTGTGCCCTCTTCTGAAATCACCCAAGACTGTGCCCTCTTCTGAAATCACCCAAGACTGTGCCCTCTTCTGAAATCACCCAAGACTGTGCCCTCTTCTGAAATCACCCAAGACTGTGCCCTCTTCTGAAATCACCCAAGACTGTGCCCTCTTCTGAAATCACCCAAGACTGTGCCCTCTTCTGAAATCACCCAAGACTGTGCCCTCTTCTGAAATCACCCAAGACTGTGCCCTCTTCTGAAATCACCCAAGACTGTGCCCTCTTCTGAAATCACCCAAGACTGTGCCCTCTTCTGAAATCACCCAAGACTGTGCCCTCTTCTGAAATCACCCAAGACTGTGCCCTCTTCTGAAATCACCCAAGACTGTGCCCTCTTCTGAAATCACCCAAGACTGTGCCCTCTTCTGAAATCACCCAAGACTGTGCCCTCTTCTGAAATCACCCAAGACTGTGCCCTCTTCTGAAATCACCCAAGACTGTGCCCTCTTCTGAAATCACCCAAGACTGTGCCCTCTTCTGAAATCACCCAAGACTGTGCCCTCTTCTGAAATCACCCAAGACTGTGCCCTCTTCTGAAATCACCCAAGACTGTGCCCTCTTCTGAAATCACCCAAGACTGTGCCCTCTTCTGAAATCACCCAAGACTGTGCCCTCTTCTGAAATCACCCAAGACTGTGCCCTCTTCTGAAATCACCCAAGACTGTGCCCTCTTCTGAAATCACCCAAGACTGTGCCCTCTTCTGAAATCACCCAAGACTGTGCCCTCTTCTGAAATCACCCAAGACTGTGCCCTCTTCTGAAATCACCCAAGACTGTGCCCTCTTCTGAAATCACCCAAGACTGTGCCCTCTTCTGAAATCACCCAAGACTGTGCCCTCTTCTGAAATCACCCAAGACTGTGCCCTCTTCTGAAATCACCCAAGACTGTGCCCTCTTCTGAAATCACCCAAGACTGTGCCCTCTTCTGAAATCACCCAAGACTGTGCCCTCTTCTGAAATCACCCAAGACTGTGCCCTCTTCTGAAATCACCCAAGACTGTGCCCTCTTCTGAAATCACCCAAGACTGTGCCCTCTTCTGAAATCACCCAAGACTGTGCCCTCTTCTGAAATCACCCAAGACTGTGCCCTCTTCTGACATCACCCAAGACTGTGCCCTCTTCTGACATCACCCAAGACTGTGCCCTCTTCTGAAATCACCCAAGACTGTGCCCTCTTCTGAAATCACCCAAGACTGTGCCCTCTTCTGAAATCACCCAAGACTGTGCCCTCTTCTGACATCACCCAAGACTGTGCCCTCTTCTGACATCACCCAAGACTGTGCCCTCTTCTGACATCACCCAAGACTGTGCCCTCTTCTGACATCACCCAAGACTGTGCCCTCTTCTGACATCACCCAAGACTGTGCCCTCTTCTGACATCACCCAAGACTGTGCCCTCTTCTGAAATCACCCAAGACTGTGCCCTCTTCTGAAATCACCCAAGACTGTGCCCTCTTCTGACATCACCCAAGACTGTGCCCTCTTCTGACATCACCCAAGACTGTGCCCTCTTCTGACATCACCCAAGACTGTGCCCTCTTCTGACATCACCCAAGACTGTGCCCTCTTCTGACATCACCCAAGACTGTGCCCTCTTCTGACATCACCCAAGACTGTGCCCCCTTCTGACATCACCCAAGACTGTGCCCCCTTCTGACATCACCCAAGACTGTGCCCTCTTCTGACATCACCCAAGACTGTGCCCTCTTCTGACATCACCCAAGACTGTGCCCTCTTCTGACATCACCCAAGACTGTGCCCCCTTCTGACATCACCCAAGACTGTGCCCCCTTCTGACATCACCCAAGACTGTGCCCTCTTCTGACATCACCCAAGACTGTGCCCTCTTCTGACATCACCCAAGACTGTGCCCTCTTCTGACATCACCCAAGACTGTGCCCTCTTCTGACATCACCCAAGACTGTGCCCTCTTCTGACATCACCCAAGACTGTGCCCTCTTCTGACATCACCCAAGACTGTGCCCTCTTCTGACATCACCCAAGACTGTGCCCTCTTCTGACATCACCCAAGACTGTGCCCTCTTCTGACATCACCCAAGACTGTGCCCTCTTCTGACATCACCCAAGACTGTGCCCTCTTCTGACATCACGAGTGGCCCCGCATAAATGCCCCCATAGCAAGTGCTATAGGGGCACTCAGAAGGGGGAAGGAGCAAGAAGCGCCAGCAGGAGATCCAAGAAGAAGATTGTGCAAAACCATTACACAGAGCATGTAAGTATACCATGATTTGAATGAAAAAAAAAAAATTCTCTTTACAATCTCTGACCATACACAATCTGAATCCGATTGTAAAATCACCTTTAGATCTACCAATTACTAAGTAATAAGGGACTGCGTGATTAGATACATTAGGTTTGTCATATTACATCATATTCGTCATTATTCGTCATATTCGTCATATCACGTTTTATTAACTGCAAAAGGGTTTGTACAATCAGATTGTAGCATGTATTACGACCCTTAGATGTGTAGGCTTTCTGAAATTTAACTTTAGTAACCCCCCCCCCCCCCCCTCCTGCCCAGACCAATTTCCAGCTTTCTGCGCTCTCACTCTTTGAATGACAATTGCAAGGTCATACAACACTGTACCCAAAAGAAATTCTTTTCCCACAAATAGAGCTTTCTTTTGGTGCCATTTGATCATCTCTGGATTTTTTATTAAATTAAAAAAGACTGAATTGTTTTAAAAACAATACAAAACCGTTTTATATTTTGTTAATACATTTTGCAAACAGGTAATTTTTCTCCTTCATTGATGTACACTGATGAGGCTACAATGATGGGCACTGATAGGCGGCACTGGTGGGCACCGATGAGGTGGCACTGATAGCTGGCAGTGATGGGCACTGGTAGGTGACACTGGTAGACAGCACTGATGAGGTACTGATTGGCACTACTGAGCATTGATAGGTGGAACCGATTGCTGGCACTTATGTACTGGTGGGCACTGATTTATGGCACTGGTAGGCAGTACTGGTGGGTACATATATGAGGTGGCTTCGCCTCTTCCTCTGCGGGAACCATGCCCCTTCAACAGAAGCTGTTGATCGGCTTTTTTTTCTCCTCGCGCTGTCAGCGTGAGAAGGAAATTGACCCCTTACTCCGATCTGTGCTCACCCGGGTCTCATTGACTTGGGTGATCACAGCATGCACCGCGCGAGCCCTTCAGGGGGCATGGCCAGTGTGCAAAGGGGAGGACTCCTGGCAAAGCAGATGTAGCCGTCATTTGGCTATAGCGTGGATCTGAACAAGTTAGATGAAGGTAGCTTTGGCTTTAAAAAAAATTTAATTACACACGCTTATATTTATTATATACACACACACGTACATATTATTTAATTACTGTATAGCCCAAATGTCACTTCTTTTCAAACAATGTCCATTTTATACCCAATTTGTGCACTGACCTCCTTCAGATATTGAATTTTCTGCTTGTGTAATTCGCTTAGTGCCTTTTTTCAAAGGAGTGCACAGAGCAGAAAATCGAATTATAGGCATCCCCTGCAGCAGGACCTCCCAGCTAAAGGGATGCAGATGGTGCTCCAGTTCTTAGGTGGTGACGATGAAGGCATAGTCATTAGGAGAGACGACATAAGACAACCGACAACCGTCAATCTGTTCAAAACTAAAGAAATTAATCTACAGTAAGAAAAAAAAAAAAAAAGTATTTTACTTTCTTTTTAAATTAAATATAGTGTAGGGACTTTGTATTAGTATTGTAAAGCATAAAATAAAAAAAATAAAAAAAAAACTTGAAAAAACTATTGCGAGTTAACAGAAATCCTCAATCTAAATTTAGAAAAGCTGATACATGGAACAACATGATTGTTTCCCAGATTTCCCAGGAACTGGGAAAAATTAGGCAGCGCCCAACCCAAAGGTTTATGACATCATCTTACTTTTCTGTCTGGAAACAGTTATGTATGGTAGAAGTGTTTCCACTAAGGGTTAATGTAAAAGTACAGTACAGCTGGAGGATCCCTAACTAATGATCTCACCACCAAATCATGAGTCTATTTTTCCCGTCTGGCTGATGTCAGGACAGCCATCGCTAGGAGTGGCACCCACCATCATGTAGGAAATTGATCCTGAACAAGAATCCATGGTGGCTGTGAACCGCCAACTGTTGAGAAGTGCGTCTAGTAGCTTCATCGTGTCAGATGCCCTTTCTCTCTCTCTCTCCTGCTGGCGTATATAATAACAGTCCGCAACCACTTACAAACCTCGGACACAGGAGCAGAGCCTGCCAAACTGGAAAAGCAGATGGTAATGGCTGATCAAGGCAGGCAGAGGAAATATGGAGGGGGCAGCTCTGGAAATTCAAAGGATATGCTAGCAGGAGCAATAGGGAGCACCTACGGTGCCCTGACATTAGAACACAGGGAGTTCATTACAATACTTTGACAACAACGCTCCACACTACAAATATACAGCACCCAAAGAGACAGTCCTGCGGGTTATTTTTTTTTATAAAAAAATAAATAAAAAAAAAATTAAATTTAGGGCCAGTTCACATTACATGCAGTTCAGTGCGTTTTTGTTCTGCATCAAAAACACATGGAAAATAAGTTATTGGGTTTCCAGTGGCATAGTTCACACCAGTGTGGTCAGTTCCAGGGCTTTTCAGTTCCAGAAAAAAAAAAAAATTAGAACATGCCGTACTTTACCTACACTGGAACGCAGTAAAAACCACATAAAAAACGCACTGGAATGCATAAAACCACATCAAAAACACACTGGACCCTAGTATAGTGAAAAAAAAAAAAATTAGAAAACAAAGCACCTGGAATGCATCACAAAAAGCATTAAAAACCACACAGGAACGCATCAAAAATGCATTAAAAATGTGCATGCAGAAACGCATCCAGAACGGGTCTGGAGTGCGATTTGTTGGTGTGAACCAGCACTTAAAGTGGTTCTCCAGTCTCCATAATAGATTTTTTTTTTTTTTAAGTGGTTGTAACCCCACTTTTTGGACTTCTACCTATAGGTAAGCCTAGAATAAGGCTTACCTATAGGTAGTGGAAATATCTCCTAAATGTGTGTTGTTTAGGAGATATTTCACTTGTAGTCCGCCGAAAATTCCAACGGTGCATGCTAGGTGGCGTTTCTTCCCTAGCCTGTGCCGTTAATCGGCTCCTGTGTGCATGAGCGGGAGTGACGTCACGCGGCTCTGGCGAATCACAGAGCCGGAGTCTGCAGGCCGAAAGGAAGAGGGGCCAGAAGATGGACGCTGCCTACACAGATGACATCGATGGATTCTTTTGCAGGCAAGTGGCACATAATGGGCTAGTATGCGATGCACACTAGCCAATTATGCTTTTCATTTGCAAGCTTTGAAGCGAGCAAAAGAGGAAGTAAAACCCATCAGGGTTTACTTCCTCTTTAAATGCTCCCCTGCGATTGTTATTTTTATATTTAGATTATACTAAATTTACAACTATATTTCTGCAGGATATTGTTAAATCTTTACCTGATCTTGGAAGCAGGCAGGGGGCCATCTCTGCTGTGAGCATCTGAAGCCCGCTTGTGTCTATTTCCAGGATTCAGTGCAGCTGGCTACCCAGCATGCAACTCCCGATCTTGTGCCTGCACAGTAATGACACTGCGCGGTGCAGTTTGTCCAGAATAGGTTGCCTTAGCAATGGTGGCAGCGGGCGGAAGTACCCGCTCTTTGTTATGGCAACCAACCTGTTAATCACATTCCAACCCAGAAAATGGCGGGCACCTACCGCCGTCTAGCATCGCATCAATTCTGGTTTTGAAATAACGTAATGTTAAATACGGAGGGTGCCCATTGACTCCTGGCATTGATTACACTGGTAAACCAGGAACCAAGGGAAAAAGGAAATGATGTACCTCGCCGTAGGAAGGCTGGATGGAACGATTTGACCTAACAAGAAGGATGCACTATTTTATGTGTGTGTGTGTGTGTGTGTGTGTGTGTGTGTGTGTGTGTATCAAAGAAGAAGTATATTTATAGTGTCAATTAGGTATAATTGGTGGTGACGGGGATACACCCTGTGTGGTTATTTAGCTGTGATCTTGTGTAGTCAACATTTCACTTAGCCTTCATTCACATTGACTGCAACTTTGAAACCAGGCGACTTCATCTGAAATCACACAATTTTAAAGCCGCATGACCGTGAGACTTTGGGTACGAATTCGAAGACGTGCGCCTTCGTGCACAGATGTCTATGCAAGTCGCACCAGAAATCGCCAAAAGTAGTGCAGGAATTACTTTTTCAAATCGATGCGGCACCACAAAGTCAGTATCGCACTGACTTGAAAAGTGCGATTGCTGGCAACAGGAAGCGACATGTCATGCGATTTGACCTGTGAAATCGCATGACAAGTCGTTTCAATGTAAATAAGGGCTTACAGCTTGGTGAAGAGCAGAGATTCTTGAAACTTTGCAGTTGCTACATTGATTGTAACTTTATGAAGACTCCACTTTAAAGTAAAGAATTTTGCATATTGGAGATTGTATACTTCTTTGATATGTTTATTGGTGGATGATTGGGAGCCCACTATTGATACAATATCCATGACTCACCCTCTATGTGTGTATATATATACACACACATACAGTAAACATATATATCTATATCTGTCAGCAACAATCATTTTGAAGCCACAAAGAAAGCAAGACACAATCAGATAATGTAATTTCATTAACCCGCAGATCCTCTTTACAATCGCTAAGCCTCTTATATAGAGACGCATAAGCCTCTTGACTTCTAAAGAGTCCAATAAAAGAACAGACCAATGAAACTTGCAGTCTTACAATAAGTGTGGGTTTTGGCAAGTTGCCCCCCATAAGTCCAAATTATATGTATTTATGGAATGGGTTTTTGTGGTTAGTTTCTGTGGGTGATATTTATGAAAAAATCTACAATGAACTCTGGAAAAGGAATGGAGTAGTAGCCAATTTATTATTGTCTGTTCCATTTAGTAGTCTCTGTTCTATAACTATATTTTTCCGAGTCAGTACTAAATTTTGAAGTGTAGCGTGCCAGGGGGTATTAAAAGTTGAATTCTAGACAGATTTAAAAAGACATAAAATGAACGCAGCTCTGTAACCACAGAAAGCTTATTCACAGCAGTAGTTGTGCAAAATGTTATTTTTCTACAATGCGTGCCTGTAGAGAACAATGTAATAGGTAGCAAAGCATTTTTACCCCACAATGCTAGCTCAGTGATAGGGTTTTTTTCCCAGTGTGTAATGTATGATGTTATGTGATCATATCAAATCGCAATAAGCGTAAATTGATTCGTTCGTGCAAAAGCTATAGCGTCTACAAAATAGGGGATAGGTTTATGGCATTTTTATTATTATTTTTTTCCCAGTAACGGCGGCGATCAGTGATTTTTAAATCGGGACTGTGACATTGCGGCGTACAGATTGGACACTTTTGACACTATTTTGGGACCATTGACATTTATACAGCGATCATAGCTAAACATAGCCACTGATTACCGTATAAATGTAACTGGCAGGGAAGGGGTTAACGCTAGAGGGCGATCAAGGGGTTAAATGTGTGTCCTAGGGAGTGTTTCTAACAGTGGGGGGATGGGGACTGCCTGGGGGAGGAGACAAATCGTTGTTCCTCAGCAGTAGGAGCAACAGATCAGTCTCCTCAACCCTGACAGAATGGAGATCTGTATGTTTACATTGACAGATCTCTGTTCTGGCCTTCTCAGGAGCTATTGCAGCCACCGGTCACACGCATTGGTTCCTATATCAGGCGGGAGGCGCGCGCACCCCCTATACTCCTCAAAGCGCCCGCTGTACAGCTACGGCGATTCAGAAGAGCGCTATTCTGCCGCCGGCAGGCAGTCGGGAAGGGGATAAAGGATCAGGATTTTTATTTATTTTTTCCAGAAGATGACATGACTGTATTTGAATAAATGTAGATTATTGTACATACTGTAAATAAATAGGACCTCCCTTGAAAATAAGCTCTAGTGGGTTTTTTGCAGCCAAAAGTATTTAGCTTAATTTTCGTGGAAACACGGTACACATACATAGTCTGGGTGCTATGGTACAAAATTATTTAAAGTATATGTAAAAGCCAAAGCTATTTTTTCATAATACATTTTTTTATACATTTTTAAAGTCCTGCCGAAGGAGGATTCTCTGGCCCCGAAACATGTTGGCTATCTCCAGGGTGGATTTGATTTAAATCAAGTTGCTTTAAATCATAATTTTTAAAGAGAACTGTCATCTCTGTCCTGCAGCGGCTCCTCCTCTGACCGGCTGTTGACTCACCGACAGTCCCATTCAGTTTAATGGGACGGCTGGTGCTGTGGCAGTGACACAACAAGGTGAGGGACGTGGCGGCAGCAGGTGAGAGGATGCCCGCTAACAGGCGCTGCCATGATGGATCTGAAATGACAGGTGCTCTTTAAATGTAAGGACTTATTCTTGCCGGTAGTTAGAATCTTTAAATGTTTGCAAACAAAATGAAGGTTTCCTGTTTAGAATAAGCTGTCAAAACAGCGATATCAGAACAGATTCAATCATACAGTTTGTAGTGTACATAGATTTGCAAACAATATGATAAAGAAATATTCCTGAACTTTGTTTTATCTCACGGTTACTGTGAAACTGTATAAGTGCATGTTAACACAGCTTGCAGAGTGTGGATTCATTGAATGAGTTTACCAAAAATGTAAATATTGCAGAATATACAGCCCCATGCTACATAACCAAGGTCCATTTCATGCTGAATAAACAAAATTATTAATGGATCTTAAATAAAAAATTATCTTTAGATATATTTTTACTCCAAAAGCATTTTATTAAAATAAATTTGATTCAAAAAATCCTATTTAAATTTAAAAAACAATCTAATTAAAAAAAAAAAATTAAATCAGATTTTCTTTAAAAAAATAACCAATTTTTATCCCCCCTGGCCATCTCTTTACCTATAGTGGATATAATAAAATTTGGTCTCTCAAGACGATTGTTAGCCACTTTTCTTCTTTTATAAGACTACACATGAATTTCTCAAACTTTCCCTTATCTTTTGGGGGATCCCAATTTTGTAGAGAGTCGCTGAATCCAACCCATTCAACTAAAGACTGGTTTCTCACTACAAAAAAAAGGATCAGTGTCTAGCGCAGGGTTTCTCAACCAGGGTTCCTCCAGGTTCCTCTAGGGCAGGGATCCTCAAACTACGGCCCTCCAGCTGTTGCAAAACTACACATCCCATGAGGCATTGTAAAACTCTGACATTCACAGACATGACTCGGCATGATGGGAATTGTAGTTCCTGAACAACTGGAGGGCCATAGTTTGAAGACCCATGCTCTAGGGCAGTGATGGCGAACCTTGGCACCCCAGATGTTTTGGAACTACATTTCCCATGATGCTCAACTACACTGCAGAGTGCAAGAGCATCATGGGAAATGTAGTTCCAAAACATCTGGGGTGCCAAGGTTCGCCATCACTGCTCTAGGGGTTCCTTGAGCAATGAGCAGTTTTTGCCTCTCAGGTAAGTTCCCTCTAATACCAATGATATTTTTGGCTATCTATAAGGAGGCAATTCTTCCCAATGACCATCACACTAATTTATCATGAGTTGTGGAAAAAGTAATTTTTAGTAGGGGTTCCCTGAGGCCAGAAAGTCATTTCAAGGGTTCCTCTGTGTTGAAAAGGTTGAGAAAGGCTGGTCTAGCGTCTCATTTCCACTTTTCACTAAAGTTTTTTTGCTATTTGTGACTCCATTGGAAAGATTTAACTCTATATTTTCCCACATGAGAATAGTCAAACAATAAGTGGGGGAAATCCAAAATTAGTGAGTTGTCACCAAAACAAGGTGGAGGTAAATTATCCAGTGGAGCCAAATGTTTTGTTGACAGCTGTTTAACATACCAACTAACTTCAAGAAGGCATTGTTTCCCCAATTAATTAAAGGAAGAACGCCATTCCTTTCCAAAAGCGTACAATGGCCTCAAATTTATTAAAAGTGTTGACTTTATTAACACCTCTCATCTTTAAACACGCTACAGTTACAGGAAATACCCTCAGTCAAGCCAATCACAACTAATTTTACAATGATTAGGCCAAGGGTTTTGGGGGCAATACATTCCTTTGAAGGCACTTAAAGCCCCAATTAAACTATTTCTATGAAAGGAAAAGTACTGTACATATCATTCCTAGATAATAACGAAGCATAAAGTCTGCCAGTGCATATGTTCCAAATAACAGTGCTCCTGGTATTTATAAGCACAGTCACAGCGTCTCCAGGAATGAGCGGAATATTTTCCCATAGTTACAGTACTTGTACAACAAAGCCGCCCTGCATCTTTACTTTATTTTTACTTCCCACAGCCTCGTGAATCTCAATATTTCGAAAACAAAGTCAATTGCTTATTCTACAGTGTTATGAGATAACAATGTACCTCGGCACAACTCTGGTAGGACTGACTAGAGTGCAAAAGGGTCCTACTTTTTTTTTTTTTTTTTAACGGGTCAACACTCAGATGGTGGGAGTGGGCCTCTGTATAAGATCATAAGTTGCGCCCCCTTGCCCAAGTCTACCCTACACACGTCTATGATATGGGCACATACACACTCGATACTCGCAGAGACCAGTGACCCTGATGCTAATCATCTGCATCCAGGCTCGGTCAGAGGCAATGATGGCATGAAACCATTCATGGAAGTGGTGTCGTGCATCGGCCTGTGATCTGCATATCGGAGGCTCTAGTCTAGATTGCAAAAAGTCACTTGATTTTACCAGGTTTTTATAAATATCTTTTATTATTTGGCATCATTTGTCGGGATTGGTGAAAAAAAAAAAGCAAATTACGTGCGTACTTCATCAAAATATTGTCTGAACTGCACTCTCCTACTTCAGAAGGCAGGTGTAGCTTGGTATTGGTGGGTCTTCTTTGAGGTGCAGCCACAAATGACAGGAGTGGCTGTAGCTCAAAGAATGGCATCACAACAAGGAGAGCTTTCTGAATTGAATCCTCAATGTATGGAGTGAGAGCACAGGGTGCCCCTCCCCAATGGGGACTATGTACACTTCATACATTAGGGACACACCGGTGGTGGGTGACATGGTGGTATGGATTCTTCCATTGCTGCCAGGGCACACCCTAATCATCCCTGTGATGCATAGATTCCCCATAGTGCCCGGGCCCGTGTCATTTACCGACTGTTTCCCTTTCTGAATGAGCACAGTGAGTGATTGATATAGATAACTCTCTGTGTTCATTCATAACTGAAGCCTAGTAAACTGTTAACTAGGCTTCAGATTGTGAATGAACAGGAAGCCACCCAGTGCAGAGCATTTCCCATTCATTTACTGTCAAGTGCAGCAGACGGTGCAAAGAAAGGGAATGGGGAAGATCTGTCACAAAAGTGAGACATCAGGGGTCCAGTGGGGCTCCTAAAAGAATTGTAAATGAAAATAATAATAATAAAAATAAAAAATAAAAACTACTGACACTGTTCTCAATCTCTGCCCTACTGACACCATCCAGGTTTTAAAATGTTTGTCTATCTATCCATATATACACAGACACGCATGTGGGTTTGAACTTTGGGGTGCACACCCTAATGCCATAGTCTGCACACTACAATGAATGAGTAGTCATTGTCTATAGGGCTGCAACTAACGATTATTTTCATAATCGATTAGTTGGCTGATTATTGTTTTGATTAATCGATTAATCGGTTAATAACATAAAAAAAAAAGTGTGGTGTATAATTTTGTTAATATGTAAAGTTTAACAAAAAAGGCAATTTTATTCTTAAATATCTCTATGCAGTGGTAAATATAAACAACCAACTATATGGTTAGGAAGCAAAATATCAAATCCACTCTGAGAATAACAGACAGAAGATATACACTGTATATACGCTATTAGAGGAGATATACTGTATATACTATTAGAAGAGACATACTGTTTTTTTTTTACCAATTTGTTGTTGGGCAGATAAAAAAAAAACAAATTGCTGCAAAAACGCATTACATGGTTTTCTGCAGCTTCTCCATTGAAGTATATTGAACCAAAAAAGCACCATTTTGGGTTTAAAAAAAAAAAAAAGTCCCTGACCCTTTCCAAATATGCAGCGGCTGAAAAAAAGTGTAGATGTGAATGTGTCCCATAGGAAACCATGTTAAATGAACTGTAGTGTGTTTCTGCAAAAAGCACCAAAAAACACAGATGTGAACCAAGTCTAAGATGTTTAGTAACATAATGGGGTTAAAAAAAAAAAAAAAAAATGAGCCCTTTATGGTACAAAAACGCAGATAATCCCTACTGTAAGGGGTTAATTTTTTTTACTGTAGCACTGTGAAAGTATAATTTACAGTAGCGATTATTTGCTCTTTTTTTACTATAAAGGGCTCATTTTAGTTTTTTTTAACCCCATTATGTTAATCGATGTCAATCGATTATGAAAATAGTAATCCATTAATTTCATAATCGATTAGTTGTTTCAGCCCTAATTGTCTATACTACACTATAAGCATTTATCCAAGGTCACGGATATTTCTAAAGTCTATCAGAAGGAAGCTAATAAACTATATGGCTACACTCGCATCTCTACACTCCATGCATCAAAAATTATCCCTATGAAAGATGCACGCGGTTGCGGCATGGTGGTTCAGCCTTTTTAGGATTAAAACAAGCAGCAGGAAGGCAACATATCGCAAATCATTTTTCAAAGGCGTGGCAAGGGATGCCGTATATCTTAATAAGCCCTAACAAGGTAGCATACACACTTTGAGGGCATCATTTGTAATAGGCCCCCAAAGCATGTCAACACAATATGTCAACAATGTACTGGATTCTTCAACACACCACAACACATAGATGTGATGTGGTGTACTGCGTTAGCCAAGAATGGGCCAGGTAAGTGTTCTACAGGAAAATTAGACCTTATTCACACCAGTGTACTTGAGCGTACACCTGTGCCAGGGGTATGTTCCGTGCATCCCTGTGCAGGCAGTTCCACCTATGTCAAATGGGATGAATCAGTTGCACGGACAAAACCGTTGTTCCCAATCTGACAGCCGTGTGTGTGTGTGTGTGTGTGTGTGTGTGTGTGTGTGTGTGTGTGTGTGTGTGTGTGTGTGTGTGTGTGTCCCCGAACATACATTGTCTGTAATCAGGTACACAAACCTGCACCCAAGGGGTTGGCAAATTACATGAATAGGACTGCCTGCATAGGGAGGAACAACAGTCCACCCCCGTGTGAGCAAACAAGGCCCTCACATGGGTGTACGCAGAAGTACGCAGAACTGAACAAGGGCTATAAAAAACAACACCAGTTGTGGACAGATGTGCCCCCATAGGTGTGAATTGGTGCACATCTTTCCACAAGTGGACCGTGGACAGGTGAGGATAGAAATGCAGATGCTACTATTGCTGTTGACTTCTTTTCTACAAATTAATTCAAGAACCATTCGCCACAATATTGATCTTATTTTCCCAAAACCAACACATCACGGTCCTGGAATAAAATGCAGCTTCCATATTTCTTTCCTCACAGGTTCTCTTTAAAGAGTTTGCTGGCTCACCGACTGTTTACCTTCCGACTTTAACATTCATATGTCCAGCACTGGCATACATAACAGGAACATAAAACAGGTTTGTACAGTTATTCCAGACTGGATTAAATATAAAAGCTAAGTAAGACGTCTATTTAACAACAAAAAAGATGAAATCTATATCTTAATTTTTCTTAACAGGAAATACCGATTTTGACCGTTTTGTCCTCTTATAAAATGTAGTTTGGTGCCATTTCTCTGCACTCTTTCAACATCACCATATATTTCACCATCATATAAATGGGTACTACTCAGAATGGTTAGGGGTGGAAAGTGGGGTCCTGTCCTGGGACCAATCCCATTTAATTTATTCATAAAACGATCTGGTGGATGGGATAAACAGCTCAATCTCAGTATTTGCGGACGATACGAAGCGAAGCAGGGCAGAAAGTTCTCCGCAGGATGTGGAAACCTTACAAGAAGATTTGAACAAATGAACGGGATGGGCAACTACATGGCAAATGAGGTTTAATGTAGAAAGATGTAAAATAATGCATTTGGGTGGCAAAAATATGAATGCAATCTATACACTGAGGGAGAACCTCTGGTGGAATCTAGGATGGAAAAGGACCTGGGGTCCTTAGTAGATGACAGGCTCAGCAATGGCATGCAATGCCAACAGAATATTGACATGCATTAAAAAGGGGATTATCGCCAGAGATGAAACAAAAATTCTCCCGCTCTACAAGACTCTGGTCCGGCCATACCTGGAGTATGCTGTCCAGTTCTTCGGGTGCAGGTGCTGGCATCCTTACTAAGGGCAACAAGAAGTGAAGCGTTGTGGCTTCACAGCCTGGTTCCTATTGCATGTGCACAAGTCACGCTGCGCATTCTGAATGGTCCCTGCTGTCTTTTGGAACCTGTGCATCTCCCAGAAGGCGGGGGGGGGTAAGAAGGAGGGGGCCAGACATTGCGTACTTTGTACTTCTTTCTCTCCCCCCTCCCCCCTGAAAGGTGCTAAATGTGGCACCGAAGGGGGGGGGGTTTGGGGATCCGATCGGCGGAAGTTTAATTTCTGGGTGGAACACCGCTTTAACTACCATTACCTACTCAAAGTACAACTAAAGTTAGCCTATCAATTTTTAGTGAATTATTACCACGGCTCATGAAAATGACACATATTAACAAATGTAATTAAAAAAAATGGATAACTTCGGCATACACCTGTAATTACTTACTGTAACCTGCCCTCTGAGCCTGAGTCTTACCGAGCTAGCACGTCATTGCGTTACACACTGCGTCTACCACAGGAAACTAAATTTCCCATGATTCAATCTGCAGTGGACAGTGGCATAGGGGAGACATGGGCAGGGCATAGGCCGAAGCAGTGTGAGAAGAGTGTGCAGAGCCACGGCACTTCTTCTAGGTTGATTGGCCTGCTGTTGCTTTCTAAGGAAAGGAAGCAACGCCGCCACGCTGTAGTCTCTTAACAGCGGCATAACGCAAAAGGGGACAACGGAATGATTTGTAAAAGGAGGAAGCCAGGTTGTCTCTACATTAGAGGAAGCTGACAAGCTGGAGGGGGAGCAGGTACATTTCTCCATCTACTTGCGTGTTCAGATTACAAAACAAAAAGGAGACATATTTTACATCCTATTTACTTCTATCACATATTGATTTTTAAATTTTTGATGGTCGCACCTCCACAGCTCATCGCTCCAATAAGCATGGAGGATCAGAGCAGGAGAGATGCTGACTGACAGTCAGCTTCTCTCCGCTCTGGGAGGAGCGAGAACCAAGCCGTCGGCGGTGTTCTGTGGCTCGGTTCTAAGAGCAGAGATGCTGGAGGACAGCTGCAGCATTGGTCTGATGCATCCACCTAGGTAAGCATGAATATAAAAAAATAAGTTTAAAAACAAACATACTTCTCTTTTATGTATAACCGGGATTGTTTGGGATATGGAGATCTGGATATCACACAATTAGCAAACCAAAGGAAAAAATAATTTTTGGGCGAGGAACCACCCCTCCGATCTGTAGCTGAAAGAAATGAGTCACTCTCTGTCTGTTACTAAGAGGAAGTGAATTTTCTAGCAATAACAGTTCCTCCATGCACGCTATCACAAGGCGCATACAATGAAGGTCTGACTATTAAACACACCCAAATTTGTTACAGATACAGCAAACATTCAAAAGACAGATTCCTACTGTGCCTAAGCATGTTTAGTCATCTTTTCTAACAGAATGAAAAACTCAATCTGGTGATGTTAACACATCTGATTTTAAAGCGATATTAAAGTGATTGTGATTTAAAAAATAAAAATAAAATAAAAATTACAAAACATATTATTAACCCCCAATTCCCAAAAAATAAAATAAAGTGACTATGTAAAATCTGCATAAAAACGGAATTCAATGATCTGCAAATCTAACAAACTCGTACTTTATTCACAATAGAAAACACATCAAATGTTAAAATGTACAATTTTAAGAAACAAATCAGGTAATTTTGAAATTGCAGCAACACATCTCAAATAAATTGGGACAGGGCAACAAAAAGCTGGCAAAAAATAAATAAAAATGTCACCAAGCCCTGGTTCACATTGATTTGATAACTCAAATCGCATGACAAATCGCTCCAATGTGAACCTAGGCTAGCAAAGGAAGACCTGGAAGAACATTTTGCAGTTAGGTTAATTGGCAACAGGTCTGTGCCATCATCGAATATATATAAAAAAAAAAAAAAAGAATTTAAATACATCATCTACTACAGTACATATGGTCATCAAGAGATTCTGAGAATCTAGAGAAATCTCTTTGTGCAGGGGACAAGGTTGAAACGCAGTATTGGATGCCCGTGATCTTTAGGCCCTCAGATGGCACTGCGTTCATGACAGGCATGACATCACTGCATGGGCTCAGGAATACTTCCAAAACCACCGTCGGTGAACACAGTTCTTTGTGCCATCCAAAAATGCAAGGTAAGGCTCTATCATGAAAAAAGAATCCATATCTGAACATGATCCAGAAACGCTGCCATCTTCTCTGATCCAGCTCATTTAAAATAGTCTGTTGCAAAGTGTACAACTGTTCTGTGGTCAGACAAATAGAAATTTGACATTTTTGGCAATCATGGGCCCCGTATTTTCTGGGCCAACAAGCATTAGGCTTGATATCAACAAGTTCAACAGCCTACATGAAAAAACAAAACAATACTGCGCTTGTGTAAGAAATAATAAGCAGCATCAACAAAAATTGAGCGATATTACACAACCAAGTACCGGTAAGCGAAAAATACATTTGCGCTCAATAAGAGTAGACCATTAAAAAGTCCAAAAGTGTTCATAAAGTCCAATGCAGCAGCACAGGCTGAATAGCAACAAAATAAACATAAATTAAAATAAACATCAACTCAAGTTCTTTTGTAGAGCCAAATCCTCCACCTTTTGACACCATCAACACTGAGGTCAATATGTGCTCTTACCCCAAGTAATGGACCCTCTATTATGGAAGGTCAAATGGGCGTTTTGGATATCCCAGTTGCATCCATAGGAGATGTGGTGCGGATGGTGCGTATCTCATAAGATGGTGCTCCAGCACTGTGCATAAACTTCAGGACACCTAGCGATACCCAAAAATAAACAAGGGACTCCAATAGTGTAAAAAAATACCTTCTTAAGCGGTGTTTATTAGATGCCAAATGCACTTAGACAAATTGCCAAAAAGTACATTGCATAAATAGGAAAGCTGCAGCAATCAGTACCGATGATATTGTTGCGATAACAGGTTTGTGTGTCCTCATCTGACCAGTTTTGTCGCAATTGGACGACTTCTGTGACGAAACCAGTCGGGCGAGGACATTAGTGTGTATGGAAAGGGCAGCTCACACATCTGGAAAGTCACTATCAAGGCTAAAAAATATATCCAGATTTTAGAGCAGCATATGTTCCCATCTAGACATACTTTTCAGGGGAGGTCTTACAGATCTCACTAAACCACATACTGCATCTATAACAGCATAGCTTCGTAGTAGAGGAGACTGGGTACTTAAACAGTCCGTCTGCAGTCCAGACCTTTCACCAACTAAAAATATTTGTCACATCTTGAAACCAAAAATATGGCAAACAAGACCCAGGACTGTTGAGCAGTTAGAATCCTAGCTATGTGCTAATAACCGCTCTGTCTGCTACAACACTATGAACCAGGATTTTACATAATGTTAGTATTAGTTAAAAGTTGACAATGGACGATCTGTGTTTCCAGTAATGAAATTGTATTCCTGCCATAAGGCGTTATACACCGCAGCTAGTATGACCCATTCTAAAGACATTACCATCCTTGTTTCTCTTGCTTATTGAAGGGAATGAAGGCTATATTCTTTTTTCTTTTTATGGGTACAGGAACTAATGAATAAATATAGATTATATTTATTCTGTAACAATGTAGCATTTGTAAGGCAGCTCAGTAGGACAGTGGTCATCAACCATGTCCTCAGGGACCACTAACAGGCCAGGTTTTATGCATTACCTTGGGGAAGACGCAGACTAGAATACTGCAATCACTGAGCAGCAAATGATATCACCTGTGATGTATTTCAGTTATCTTGCAAACTTGGCCTGTTAGTGGGTCCTGAGGACAGGGTTGATGATAGGATACCATCATGCCATGCACAATGTCACCTTTGAATATATTGAGCACAACATAGTATTGACAACAGTCCTCAGGACAATCGCAAAAAAGGAAACAACAACAAAACAGCAAAGTTTTTCAGTTGTTTACTAAATTAATCCTAAGCAATTTGATCGATGAAGCCCATCAGCATCTTCAGATGTCAGCAGTTCTCCGGCAAATTATTCTTAGCAATATTTATGGTCAATCATCACTTTTCTGCTGAGACAGGAATACTAGAAAAGGTATCTCTTCGGTGTGTAGACAAGCAAGCATGCACTGCCCATGAGGCCAACTGAGGTGGGACGCATGGTGGGAGGTAGCACCAAGGCTGGAGTATCTATACTGGACATTCTGTCCTCTGTGCATGTTCAGCCCCACGCACACAGCGTCATTGGTTGTTAGGGTGCAGGCAGCCGCATGACATCCACCTAAAGATTGGTAAATCCCTGGTCAGGTTTTGCTTTGTTAACCATTTCCTGTTGGGGAGATTAACCCACACTTTTAGTCCCAGAGACAACACGAAGTAAGACGAAATTCCCTCTATTGGTGGCCATACACACTTCCATAAATGATCAATTTCTTCCAATATAGTCAATAACCCATTCAATTGGTATTCCACACACAAGGAATCAATAGTTAAGTTACAACTTCTCTAAGGTTTATTTTTCGAATGCCGCGTACACACGACCGGACTTTCCGGCAGACTAGGTCCGAAGGGATTAGTCCTTCGGACAATCCGATCATGTGTGCGCTAGTCCAATCGTTTTTCGGAAATAATAAAAAAAAAGAAAAAAAAAAGAAAAACAAACAAACAGACAGACCTAGGAATAGAACACGTTTCAAATCTATTCGATGGACTCAATTCCAACGGTCTAAAATCGGGAAAACAATTCATCTGTGTGCTGGTCCGACGGACCAACTACGACGCAAGGGAAGCTATTGGCTACTGGCTATTGAACTTCCTTGTTTAGTCCCGTTTACGGACTTTGAAACAGACTTAGTCCGTTCGTGTGTGGCCAAGTCCGTTAGTTCGGAAAGTCCGCCGGGAAGACCGTCAGACCTAGTCTGCCGGAAAGTCCGGTTGTGTGTACGCGGCATAATCAAAATTTTAATCTAAATGGATCGGACCTTCCATGAGAAAAAAAAAAAAAAAAAAAAGGGGGGGGGGATGTTGTGGCTATTCAAAGGTTTGCAAATTTGATTGCCAGAATCACACATTGATCAGATAATAAAAAGCATGTAAAGCCACCATTAGAAAGATGTCACCAAAGCATCATTCCCATTTCCAGAGATCATCTAATCTCCCGTTCAAGTGACAACTGTATAACGTTGGATTTCCCATCACTTTCTACTCCAGCAACAATAACCCCCAGGGTAAAAAAAACAAAAAAAAACAAACAGACAACAGAGAGGGCCTACCTCCCAGCAATACAGTAGAATTTTGTTCATTTATTTTATAATGTCACTTTTTTTTTTTCAACTTTCCATTTTAAGAACAATTGTTTGATTTTCTATCAGTGTAGGGGGTCGTTTATTTTTGACCACATTTTAAAAAGCGAACTGAACTTTTCCTCGAACAAATGAATGTCGATTTTGTCCAGGAAACTACATTCATTCAAAAACTGAATGTTAAAATCAAACAAAATCTTTCAAAACTTTCAAATAACATTTGTTCAGTCATCGAATGCACAAAGAATTTTTGTGCAAATGTTGGTACAAATGTTAATTTGAAAAATCTACTAGTGTATAACCAGCTTTAGCCTTCCTCACTTTGTCCCAAATTAAAAAGCAGTCGATTTCCTAGAGATACACTTTAAAATACAACTAAAAGGCAAAAAACTTATTTTCGAGTACAGAGGGATTAGAAGGCTTGCCCATTTTTCTGTGCCCACATTAAAGTGCCCGCGTGCACGTTGGAGTGACGACATCACAGCTCCAGCCACTCACAGCGCCAGAGCCGCTATACCCGGAAGACACGCCGAGGGAAAATGTCAGCTCCCTCAGCATGGATCGGGTGAGATACCGGAGCCTCGTTCTAAGGTAAGTATTTCATAATGAGCTAGTATGCGGTGCTTGCTAGCTCATTAAAGCGGGAGTCCACCGGGACTCCGCGTTTTTTTTTTTTTTTTTTTAAAAGCCAGCAGCTACAAATACTGCAGCTGCTGACTTTTAAAATAGTGACACTTACCTGTCCAGCGCGCCCGCGATGTCGGCACCCGAAGCCGATCGCTAGGTCGTCTGTCGGGTCCTGCCGCCGCCATCTTGGGTATGGGAATCAGGAAATGGAGCCTTTTGGCTTCATTTCCCGGTTCCCTACTGTGCATGCGCGAATTGCGCTGCGCAATAAGGACGCTCCCCGCTGCCTCTGGGAGCTGTGTGTTTCCCAGCAGGCAGCGGGGCACTTGCGGGAAGGGGCGGGCACTTGCGGAAAGGGGCGTAAGTTACGCCCCTTTCCGCAGAGAGCTGTCCCGGAAGTGGGTGCAGTTACCTGGATTATCCAGGTAACTGCACCCCCCTCCCCCCTGAAAGGTGCCGATTGTGGCACCGGAGGGGGGGGAGGGTTCCGATGAGCGGAAGGTCCACTTTAGGGTGGACCTCCGCTTTAAGCCTTTTCCCTTACATGTGTAGGAAGAAAAAAAAAAAAAAAAAAAAGTCAGCGGCTTTACTACGGCTTTAAGTGGTTAAATGTTCCTAATTTGCATACAGAAGTCTATTCCTTTGATGTAAAGGACAAATTGATACAATGTTTAGACATAACATTCCACTGATAGAATGTTTTAAAACTTGGTAGACTGCCCAGACTTTGACTTTTGACAGCTGAGAGAAAATTCTCTGCATACCAAAGAGGGGAAGATTGGCAAACCCTTTGTCAAGATCGCAATGAGAAAAAAATTGCGATAACGATTCTTGACAATTAATCGTGCAGCTCTAATCGGTGTTAACATCAGGAGCGATCAAGGGGTTAAAGGTGTTCCCTGGGTGTGTTTACTAACTGTATGGGGGACGGTGTGACTGGGGAAACACATAGATCGGTCTTTCTGCATAGATAAAAGACAGGATCTGTGTGATATCCCCTGTCAGAACAGATCCCCATTCTGTTACTGCGGAGGAATGCGCGCGCACACACAAAATAGAGTTCCAGACCCGACAGCGTTTCATGGGAACAAGCCAAACTGCCGCAGTATAATGACAGAGGCTGGTCGGCAAGTAAAATAAAAAAAATAAAAGCACAAACCTTTACAAATCACTTTAAAAGCGGAACTCCACCCTAAAGTGGAAGTTGCGCTCATCGGAACCCTCCCCCCCTCCGGTGCCACAATTGCCACCTTTCAGGGGGGTGCAAATACCTGTATAATCCAGGTATCTGCACCCACTTCCAGGAATAGCTAGACGCAGATGACTCCCCCTCCCCCTTTGTGTTCTGGGAAACACACAGTTCCCAGAACACAACGGGGACCAGTGAAGACACACAGCGTGCTCGCGCATGCGCAGTAGGGAACCGGTCAGTGAAGCCGCAACGCTTCACTTACTGATTCCCTGACAGAGGATGGCGGCGGGGGCAGCTTAGAGACGAGCGATTGCTCGTCATCTGCTGCCGACATCGCTGGACCCTGGGACAAGCAAGTGTCCATTTATTAAAAGTCAGCAGCTGCAGTATTTGTAGCTGCTGACGTTTAATTTAATTATTTATTTATTTTTTTTAAAGGTGGCACGCCTCTTTAATGGTGACTGACCCTCTCAATTTGTTCTGTTTACCAATATAATTAAAATGTGAAAGTAAAAGAAAAAAAAAATCTAAAAATGTTGGGTTGTCCCCAGAAAAGGGGGGAAAACTTCCAATGGGGACACTAGTTCTGGAGACCTGGGGGTCCCCACGAAATGTCCTTAATTTGCAGGGACTTTATGTCCACTTCCTGTTTGGCTATGGGAAAGGAAGTGAAGGGAAATCTCCACAATAGGAAACAGACAGCAAAAAAAAAAGTTTTGCCTATAGTTCTACTTTAAAGATCTGTACAAATAAAAATCTTTTCAGGAAAGGAAAGCTAACCCCTAACTGAAAGATGACATTGAAGAATTTGAAGCTGAGCTAAAAGTTAAGCGCAGAGGCAAAGACAAACGTTATCTTTGAAATAAAGCGTGACCAAGGAATTTTAGTTATGCGATTGCACAAGAGTCTGAAATAGCATTCCCTACAAGTCTTTGCTGCTTAGTGTGAATTATTGTCATGCTGCAGAGTAGGAAATACCAACTGCGCCCATTTAAACTACCAATCAATCCTCGCTTATTTCAAGTTTGCTCCTAGGATTCTCCTGGCAGGAATAAAGATACATTTGCATCAAGACAAAAACGGCTCATTTGGGCCACAGTGTAGGCTTCTTGCCCCACGGGTGAAGAAAAAAAATAAAATAAAATAAATAAAATAAAAAATAAATAAATAAATAAGCAAAAAAAGGAAAAAAATAAATAAAAAATAAAACATTTTACATTTGGGTGCCGCAATTTACGTGGCTACATAAGTATACATGATCACATACACATAAATTGCAACACAGGAAGCTAGAGATGAAGAAGCTAAGCTTATATTCACAAACGCACATTTTCACGCCTGTACGCGCGTCTACGCAAGCTCTTTACATAATATAACTTGTGTGTTTTTACTCAGGATCTTTCTGCCAGGAAGTATACAGTACATCTGTAAAATATGTCCATGAGCAAGTGGTCTAGGCCCCTTTCACGCATTTATTCTGCTTGTCAGTTTTCCATCCGTTGATGGATGAAAAACGGACATCAATGCATCTCTATGGAAAAACAGATGATCCTATCCCTTTACATCTGCATCTGTCATCAGTTTTTCCATAGATATGCATTGATGTCCATTTTTCCTCCCACAACAGACGGAGGAAAAACGGACAAGTGGAACTTTAACCACTTCAGCCCCGGAAGATTTTACCCTCTTCCTGACCAGAGCACTTTTTGTGATTCGACACTGCATCGCTTTAACTGACAATTGTGGTGCGACGTTGCACCTGAACAAAATTGACTTCATTTTTTCCCACAAATAGAGCTTTCTTTTTTTTGTGGTATTTGAGCGCCTCTGCTGTCTTTATTTTTTGCTCTTTAAACAAACAAAAAAAAGAATTAAAAAAAAAAAAAAAAAAAACACCTCTATACATTTTTTACTTTTTGCTATAATAAATATCCCACAATATATATATATATATATATATATATATATATATATATATATATATATATATATATATATATATATACTAGTAATGGCAGCGACCTGAGATTTTTATCTGGAATGTGACATTATAGCGGACATGTCAGACAATTTTGACACATTTTTGGGACCATTGGTGCTATAAAATTGCATTAATTACTTTAAAAATGTCACTGGCAGTGAAGGCGTTAACCACTAGGGGGCAGTGAAGGGGTTAAGCGTGTCCTAGTGTGTGTTCTAACTGAAGGGGGGAGGGGACTTTGTAGGGGAGATGACAGATCGCTGTTCATACTCTGTATGATCAGAGGATCTGTCTGTTCACCCCTCAGAGAACCAGAAACTGTGTTTACAAACACAGATCCCAGTTCTCCATGTGCCCCATGTAATTGCGGGAGCCCAGCGGTGATCGCGACTGCCCGGCATTCGCATCGGCCCCGTGGGCGAGCATAAAAACATCATGATTCTCGCAACGTAAAATCTTTAACATTATACAAAAAAATTGGGTTAACTTTACTAGTTAGTTATTTGTTATTAATTTTTTAATTCATGAAAGTAATTTTTTCCAAAAAGATTGCATTTAAAAGGCCGCTGCACAAATACAGTGCGACATAAAATTGCAACAAGCACCATTTTATTCTCCAGGGTCTCTACTAAAAAAATATATATAAAATGTTTGGGGGTTTTAAGTAATTTTCTAGCAAAAATATTTTAACTTGAAACCAAAAAAAATGTCAGAAAAAGGTTCAGTGTTTAAAGCGGAGGTTCACACAAAAATTGAACCTCTGCTTTTCGGAACCCTCTCCCCCTCCAGTGTCACATTTAGCACCTTTCAGGGGGGAGTGGGTGCAGATACCTGTGCAAGACTGGTATTTGCACCCACTTCCGGGCATAGACTCCCACGGGAGTCTATGCCTCTTCCTGTCCCACTGTCTGCTGGGACACACATGGATCCAAGGAGATAGCGGGGACCAGTAAGGACGCGCATGCGCACTAGGGAACCGGGAAGTTAACATCATAATAAAATCCATCTAATAAGAAAAGGATCATGTAGCCAGTCTCAAAGTTTCTTCCTTGTAAGGCTTCATGTACACTTGAACTACTTGTAAACGCCAGCCCTGGCAACAATCATTCCACAATTTTGCACGTTTTGCGGCTGGCCGTCAAAACGTTCCTATCCTGAATGCGATTCTTCCACGTTCAGGAGAGGTAGGTGAGCAGCTCTAACCCCAGCAGCTCATAAACAATACATATACATGGACACATAGGCTTTTATGGAGTTGAATTTAGGAGCTTTGGCAAAAAAAATAAAAAAAAAATAAAAAGTACCAAAGCTCCTAAATTTTAATTTAGGAGCCGCTAGTGTACATGGAGCCTTAATTCAGCAACTGCAAACTATCATATTGCCACTGGAAATATAACCAACTTCTATATACAATTAAAGCTGACATTAAATCTAATTATATGTTGCCATCCCTGGTCTCCCTTCCCCATCAACATGCTAATGAAATTTTTTAAATAAAACCCTGTTCTTCCCTATGCAGTGCAGGCAGATCCTGGCTGGTGGGAGAAGCTGTATATAGCTTAAAGGCAGAAGGTTTTAAAAGTCTTCCATGTTCAACGAGTCCCTCGGCCTTCCGAGACTTTCCCTCCTGGCTGAGACACAGCAGCACGCCAATGGCTAACACGGCTATCAATCAAAGTCAGTTAGCCAATCAGGAGAGATAGGGGCAGGGTTGAACAGCAGCTCCGTGTCTGAATGGACACAGGGAGCTGTGACTCGGCTTGGTTGCCTCCATAGTCAGCTGCTTGCTGTGGGGGCACCCGATAGGAGGGAGGGGCCAGGTGCAGCGAAGAGGTGGATCCAGGCTACTCTGTTCAAATCCACTGCAATAGAGCGGGCAAGTATAACATGTTTTTTATTTTATTTTTTAAACAAGAGACTTTACAATCACTTTAACCACTTCCCGACCGCCGCACGCCAATATACTTCCTGACTTTATGGGGCATATCGTCGTTATGGCAGCAGCTAGCTGCCATAACCCCATTATCCTCATGTTCGGCCGGCGGCCCGTTTCAAGATAAAAGTGCTATGTGTCAGATACACCACGAGATCACTTATCGGCGGCAAGAGAGGCGCCCCCGCCATGCTCCGGTGCCCTCCGCTACTTACCAGGGCCATTGGGAGCAGCGGAGATCGGATGCTGTGCCTTTCTTGGCATGGAGACGAGTGAGGGGAAGATGGCCCCCACCCGTCTCCATGACATTGTGGACCTTTTTTTTATAATTTTTTTAAATGACTTTTTTAATTTTATTTTAGTGTAAATATGAGATCTGAGGTCTTTTCATATTTAAGAGGTCCTGTCACGCTTTTTTTCTATTACAAGGGATGTTTACATTCCTTGTAATAGGAATAGAAGTGACAATAAAAAAAATAAAAAAAAATAAAAAAAAAACACACACACCTGTAAAAATAAAAAAGGTAAAATGAATAAGAAAAAAAATATTAAACCTCCTGCCGAGCTCACGTGCAGAAGCGAACGCATACGTGAGTAGCACCTGCATATGAAAATGGTGTTTAAACTACACATGTGAAGTATCACCGTGATCGGTAGAGCAAGAGCGATAATTCTAGCCCTAGACCTCCTCTGTAACTATAAACAAGCAACCTGTAGAATTTTTTAAACGTCGCCTATAGAGATTTTTAAGGGTAAAAGTTTGTCGCCATTCCATGAGCGGTCGCAATTTTGAAGCGTGACATGTTGGGTATTAATTTACTCAGCGTAACGTTATCATTCACAATATTTTAAAAAAATGGGCTAACTTTACTGTTGTCTTATTTTTTAATTCAAAAAAGTATATTTTTTCAAAAAAAAAAAAAAAGTGCGCTTATAAGACCGCTGCGCAAATACCATGTGACAAAAAGTATTGCAACGACCGCCATTTTATTCTCTAGGGTGTTAGAAGTATAATGTTTGGGGTTCTAAGTAATTTTCTAGCAAAAAAAAAAAACACAACAACTTGTAAACAACACATCTAAAAAAAAGAGGCTCGGTGGTGGTTAATGAAAACATCCCCACACCCTGCCTCCTTATTTCTTGCATAAGCCATCAGCTCTGATGCAAGCAGTGGACTGGTTATTGGGAGAAGTTATGCAAATATCAACTTGATGGATGTTAGTTAGGAGAAATGAGTGTTCCTAGATAGGCTGTATTTGCATGCAGACCTCCCCAGGTAATACACACATGACTGAAAGAATGATTTTGGCACTTATAGAAATTTTATATATATATATATATATATATATATATATATATATATATATATATATATATATATACACACACACACACACACACACACACATACATACATACATACATACATATATATATTTTTGTTTCTCCCCCCCCCCCCCCCCCCAATGTAGGTGGGGAGAGCAGCACCTGGTTTGTATTTAGTGCAAAGCAATCTGGTCTTCCCACCGACCATACACATAAGAAAAAAATTTGAAGGATTGCTTAAAAGTTTATTTGTTCAATAATTTCAAAAATAATTACATAGTAAAATGTTCAAAGAGATTTCCGTTTCGGGCTCACATGCTTACGCCCTTCCTCAGATCAGAACACATCTAACATCACATTCATGAGAATTTAAACAGGTTTTAAATAATCACATAGGGAACCAAATGTGTGGTTAATTACTCATTAATATAATTGTATTCCTTCATGGGTTGATTTGGAACGAATTATCTTCGTTTCCATTGACTTCTATGGGGAAACTCGATTTGCTATGCGAGTACTTTGGATTACAAGCATTCTCCTGGAACGGACTATGCTCTTAATCCAAGGTTCCACTGTTTATATTTTAACACTTGTGTGACCATCTTTTTCTGGTACCAGTAAAGTCCAGAATTAAAAGCTTTTTTGGGTAGATGGCCATATATATGGATAGGGTACCACTTTAGTTAGCCGATTATTCCTTATAGTTGAAAGAATGATAGTCAAATAATGAAACGGAGTGGGTCAGGGACAGTTAGGCTGGGAAAAAAGGGCCAGAACAGGACTTCTCAACCAGAATTCCTCCAGGGATTGCTGGAGGGTCATTGAGCAATAGATGATATGTAACCACTGACACCATTGATCTTTTTAGCCATCTGTAAGGTGGAATTCTTCTCAATGTCCAAAAATGTAACCTAGAGCATTCTTCACACTGACCAGCACTCTAATGTACCTTGAGCTGTAAATATAATAATTAGCAGCAGAGGTTCCCTAGCGCTACAAAGTTATATCAAGGGATCCTTTGTGTTAAACAGATTGAGAAAGGTTGGGCTAGATGTTGTTTGATGTTCTCCAGCCAGGAAATGAGGTGGGCTTTATCTGACTTGATGAACACCATGAGCAGGTACAAATTGATAGATATAAATAAAGAAAGAAAAGCCTCCCATTTCCTGTTCTTCTGAGGATAAGTATTTATATCCAGGACACAAACAACTTAAAAGGCAGAATGGCACAATTAATAATACATCAATTTCCTTTCACTTTAGCAACATTACCATGCTTGCTCTCAGTCATGTCTGCCATCTGACATCAACAGTAAAAGTCTCGAACAAGAAACATGCTTTTTCATATAAAGCATCTTATTTTTGGATTGATGCCAGATGAACCTTTAAAGAAAACCTGTCATGAAAAAAAATATAGGGGTTGCCATTGACATTCTGAAAAATGCAAGTTAACTGGTTGTTATGCTAACCCCCGGCAATAAAGTGGGATTAAAGCCTAAGGCCACGTACACACGGGCGGATTGTCTGCCCAACTTAGTCCGCTGAACCGTGTTTCAGCGGACAATCCGCTCGTGTGTGGGCTTCAGCGGACAGTCTGACGGACTAAGTCTTTCGGAATTTCCGTAATTTTGTCCGTCCAAACTTGGTTTCAGCGGACAGTCCTCTCGTGTGTAGGCAAGTTGGACGGACTAAGTATGGCGCATGCTCAGAAAGGATTTACACGCCGAAGGTTGCATTGCAGTGTATTGGACGTCGAATTTCTAGTCCCGTCGTACGTGCTGTACACGTCATCACGCAAGCTTTCGGCGGACTGTCTGCTCATCGTGTGTGGTCAAGTCCGTTCATTCAAAAGTTGAACGGACTGTCTGTCGGATTGTCTGACGAACTTAGTTGGGCAGACAATCCGCCCGTGTGTACGCGGCCTAACACTAACTATTCCTAAAAATGTTCCCTCTCCACGCTCCTACCTAGCCTGTCTGTGTACTTCCTTTATTTTTTTTTTATTTTTTTATCCGATCATGGGATCCTGCAGCTTTGGCTTTCCTATGTCAGGGAGCAGTGGCTGCAGGGGAGAGGAGGGAGCGCCAACAAAGGCTGGGACATGGAAGCCTATGGGCGATGACAACTCCCAGTATTCCCAGCCACAGTTGAGCGTTCCTTCACACGAAGAGCTGAAGCTGCAGGAATATGGACCATACCATTCTAGAAAAAGGTAAGTGTGCAGATCTCTTTCACACAGTATAGGCAGGATAGGCAAGAGTCAGGAGAAGGGAACATTTTTCGGAATTTTTAGAATAGACCACTTCAATACCCTTGAAGTCACCAATGTCTGAATAATTCCAGATGTCCTTAGCTACATATTTGTTTCGGTTCAGTGTAGTGAGGCAAAAAAGATAAATCTGACAGCCAAATAACCAGCATTTTCAGAAGAGGTCCGTTATACCAGCTTTTTGTTTCTTTCATGACTTTTAAAGTGCAAGTTCACCTTTACAGAAAATCTGTAAGGTGAACTTAACCTGGAGAACTTCCCATCGCACCTGGTCCTGCTAACCTGGATTCCGGCAATCTCCTATTCCGAGAGATCGTATCAGCGCTTTACCAGTCAGGGGATCTGAAATCCTTGCGGCTTTCTCGCCTCTTCACCTGCGGTAATGGGACGGGCTACGTGGGTTTCCATTTGGTCAGCGCCACCCATGTGACAGTGCCAACCAATTAGGATGCTCCTATACTTTCTCCTGACGAAGTACGTTTAGGAGATTGAGCCGCAGGGGATTTCTAAGCCCCAGACAAGTGAGGCTGCGATAGATGTGTCAGTGCGGGTGATCGCTGGACTCCAGGTCAGCGGGACTGGGGGGGGGGGGAGGGGGTGATGAGAGGGTTCTGTGTAAATTTACCATACAGATTTTTCTGGAAAAGGTGATCTTACCCTTTAAAATGCAGAAACAACCAAAAAGTTTAAAAAGGGGAGCTATACTGCATCTGAGCACCATAAACCAAAAATGGCATTTTGTTCATTCTTAATATTCAAAGCAAACTTCCCCCTCCATCCAAGTCTCCATTCTTATTTTGCTGAAAAATCACTTTAAAAACACCCCCCCCCTAGAATTTCTGAACATGGCCAACTGGCCAGTAAGGGTAGATGATTCATCTGGCATTTACTTCCTGGAATCCATCTGCCCTTAGCTTAGGCATGCAGGCAGGAGGGTGTGCTCAGCTGAGAAAGCCCCTCCTGAAGACTCCTGGGATGTATGACATTTGCCTAGGCCTGGAAACCAGGAAGCAACTGATATGTAAAAAAATAAATAAATAAATAAAAGGTTTAAAACAAGCAAATATAATATACTTTCCAATTTACTAATAATGATTAATGATTAAAATATATTATGTTAATTGAGAGAGTAAAGTTCTGCTTTAAAGCAACTCATCAGCAAATATTCCTTACAAACAATGATAGGACTGAAACTAGTGGTGGCGATTTACCCTGCTCTACGCATTTGCTTTAGCTATAGGAAGTTGTAAAGTGCCTGAAATTGCTGTGTGTATGGCGAGCATAAAGGGCTTGCATGTTGCCCCATGCTGTAGGTGTAGCGGTCTGTACAGTTCACTGCAATACACAGCCCCAGAGTGAGTATCCATCATAACGCCACATACACACGATCGGAATTTCCGACAACAAATGTTCAATGTGAGCTTGTTGTTGGAAATTCCGACAATGTGTAGGCTCCATTGGATATTTGCTGTCGGAATTTCCGGCAACAGATGTTTGAGATCTGGATCTCAAATTTTCCCACAACAAAATCCGTTGTCGTAAATTCCGAACATGTGTAGACAATTCCGATGCACAAAATTCCACGCATGCTCGGAATCAAGCAGTAGAGCCGCACTGGCTATAGAACTTCATTTTTCTCGGCTGGTCGTAAGTGTTGTACGTCACCGCGTTCTTGACGTTCGGAATTTCTGACAACATTTGTGCGACCGTGTGTATGCAAGACAAGTTTGAGCCAACATCCGTCGGAAATAAATCCACGGTTTGGTTGTCGGAAATTCCGATTGTCTGTATGCGGAATAATGCTCTCAATGACAAGCACATTGGTCGACACAGCCCACATGGCCGTACTGACCAATGAGAAGCACATCTGAGGCTTCTTCTTCCAGTAAGGTGTTCCTGAAGAAAAAAGCACTTTTGGTGGTTGTGCTGACCAATGAGCGCTTGCCATTGCAAGAATTACGATGGATACTCTCGCCAGGGCTGTGAAATTGCAGTATACAGACCACCACACTGGCAGCACAGGGTATCAATCAATAGTTGCAAGGTCTGGAGGGGTAGCTAGGATATTTGGAGTTAGTTCACCTTGAATGTCATTAAAGCAGCATTCCACCCTCAAAAAAGGTTATTTCTTTTAATATGAACACTTACCTGTCCAGGGAGCCCGCGATGTACAACCAACCCCCCCCCCCCCCCCCCAGCCGATTCGTCCATCGGATCGTCTGCAGGCGCCGCCATTGTAACTAAGGGAAACTGACATATGCAAGTTGTGTGGCGCTTTCTGAATGGCCCCGTCGTCTTCTGGGGGACACACAGGTCCCAGAAGGCAGCGGGGGAGAAGGAGGAGAGGCAGAAGAAGAAATTATGTACCTTGCTGGAGGGGAGGCTGGGACGGAAGTTCACCTTTTTACTGCATAAAAGGTATGTCCATAAACGAGGGGTGGAGGGGTGGTCTTTAGTTTAAAACCAAGTAGTTAAGTTAGGTGGAACTCGGCTTTAAAAGGTGAACTAGCCCTTAAAGCTCATGCACAGACCGGATAACAGGCAGCACAGGCCATCATGGCCACTATGTGCATTGGGGTGGCTAAGATATTTGACACTAATTGATCTTTGTGGATGTGCCTTTAAGTGTACATTAAAATGCTGTCCTCTTTAAAAATGCCTCTAACTTATAAAGCTGACTTTGGCCTCCCCCACTCTGTCCTGCCTAGATGGCAGGATATCTAACCATTAAATGTGGCCCCAGCAACAATGAGCCTTCAGCTATGAAAACACAACTTGCCTAACCACACATGTGCAGTCAGATTTCTCTTGCTCTCTCTCAGAGTTCAGCTGCTGCAAGAGAGCCGACTGCGTATGCGTGGTAACATAGGCCAAGTTCTCATAGCCAAAATTTGCATACCCGAGGTACTAAGGCTGCTCATCCAATGGTCAGACATTCTGCCATCTGGGCAGGAGGGAGAGGGGAATTCCATGGTAGAAGTAGCTGAAAAAAAAATAGAAATCATTTTTAAATGTACTTTAATGCACACTTAAAGCTGTAGTGCATATGAATTTATGTCATTAAATGTGAACTAACCCTTTAAAGGGGAAACGCTGTATTCTGGCATCTGCGTGCAGAATAACAAAACAGCCCCACCCTCAAACGTCCACTTGTGTGACAGAGAGAGCATTTCTATACAACCCCCCACGCCAACCTGTTGTAGCCATTGTCAGTTAAGCCTGAGGGGAAGATATTGTGGCTTTACTGCTAAATGTAAAAGCAAATATGATACAAATTACGCTCAGGGCCTACCAGGGATAGTTCATGAACAATAGACACCAAATAACATCTACTGGCAATTTCCTGCGACCAAACAATAATCCCCAACAGGGAAGGGTCTTCATTCTTATATCAGTGTAATGGTAACTCAGGTTTTCTACTCAAAATGGCCATACACTAGTAGATTTTTCCTATGAAAATTCTCATCGGTACCTTCAATGATATGATGAATGTTATTCACATGCATTTTGACCACTTGAGCTCTGGAAGATTTTACCCCCTTCATGACCAGTCCATTTTTTGCTATTCAGCATTGCGCTACTTTAGCTGGTAATTGAGCAGTCATGCAACGCTGTACCCAAACAAAATGCATATCTTTTTTTTTTCCCACACAGAGTTTTCTTTTGGTGGTATTTGACCACCGGTATTAGTAAAACTCTCGCTTTTTTTTTTCCCGTTCTTTCTGTTACAAAACACAAAAAAATAAATAACATTTTCATCTTCAGAAACGTTGGCCAAAATGTATCCTGCTACCTGTCTTTGATAAAAAAAAAAAATCCCAATAAGTATTGATTGGTTTGCATGAAAGTTATAGCGCCTACAAACTATGGTGTATATATATATATTATATATTATATATATATATATATATATATATATATATATATACATACATACATACATACATACACACACACACACACACACACACACACACAGGAATTTTTATTTATTTTACACTGCTAACGGCGGTGATCAGGGACTATTAATAAAGCTGCAATAGCGAAGGGGGCAATCTGACACTGATGCTGGGGGGTTCTGACTAACTGCCACCGACATCACCAGGGACAGAATACAGGGATCAGTGATAATACTATATACACGGTCACTGTACTAATGACACTAGCTGGGAAAGGGTTAACATCTAGGGCAATCAAGGGATTAAATGTTAGATCAGATAGTTTCTCGCCCCTGCTTTTCATAATTCCGTGTTGAGTGTAATAATAATAATAATAATAATAATAATAATAATAATAGACAACACAGAGCTCTGGGCTGTGATTGTACACAGCCAATCAGCAGGTCCCAGCTGTGAATCATTGGCCAGAACATAGTGATGAGCTCCCGCTGTAGACAATGACAGCGGGTGCCGGTTGGGCACGCACCCTAAATTCAGAGGCAGGCACGATATATGGGTAAATTGTTTTGCCCATGTGGGTCACCCATCTATACTACATTGCGGGCAGGTGGTCCGCAAATGGTTAATATAATGTTCCTTTTCACATGCAATTTTGGAGTGAATGCACTTTTCCAAACGAAAACCATATTCACCGTTGGAAATTCAATCGTACAAGAGAAAAAAAAATCCCATCTGCTCCTTTGAGCTCTATCTTCACTATAGTTAAAAAAAAAAACAACCATCAAATTTGGTCCCATAAACAAAAAGTTCTTAAAACTTTCGAACAAAATGATACCAGTGTATGGCCAGCTTTAGACTTTAAACCAGAGATATGTAATTAGCGGACCTCCAGCTGTTGCAGAACTACAAATCCCATGAGGCATAGCAAGACTGACAGCCACAAGCTTGACACCCAGAGGCAGAGGCATGATGGGACCTGTAGTTTTGCAACAGCTGGAGGTCTGCTAATTGCAGATTCCTGCTTTAAACCATTCCTGCTTACAAATAAGCCTGAAATGTTTAATGATGGCCGCTAGGCCTAAACCTATTCAGGCATTACAAGAGGCGCCCCCCTCCCCATTCTGGAGAGAATACCAACTGTGTTACTTCTTAACCAAAGTTAAGCCTTGTACACACAATGAGAATATCCGATGAATGATCATCCGGTTTTTCTTTTTTGTATGCTGGTCTCATATCGAAAATGGATAGGTTACTAAAGTTATGAAAATTCTCGTTAGACAGAATACAACTTCAGAAATGATGCAATGTAAGCATTGTATTGTAATGTATTCCTTCATTTCCGAGCATGTGCGGTCTTGGTCACTCCATTTTTTCGTACAAATACTATACCAAATTACACAAAAATATCGCTCATCCTGTCGTCTTACAAGAAGAATTTTCCTGCTTGTCCCTTCGGATATTTTTCGCATATGAACTGTCGTCATCAGCTCTCAAAAACTGTGTACTAACGAACAGATTATCAGACAATCGCTCCAAATGCGTTTTATTTTTATTTATTTTTCGTCCGCTTTTCTCATCATGTGTACGAGACAAAACTGAAAAAGGTACAACACCAGATACTTTCCACCTTTCAGGACTTATGCCTCTCAGGTGAACTAATCGGGATATAGCGTCTTCAAGTCATACTCCATTCTCCATAATCTTCTGTGGTATTTGCTGAAGTGGTATGGGGACATAGGGAAGAGAGTTCACCCCAGCAGAAATAGACCAAATCTTTGTCCATAAGACTTAAATATCTAGTGCAATCCACGAACAAGTATTCCATAATTACCTCTCATTAGTATTGTGTATCCTCCATAAACAAAAGATTTCCAAATCGCTCACCACTTTGCAGGAGATTAGGTCAACATTTAGGTAAAATTCATATATTCTGGCATTGTCTGCTCATATGTACCTTTAAAATTCAGTTAAAACTATTATTATTACCTGTTAAAAATATACATATGCTTTTAAGATGATTAAGACCTGGGGGGGGTGATCTAACGGCTTTCCCCCTTCGTTCGACTCCAATTCCTGAGAAGAGAAATAGACACTCCCTCCTCTTACATTTCATTAATGTCGACAAGTATTCTCCTTTGCTGGAAACTAATGCTGGCCATACCCTATACCAGTGATGGCGAACCGTGGCACCCCAGATGTTTTGGAACTACATTTCCCATGATGCTCAACTACACCGCATAGTGCATGAGCATCATGGGAAATGTAGTTCCAAAACATCTGGGGTGCCAAGGTTCGCCTTCACTGCCCTATACAAAAAAATCCGCCAAACCCATTTAAAAAAAAAAAAAAAAAAAAAACATTCAGCCGTGAACGCAAATAATAGGGCCATCGCGTAATGACTGATAAATTGTTCAGTGGACGTAAATAAATGCATTTTTTGTTCAATTTTTAACATATACCTAGTGCAGACAGTCCGGACGAGAAACACATTAACCTTTTAATTCATCGTTCGTTCGGCAGAAAATTTCCAAACTTGTCCTTCGTTTTTTCGCCTCAGAAACGTCCCAACGATTATCGATTTTGTGCCGATTAACTGGCCGAAATACGAACGAACTGTCTAAATGACCGAATTTCATTCCATTTTTCGTATAGTGTATGGCCAGCATTAGTCTATGGTTCTTGAAAATTTGTGAACGCTGAACCATGAAAAAGCTAACCTCTGCACGGAAACAGAAGGAGGAACAATTTCATAAAATGTTATTCTATTGGCCAGAATTTATTTTGTTTAGAATACTGGTCGCTCCTTGAATGCTGACTGTCAGAATCCTAACTACTCTCCAAGCCAGAAACTTTTTAATTACTATACAGTAATTAATATAGTAGGTATTAATTCCTGGACAGCCTTACCTGCCCCACTCATCGTTGAGCACCCAAACTCAGATTTTTTATTCTTCTACACATGCTCCCTTTACCCCCACCCCTCTCTCCTTTCTTTTTACATCTACACTAAATGGGGCAGATGAACGAAATTCCCCTGCGGGCCATTGTATTCTGACTGCCAGCAGCTATGGCTGTCAGAATACCCAAATTATGGCTGTATCTGACTGGATGCAGTCACTGTTTGGCCAAATTTTTTCCACCTGGCTTCTTTGGGTTTCAGGTTAAATGATGTCAGGCAGCGAGGTGTGAACAGGACCACCTAGGGCAGTGATGGCGAACCTTGGCGGCACTCCAGATGTTTTGGAACTACATTTCCCATGATGCTCATGCACTCTGCAGTGTAGTTGAGCATCCTGGGAAATGTAGTTCCAAAACATCTGGGGTGCCGCCAAGGTTCGCCATCACTGACCTAGGGATTGCATTATGACCAGTACATCAGGAAAGGGGCAAAATATACTTAGTGTATGGCCAACTTTAGGCCCCATTCATGTTAAGCGTTCCCACTAACTCATTTTTTAAGCAACTAATGTGTTTCCACGTGTCATGTATAGGGCAGTTCATTCATTTGAATTTTCATTTTTGGTGGCAAAAAAAAAAAAAAAAAAAAAAAAGAGACCCAATTCTGGCCCTCATTCAGGCGTGTTTTTACACATTCATTTTGTCGCGTAGCAAAACTGCACCACATTTGAGGAGCTATTAGGAATGGATGCCACCTAAAAGCTGATTGAGCATTGTGCCACGATTTCAGCGCATTTTGGAATCATGGGCCCATGTCCATGAATCCAAAGTGTGAACGGGGCCTTAGGCAGAAAATATCCTAGGAGCTACAAAGCTCAGCATGCTTTGGCCTAGACCTCAGAGCCCTAATTACATACAAGATAATAGAAATATGAAATACTGAACAATATGCAACTTTTGACCTTAGCCGAGTTTTTTCTAAAATGATCAAGCAGCTGGCCAGAAAAGTGCACAGCTTTAGTAATCCTTCTGTAGAAAATGCAGCCAGGCCTATAATGGTGACATAATGTCTCCCTTCTGCTCCAACACAATGACTGACAGGACAGACATGCCCCATTACAGGAGACATAGAAATCCTAACCCTCTATGGTAGGTTCAAGTGTCATAAGCAAATTCAAATAATGCGCTCAAAGAATTTTCTATGTCTTCTATGGATTTTGTCTTTTACAATGTAACAAACACTCTTGCATCTTAGGGAACCTGATAAAACACATACAGGGAGATCTAATAAGGCATTTGTAAAATATTTCTGGCAGGGTGCATGTAGTTGGAATCTATACACCAAACTCATAAAAAATCCTGTCCTGTAACATTTTATTGCAGTTCGGACATGTGTGACAACTTCAAATAGTTCTTATTTTAGACACTTATACAGTACACCGCTATTGTTGTGACAGATTTGAAATACCAGCATATCAGTGATAAGGAAAGTGGAAGTAAATAAGACCTCTTTCGTGTTGGAGTTCATTGTTGATTGTGTGGTATCCTTGAGACAATTCAAAAATAAAATTAAAGTGGACCTTCACCCACTTTCTGTCACTTCACCCCTACCCCCCTCTTCTTTTGGAATCTGACCCCCCCCCCCCCCCCATTTTCAGTGGAACCCTCCCCACACTTCCTGGATTCTTGCCTAGTTGAGAATGATGTATGCAGGAGCTTATAAGCCTCCTGAGAAACCCACATCATACATCTCAGGAGGTCTTGGGGTACTCTACAGGCATGCGCCACAGCGTTCCATTGGGGGGGAAGGACAGGTAGGCGGATGTCTCTTCCTTGTACTTCCGGCTAGCCCCCCCTATCCCAGATGATGTTGCAAGGGGTGGCTGCAAGAATCTGAAAGATACATTTGGATCCTGATGACCTCAGAGAAAATGATGATCGTGCAGGATTGGCTGTAAAGCCACAGAACAGCAGATCACTTACAACACTGCTGGATTTGCAAGTATGTTTTTGTGGATAAGCCAGGGGAAAAAAAATAAGTTAAAAATTGCGGGTGGCTTTCCTCTTTAAAAAGAGTAACTTCAATCCCAAAAGGGGGTTAGTTCTGTTTACAATCTCTCTTAACACCCTGAAATTGTGGGTTTTTGTTCCTGTGTTGTTGTTTTTTTGTTTTGTTTTTAGCCCCACCTCTCGCCACAATTCTGGCTTAGACCAATATGATGTGTCCCTGGTCCTGCAGTCTCCTGGAATATTTGCATCCCATGAAGAATCGGGCACATGGAGCGATGGAGGGGTGGCTGCCTGCACCCGGAAGAGGCAGCCAACTGAAAAGGGCCATAATGGCAGCACGAGACCTCGTGTATGTCACCCAAACAGCAGATCGCAGAGAGACATTGCTGGATTCACTATGCTGGGAAATATGCGTTTTGAAGAGAATGCAGCACCACAGGTGGGAGAGAAAAAGAAAAAAAAATACACGGGGTGCGGGTGTTTTGAATACGGCTTTAAACTTCTCTGGAACAGGGATGATCTTGGGTATGTTTGGATGCTGAGTCCGCCAAGAAGCTGTGACTTGTAACGGGCCAATCATGTGCGGTGGGTGTATGACAGCTTCTTGGCGGGCTCTGTCATAGTTACTACAAGCATCCAAACACAACCAATCATATCTATACTCTGGAAGCGATATTTAATTCTTGTAATAATCTCCAAACAGCTTTTCTGGTTATAAAACTTCACTACTTCGCAGATGCCGGAGTCAGAGTTGTAAGTGTCGGTAAGGTGGATATGAATCGGTCGCGTGAATCTGATGCCAAGTTCTGCCATTTGTCACACCACGAGACAGATTTCTAAAAGGGTATTTACCACTCTTTTTGTATTCTGAGAACTGTTTTCCAATATTCTTCCAAACGGAAAAGAAGGTAGGTTACTTGTTATGCGCAATGCAAGATGAAATGTCACTCATACAGAAAGCACATTGCTTGTGTTGTGCAATCATACAAGTTCATACTGATTAAACTGAGTTTATACTGTCTGCCAACAAGACAAGGAACACAATCCAGGAAAACCCAAGGGCTCGTCATACACAAAATGTATATGTCCTTGTAGGTATCCATTCACCTTGAGGACATCTCCGGAAGAAAAGAAAAAAAATGGAGGAGATCTACACCATCTACAAACATGTAGTCCCTCCACAGATCACAGGACAGCCATGGTTCTAGAACAATTGTAAACAAAGCCTTCCAGCTGGCCTCTGCTTATACATCATCTAGATACCTGTGTGTCTTTACAGACATCACCTGACATAAATCACATCCATCGTCCTCAGTGAAATCCCATGCAAATGCAAGAAATAAAGCTGGCCGTGTGTTTTATGCTGTCACCACTAAGACATCCACATGCAAACTTCCATATGTAAATAAACAGTGCGTATAAATCATATGATGGGGCTGCAATATAACACACTGCAGATGTTATTCTGTTTAACCCTTTGATTTCAGGACACATCTAGAGCCATCCGGTGGTAAACAAGCCTTTGGGAGTCATGACAGCACCACATTTGGCCTTGTTTGTTCCAGAGGAGGCTATTCCTGCCTGAAGACTTAGAAAGCAAAATGCACTTCAGCATCAGACCGAAATAGAATGCTGCATGGAACATGACAATTTCAGGAAACAGATCTGATTGTCACCCATGGCTTGCAGCTGATCCCATTATGTATAGGAGGATCTGATATGTTATGTATAAGAGGAATCAATCTAATCTGGAATGTTTAGGAGGCTCGGTTATGTAAAAGAGGATCTAGTCTGTTATGTGTAGTAAAAATGCAATCTACTATGTATAGGAAGATTCAATCTGATCTGCTATGTATAGGAGGATTCACTCTGTTATGTATAAGACAATCTCATCTGTATAGGAGGATCTGATGATGAATCGGAGAATGTGATCTGTTGGTGTATAGGAGGTTCTGATCTGTTGTTGTATAAGTAGATGTGATCTGATCTGGTGACATATGGAAGGATCTTGATCTGTTAATGTATTGGAGAATCTAATCTGTCGATGAATGGAAGGATGTGATCTGTCGATGAATGGAAGGATGTGATCTGTCGATGAATGGAAGGATGTGATCTGTCGATGAATGGAAGGATGTGATCTGTCGATGAATGGAAGGATGTGATCTGTCGATGAATGGAAGGATGTGATCTGTCGATGAATGGAAGGATGTGATCTGTCGATGAATGGAAGGGTGTGATCTGTCGATGAATGGAAGGGTGTGATCTGTCGATGTATGGAAGGGTGTGATCTGTCGATGAATGGAAGGGTGTGATCTGTCGATGTATGGAAGGATCTGATCTGTTGATGTATGGAAGGATCTGATCTGTTGATGTATGGAAGGATCTGATCTGTTGATGTATGGAAGGATCTGATCTGTTGATGTATGGAAGGATCTGATCTGTCGATGTATGGAAGGATCTGATCTGTCGATGTATGGAAGGATCTGATCTGTCGTTGTATGGAAGGATCTGATCTGTCGATGTATGGAAGGATCTGATCTGTCGTTGTGTGGAAGGATCTGATCTGTCGATGTATGGAAGGATCTGATCTGTTGTTGTATGGAAGGTTGTGATCTGTTGTTGTATGGAAGGTTGTGATCTGTTGTTGTATGGAAGGTTGTGATCTGTTGTTGTATGGAAGGATGTGATCTGTTGATGTATGGAAGCATCTGTCTGTGTATAGGAGAATGTATGGTGGGAATAGTGCTCACAGAAGTGCTGTCTGATAGATGTAACTCTATATTATAGAAGTCAGTGTGAACAGTAGAGAGGACTCACCGATTCAGCAGCAATGGCCGATGTGTGTGTCCGGTGTAGAGAGATCCCCGGATCCGGTCAGGATGGTCCTGGACATAGATCCAATGTAGTATGAATGATCCCAGGCAGAAGGTAGTTTTGGTGTGATGGCCGCCCTCGTCCTCCAGTCCTGGGGGGATGTGATCTGTACACACGGACTGTCCCGGTAATCGGTGTCGGTAGTTCTAATGGCTGATCTCCCGGTGTTCTATCCCCGATCACTGAACACGGCACCGCTGTGCAAACCAACCCGTACAATCCACAAATGCCGGCCGGCTCTGCTCTTCTCCCGCCCCTGGCTCGGTCCCAGGGCTGTAACAGGATGCAGAGCAGAGGAAAGGGGCGTCTGTTGTGTGATGGGGGAGGAGGGAGGAGAGAGGATCCCCCTCTGTATGGACTGAGCACACCGCCGTCCTACACACCACCTATCATCCCCTTCTCCATGCTTCAACCGTCTGACATGCTGCAGGAAGGGTGACGTCACCCCACAAAGCCGGCTGTCAGGGGCAAAGTGGGCGGAGACCGGTCCGTAGGAGACCCGAGGCCACGCCCGATCGGTATCCAAGCAACCGGAGGTAGTGCAGCTCGGGCTACTAACTCTTCCATTGGATTTATGTATATGAGGAGGACTTAACTATTGGTCCTTTCACGCCATGCTGCATGTAAAAACTCACCACAACAACTTCAAAATGCACCTTAGCGTTCCCGACAACACACAAAACACGCCAAAATTGTCATCACACATGCACTGCGATTAGTTCTTACTGACAGGTAACAGTTGTGCATTTTGTTGCATGAAAAATGCGCATTTCAAAAACGCATGAGGCGAACTGCAAAAAAAAAAAAAAAAGGGTGCAGGAGCTACAGTATCTCACAAAAGTGAGTACACCCCTCACATTTTTGTAAATATTTTATTATATCTTTTCATGTGACAACACTGAAGAAATTACACTTTACCAAAATGTAAAGTAGTGAGTGAACAGCTTGTATAACAGTGTAAATTTGCTGTTCCCTCAAAATAACTCAACACACAGCCATTAATGTCTAAACTGCTGGCAATAAAAGTGAGTACACCCCTAAGAGAAAATGTCTAAATTGGGCCCAATTAGCCATTTTCCCTCCCCGGTGTCACATGACTCATTAATGTTACAAGGTCTCAGGTGTGAATGGGGAGCAGGTGTGTTAAATTTGGTGTCATGACTCTCACTCTCTCATACTGGTCACTGGAGGATCAACATGGCACCTCATGGCAAAGAACTCTCTGAGGATCTGAAAAAAAGAATGTTTGCTCTAATATAAAGATGGTTTAGGCTATAAGAAGATTGCCAAGACCCTGAAACTGAGCTGCAGCACGATAGCCAAGACCATACAGAGGTTTAACAGGACAGGTTCCACTCAGAACAGGCCTTGCCATGGTCAACCAAAGAAGTTGAGTGCATGTGCTCAGTGTCATATCCATAGGTTGTCTTTGGAAAATAGACATATGAGTGCTGCCAACATTGCTGCAGAGGTTGAAGGGTGGGGGGTCAGCCTGTCAGTGCTTAGACCATACGCCGCACACTTTATTAAATTGGACTGCATGGCTGTTGTCCCAGAAGGAAGCCTCTTCTCAAGACATAGCTTCATTTAGATTAAGCAGGCAGGTTATTCAGTTAGTAGCAATGTATGTAACATATATACATATAATATATATATATATATATATATATATATATATATATATACACACATACATACATACATACATATACTCTGCATCCAGTCAGTGTAGCCTGGAGATGTACATTCTACAGTGCATTCAGTGGTGTACTATTTCTAATCTACTTCAGGCAGTGTATTTGATTGATATATATATATATATATATATATATATATATATATATATATATATATATATATATTGTGGAGATGCGACCCCATGTCACAGGTACATATGTGCAGTGTATGCCTGATTTTGGCAGGAATACTAATTGCACACCTGTGGGCTGGGTTCATAAACGTCCCTGGAAGAGAAGTCAGTGCTCAGACTTGGAGACAGCTCTGCCCGGCAGACAGGAAGTCTGGCCAAGAGGTCAGGAGGGTTCCAGGAGAAGACGGCTGCAGGAAAAAGAGACAGGAGGTCTCTGAGTCTAAGACCGCAGGTGGCAGTCTGTGTGTACGTCTGAAGTAGGCAGGTGTAGCCTGAAGCAGCACGAATCTGACAGTGAGTAAGCCAGGAGGCTATAGTTTGTTTATACAGTGATGGTGGAACCCCTGTGAGGGAAGATTACTGTATATTTGAACTTTTTAGTTTCCTTTAAATAAAAGTGGGCTGCCATGCCCTAAAAATCTGTTGGAGTCTGGAGTGGCACGTTTCTGGAAAACTGCATTCACCTAATCACCCTTCGGATTGTCACACTTCGGATGTGTGTATATGTATATATATATATATATATATATATATATATATATCTATATATATAGATATATATATATATATATATATATATATATATATATATATATATATACACACTCGGCATCCAGTATCCAGTCAGTGTAGCCTAGAGATCTACATTCTACAGTGCATTCCATTGTGTACCATTTCTAATCGTGGGGACGAATAAATATTTTTAAGACAAAACGTACGTCAGGAGGCAGGCGTGCTGATATCATCGCGATACAGCGTAGAGGTGGACGGGCAATTGCATGCCGGCCGGCATTTTTTTATGGGCTTTTTTACTGCTTCGTATGTAAGTGCAATTTTTTTATTTTTATTAAATATTTGTTATATGGAATTATGCTATGGTGAGTCTTCTTTCCATTTCTCTGGGATCTCGAGTATCGCTTCACCTGCTGAGGTTGATGTTCCGGCCTGTCCTTTTCAATAAGAGAGCCAACTGTGACCATGATCTGAGGAGGTATTGCAGAGGTTTATTATGGGCATGAAATCGCTTGCCTTTTGGTAAGCACATATTTTGTGTGGTGACGATCACGATCATTGGTGTTTTTTGTCTGCACGGAAGATTTAATACTTAACATTATTTATAATTTTTTATGAATTTTCACTGTATATTTACATAATTATTTAATAATTTTTTCACTGGACTATTTTCACTTCACTGGACTTTTTTTATCACTTCACTGGAATATTTTGTTATTTATTTATTATTACTATTAACACTTGGTATTGATTTATAATTCACCCATATAAATTATGTATTGTTTGATATATTTTTATTGAGGGGTTTTTATGGACTTTTCTAACACTATCATGGTAATTAATTATTTATAGGTGTTTTTACCTAAATTGATACACATCACTTAATTCATATGCACAGCTTTTTCTTTTGTTAATTTATTGTGTTCACATATATCTTGTAAAATTGAGCTGCAACTATTTTATTTAATTCATTTTTAAATTTTATTCGTTTTTATTTAGTTATAGCGTGGTATTTATTTTCCTTTGATCCATTCAGTGTAGCCTAGTCTACATTCTACAGTGCATTCCATGGTGTACTATTTCTAATCTACTTCAGGCAGTGTATTTAATATAAATATATACAGTCTAGTTAGTGTGTGTGTGTGTGTGTGTAAAGGTTGTGGACCTTTTCTCTCACCGTATCTATATTCTCGTATTGGGCTCCTTTCTCTTGGTCCATTATATTAATATGGTGGTGCCCTGTTTTCTCTATGTTCCTGCGGTAGACAAAAAAACAAGACCAAGATGAGAGATATGGGACTTACTATCAAGAAACTCCATATCGAGTTGATAGAAGACCGCCATATAATGATCGGACACCACAAAATGGCTGGAAAAAAACATATTACGGAAAGCAGAACAAGAGGCCTCAGAATGGAAATTATTACCACAGACCACCAAATGATCCTAGGGAATAGAGAGGACCACCTCGGGAACAAAGAGAATATAGACCACCTCAGGAGCAAAGAGAATATAGAAGACCACCGCAGGAATATAGAGAAAACAGGGCACCACCCTCTTAATCTAATACTATTTGTAGTGTATACGGTTTGATCCACATTCGGTTTCTGCAGCAGTTTATTTTTTGATACTTTTTACATGGTAGGGCAGGAATATTTATCCATTACATAATCTTCTGGATATATTTGTCCAGATCATCCCCAAACAGTCGTTCCCCATAAAACAGGAACGCAGTCAAATATCTTTTGTACGAAGCTTCAGCAGCCCAATGCTTAAGCCAAAGGGCCCTGCGCATGTGCACAAGCAGGAGGGAAATGCGGGATGGTTGCTGAACAGATTTCATAATAACATCAACCGCAAAACATAAGGCCTTAGGAAGGTCTGCATAAATGTCACCCTCCTCAGTGGGGAGGAGGTTAAGTACCTGCTTCATTTGTTCCTTGAGGAACTGGCACATGCCAATTGCTGCAACTGCAGGCTGGACCACAGCGTCAGCCATAGAAAAGGAGGCTTTAAATAAAGTTTCCAGCTTCTTATCAGTTGGATCCTTGAACCCCTGACCATTGTCCACAGGACAGGTCATGCTTTTATTAACACAAGAAATAACCGCATCTATTTCGGGCACCTTCCATTTTTTTGGTGAATTTTTCCCCCACCGGATAAAGCATAGAAAACCTCTTAGGAGGAGAAAATTGTTTATCTGGGTGACACCAGTCCTCATACAACTTTTCCAATAAGGGATGAATTGGGAAGGTATATGCAGCCTGTAGGGATTTCCGGGATCCCAGGGAGGAAACAGAGGATTTGGCAGCCTCAGCAGAGGACAATCTATATGTGGTACACACCAACTCAGTAAAGTATTGCACCTGTACTTTGAGGGCCTGGGAGGCAGAAGAGAGCTTCTTCTCTTCCCCTGAATCGTCCAACTGCTCTTGATCCCCATCCCCAGATAGGGATATTTCATCATCAGAATGCTCATCCTATAGAAAGCGTAAAGCAGAGGGAGGGGATCTACACCTTTTTCTGCAACTCTTTAACCACTTCAATACAGGGCATATTTTTACACCCTTCCTTCCCAGACCAATTTTTAGCTTTCAGCGCTCTCACACTTTGCCAATTACTCAGTCATACAACACTGTACCCAAACAATTTTTATAATTTTTTTCATACAAATAGAGCTTTCTTTTGGTGGTATTTAATCACCACTGGGTTTTTTATTTTTTGCGAAATAAGTGAAAAAAAAAGAGCAAAATTTTGAAAAGAAAAACACTTTTTTTTTAGTGTCTATGATAAAATTTTGCAAATAAGTCATTTTTGTTCATAAATTTGGGCCAAAATTTATACTGCTACATCTCTTTGGTAAAAATAACTCAAATTAGTGGATATTATTTAGTCTCTTTGAAAGTTATAGAGTCTACAAGTTATGGTGCAAATCATTGAAAATTGATCACATCTGATGCACTGATGGCCTATCTCAATTCTTGAGGCTTTGAAATGTCAGAAAAGTACAAATACCCCCCCCCCCCAAATGACCCCTTTTTGAAAAGTAGACAGTCCAAGGTATTTAGTAAGAGGCATGGTGAGTTTTTTGAAGTTGTAATTTTTTCCCACAATTCTTGGGAAAAAGAAGAATGTTTTTTTTGTTTTTGTTTTTTTTACAAAATTGTCATAATAACAAGTTATATCTCATACACAGCATATGCATACTTCCAATTACACTCCAAAATACATTCTGCAACTCTTCCCGAGTATGGCAATACCACATGTGTGGGACTTTTACACAGGCTGGCCACACAGAGAGGTCCAACATGCAGGGAGCACCGTCAGGGGTTCTAGGAGCATAAATGACACCTCTAATTTCCTAATGACCTATTACATTTGTGAAGGCCCTGAAGCACCAGAACAGTGGAATTACCCATAAAATGACCCCATTTTGGAAAGAAAACACCCCAACGTATATTCTATGAGGCATAATGAGTCTTTTGAACAGTTCATTTCTTTTCCACAAGTCTTCGGAAAACGTGGAAAGAAAATGAAAACATATTTTTTTTTTTTACACAAAGTGGTCAGTTTATAAGATATTTCTAACTCAAAGCATGTACATAGCAAAAATTACACCCCAAAATACATTCTGATACTCATCCTGAATATGGCGATACCACAGGTGTGTGACTTTTACACAGCCTGGCCACATACAAAGGCCCAACATGCAGGGAGCGCCCTCAGGCGTTTCCAGGAGCATAAATGACACCTCTAATTTCCTAACGACCTATTACATTTGTGAAGGCCCTGGAGCACCAGGACAATGGAATTACCCACAAAAGGACCCCATTTTGGAAAACAAAGTGTATTATATGAAGCATTATGAGTCTTTTGAATGGTTAATTTTTTTACACAAGTCTTCAGAAAACGTGGAAAGAAAATGAAAATCTTTTTTTTTTTTTTTTTACACAAAGTTGTCAATTTATAAGATATTTCTAGCACATAGCATGTATATAGCAAAAATTACACCCCAAAACACATTCTGCTACTCCTCCTGAGTATGGTGATACCACATGAGACTTTTACATAGCCTGGCCATATACAGAGGTCAAACATTGAAGTAGTACCGTCAGGCGTAATAGGAGCATAACTTACACATCTCATTTCGTTCCTACCTATCACACTTTTGAAGGTCCTTGAACACCAGGACAATGGAATTACCCCCAAAATGACCCCATTTTGGAACGCAAACACCTCAACGTGTATTCTATGAGGCATGGTCTGCAAATAGGTACTCGGGTACTCTGACGGGATGGTGAACCATACTCCGATACTCCGATGGGCTGGTGACGGGTACTCTGTTACTCCGACGGGCTGGTGACAGGTACTTGGGTACTCAGATGGACTGTGACAGGTATTCATGTACTCAGATGAACTGTGAGAGGTACTCGGGTACGCAGATGAACTGTGACAGGTACTCCGGTACTCAGATGGGCTGTGACAGATACTCAGGTACTCAGATGGACTGTGACAGGTATTCAGATGGACTGTGACAGGTACTCAGGTACTCAGATGGACTGTGACAGGTACTCGGGTACTCAGATGGACTGTGACAGGTACTCGGGTACTCAGATGGGCGGTGGCAGGTATTCGGGTACTCAGATGGGCTGTGACAGGTACTCGGGTACTCAGATGGGCTGACAGGTACTCAGGTACTCGGGCACTCAGATGGGCTGTGACAGGTACTCAGGTACTCAGATGGGCTGACAGGTACTCGGGTACTCAGATGGGCTGACAGGTACTCAGGTACTCGGGTACTCAGATGGGCTGGGACAGGTACTCGGGTACTCAGATGGGCTGGGACAGGTACTTGGGTACTCAGATGGGCTATGATGGGTGATGACAGGTACTTTGATGGGTGATGACAGGTACTTTGTTGACTGGTGACAGGTCCTCTTTATTGGGGAGGGGTAATCAGTGTGTGTTGGTGTACACTAGGCGGTAACTAGATGTTACCGCAATCTCCTCCTCACACACGATCGGTGTGTAAGGAGGAGAAACCGGTAACATCTCGTTACAGCGGCTTGTTTACATTCTGTGACTGGCTGTGATTGGACACAGCCGGTCACGTGGTAAAGAGCCAATTTCATTGCCTCTTTACTGCGATGGGGGTTGGGCTGTGTCAGGGTGACAAGCTGCATCCCCGATCGCAGCTCTGTATGCGCCCTAGGCCCGTGCACGAGCGACATGAATGTGCACAGTACATGTGACCGGCTGTGACTGGACATGGCCCGTCACGTATATCGGGGGTGGATGGGGCTGGCAATAACACAGATAGGGGATGGGCTGTGTCCGAGGGACACACCTCATCCACGATCGCTACGCTGCGGGCCCCCGGGGACGTCATATGACGCCCACCCAGCATGGGAGATCCCATCTGTGGGCGTCATTTTAATATGGCCCAATATTGAAGTGGTTAATGAAGCTGTGATAAAAGTAGTAATCCTTCCTTCCAAACCATCCAATGCAACCTTCATATTGTCTTCAGTGACATATACAGGGACTGTAACATTGGGAGAGGCTGCAAAGCCTGACAGGGGCAACGACTCATCCTGTGAGGCTGCATCCAGTGTTTCGGGGGGATGGAATCCTGCAGGCATGCCCAGAACCCGTAGAAGTAGGTGGTGATCTTTTAGTGCCTCTTTTACCGCCCCCTGAAGCCCTCTTATGTGGAGACATAGCAGAGGTACTAGTACAAATGCAATCACTGCTGTGCCCTGGTCTTACAATTTAAACATTAGCTCAGTCTGCACAACCTGATGCCAAGTAGGTGTCTTAGATATGCCTAGATCCAAATCCACTGAGATGCTTACTGCCCACAGCTCTGTGTCCCACTGCTTACAGGAGCGCTTAACCTGATGGGGACTATCTAACCCACTAAGTAATTATCAAGTCTCTGTGTCCCGTGATGTATGAACAAGAAAATAAATTTGGTCCCAGCCACCCACATGCTCAGCATCTAAGTACTAGCATGGCCAAATTGCTAGCACTGCAACTGCTGCCTTTTCAGCTGATAGACTCTGCCCCTTTCGTGAATTTGTGGAATGTGCTGTTCCTCAGTGGCAGGTTCCAAAACGACATTTCTTTTCACAGAAAGCCATTCCGGCTCTCTATCGGCATGTGGAAGGCAATGTTTTGGCCTTGTTGGACAGGGCGGTCAGCAGTAAGGTGCATATTACCACTGATTCATGGTGTAGCAGGCTTGGGCAAGGACTTTACCTTTCCTTTACGGCACACTGGGTAACTCTGCTGGTAGCTGGGAAGGATGCAGGACAGGGTTCAGTATTGTTGGAGCTTGTTCCTCCTCCAAAATGCTAGTGGTCATTCTGCCACAGCTCTCTATTGCCTCTTCTTCAGATTTCTCCTCTGAACCAGCGGTGCTCCGTAAGCGGTCAAGTGCCTACGCAAGCACTCAGGCAAAAAGATGCCAATGCGGTGCTTGAGTTGGTCTGCTTAGGGGACAGGAGCAACACTGGGGCAGGGATTCTGTCAGCTTTTCAGGGGCAGGCTCAGAGGTCGTTGATGCCATGCCAGCTTCAGCCAGGAATGGTTGTATGCCACAATGGCATCAACCTTCTCTCCGCCCTACGACGGGGACACTTGGCCCATGTCCCATGTTTGGCACACGCCCTGAATTTTATGGTTCTTGAGCAGGTACCCAGGCTTACAGGATCTCCTGAAGCAGGCCAGAAAAATTTGTGGTACTGTAATTTCTGCTGGTCATACAGTGCCAGTACTCGGTTGGCTGACATTCAAATGGAGAGAAACCTGCCCACATACCGCCTCATTTGTGACATGCCCACCAGGTGGAACTCAACATTGGCAATGCTCCAGCTGCTGCACTCACAGCAGAAGGCCATCAATGAGTACCTGTGCGAGTATGGCACCAGGACAGGGTCAGGGAGCTTGACATTTTTTCGTCACGTCAGTGGCTACTGATCAAGGATGCATGCACTGTCCTATCACCATTTGAGGAGGCCATGAGGCTGGTGAGCAGCATCAATGCAGGCATCAGTGATACTGTCCTTCTTGTCTTCCTGTTGGAGCACACGCTTTGTGGAATAATGCACAGGGAACTTGAGGCAGAACAGCGGGAGAAAGAGAAGGACTTCCTTACCTCTCAAGGCTCCCTTTATCCAGATGGCATTCCTGTGGGCCCGCCAAGCACACAGGAAAGAAGAGGAGGAGGAGAAGGAGGATTGTGTTAGCATGGATGTAGATGATATCCTGGTCTCAACTGTTCAATCTATTTTTAGATCCTGAGTCTATTTATAGATGCTGCTTCAACTTTTCAATCTATTTTTAGATCCTGGTCTCAACTGTTCAATCTATTTTTAGATCCTGAGTCTATTTATACATCCTGTTTCAACTGGTCAATCTATTTTTAGATCCTGGTCTCAACTGTTCGATCTATTTTTAGATCCTGAGCCTATTTATAGATCCTCTTTTAACTGTTCGATCTATTTTTAGCCTGAGTCTATTTTTAAATCCTGGTCTCAACTGTTAGCGATCGTCTCACGGGAGGCTGAACAGGGAGATGCGGAAATAAACAGCATCTCCCCGTTCTGCCTAGCAACAAATGACACTGATCTCTGCTCCCTATGATTGGAGCAGAGATCAGTGTTTGCTAACACACAGCCCAGCCCCCCACAGTTAGTAACACGCCCCTAGGACACACTTAAAGTGGTTGTAAACTCACCCCCACAACCTTGTCCCATGTAAATCAGCATAAAAAACCCTAATGAACGCTGCTTGCAGATATCTCCTTTCTTGCTTAGTATTGCTGTAATCCTTTATCTTCTTTAGAATGATGTCACCGAGCATGCCCAGCTCTCCCCTGATTTACGGCACACTCTCTATGTGCTTATCTATCTGTTATCAGGACTTCCTACGGCACAACACTGATATCCCAGGAGGCTGCAGAATCATTCAGAGCTTCCTCCTATACACCATGTGACCATCTGACCTCACATGCAGTGTAAAGCAGAGAATGGGACAGCATTACTGCAGTCTTATCAGCTGAAGCTGATAGGACTCACACAGGCAAACACTAGGTAATCTGCACAAGTACATACTATGAAATAAAACAAGTCACCTATGAACAGGGAAGCAGGGTTGCCACTGAAACATTGGATTGAGAAGGAGGCTTGGTTAACAGTACAGGAATTGCTCAATGTAAGGGCGGAAATACACTCCACTGTGGACTCAGAAAACAATACTTGAGATGGCACTGCCTAACCCCTGGAAACAAGTTTTTTAAAGTTTCTTTAGCCACTTCAATACCGGGCCATAGTGAAATGACGCCCACAGATGGGATCTCCTATCCTGGGTGGACGTCATATGACGGCCTCGATATTTCGCCGCTGGCGATCGTGGATACAGTGTGTCCCTCAGACACAGCCCAACCCCGATCACAGTAAAGAGCCAATGAAATTGGCTCTTTACCACGTGACCGGCTGTGTCCAATCACAGCCGGTCACAGAATGTAAACAAACCGCCGTAACGAGATGTTACCGGGTTCTCCTCCTCACACACTGATCGTTACCGCCTAGTGTACACACCAATCACACTGATTACACCCCCAATAAAGAGGACCTGTCATCACCCATCAAAGTACCTGTCATCACCCATCACAGCCCATTTGAGTGCCCAAGTACCTGAGTACCTGTCAGCCTGAGTACCCAAGTACCCGAGTACCTGTCCCAGCCCATCTGAGTACCTGAGTACCTATCCCAGCCCATCTGAGTACCTGAGTACCTGTCCCAGCCCATCTGAGTACCCGAAAACCTGTCAGCCCATCTGAGTACCCGAGTACCTGAGTACCTGTCAGCCCATCTGAGTAACCCAGTACCTGTCAGCCCATCTGAGTACCCGAGTATCTGAGTACCTGTCAGCCCATCTGAGTACCCGAGTACCTGTCAGCCCATCTGAGTACCCGAGTACTTGTCACAACTCATCTGAGTACCCGAGTGCCTGAGTACCTGTCACAGCCCATCTGAGTATCTGAGTACCTGTCACAGTCCATCTGAATACCTGTCACAGTCCATCTGAGTACCTCGAGTACCTGAGTACCTGTCACAGTTCATCTGAGTACCTGAGCACCTGTCACAGTCTACCTGAGTACCTGTCACAGCCCATCTGACTACCTGAGTACCTGTCACAGTTCATCTGAGTACCCGAGTACCTGTCACAGTTCATCTGAGTCCCCGAGTGCCTGTCACCAGCCCGTCGGAGTACCCGAGTACCTGTCACCAGCCCGTCGGAGTACCCGAGTACCTGTCACCAGCCCATCGGAGTACCCGAGTACCTGTCACCAGCCCGTTGGAGTAACAGAGTACCTGTCACCAGCCTGTCAGAGTACCCGAGTACCTATTTGCAGCCCATGCCTCATAGAATACACATTGGGGTGTTTGCTTTCGAAAATGGGGTAGTTTTGTGGGTAATTCCATTGTCCTGGTGCTCCAGGACCTTCAAAAGTGTGATGGGTAGGAACAAAATGAGATGTGTAATTTATGCTCCTAGAACGCCTGAAGGTACCACTTCCATGTTGGACCTCTGTATATGGCCAGGCTGTGTAAAAGTCTCACACATGTGGTATCGTCATACTCAGGAGGAGTAGCTGAATGTGTTTTGGGGTGTAATTTTTGCTATATACATGCTATGTGTTAGAAATATCTTATAAATGGACAACTTTGTGTAAAAAAAAAAGATTTTAATTTTCTTTCCACATTTTCTGAAGGCTTGTGGAAAAAAATAACTGTTCAAAAGACTCATTATGCCTCATAGAATATACGTTGGGGTGTCTGCTTTCCCAAATGGGGTCATGTTGTGGGTAATTCTACTGTCCTGGTGCTCCAGGGCCTTCACAAATGTAATAGGTCATTAGGAAATTAGAGGTGTAATTTAAGCTCCTAGAACCCCTTACGGTGCTCCCTGCATGTTGGACCTCTCTGTGTGGCCAGCCTGTGTAAAAGTCCCACACATGTGGTATCGCCATACTCAGGAAGAGTTGCAGAATGTATTTTGGGGTGTAATTGGAAGTATGCATATGCTGTTTAAGAGAAATAATTTGTTATTATGACAATTCTGTAAAAAAAAAAAAAAAAACATTTTCTTTTTCCCAAGAATTGTGGGAAAAAATTACAACTTCAAAAAACTCACCATGCCTCTTACTAAATACCCTGGACTGTCTACTTTTCAAAAAGGGGTCATTTGGGGGGTATTTGTACTTTCCTGACATTTCAGAGCCTCAAGAAATGAGATAGGCCGTCAGTGCATCAGGTATGATCAGATGTGATCAATTTTCAATGATTTGCACCATAGCTTGTAGACTCTATAACTTTCAAAGAGACTAAATAATATCCACTAATTTGGTTCATTTTACCAAAGAGATGTAGCCTTATAAATTTTGGCCCAAATTTATGAACAAAAATGACTTATTTGCAAAATTTTATCATAGAAACTAAAAAAAAGTGTTTTTTTTTCAAAATTTTCGCTCTTTTTTCACTTATGTCGCAAAAAATAAAAAACCCAGTGGTGATTAAATACCACCAAAAGAAAGCTCTATTTTATTAAACAAAATGATAAAAAAAAAATTCGGTACAGTGTTGCATAACTGAGTAACTGGTGTTCAAAGTGTGAGAGCGCTGAAAGCTAAAAATTAGTCGGGTAAGGAAGGTGTATAAATGCCCTGTATTGAAGTGGTTAACCAGTTGAGATCCGCGCTATAGCCAAATGAAGGCTACAGCGCGGACCTCCTTTGCCGGGACTATGTCTATTGACATCGTCCCGTGCACGAGCGGCCTGCGCACCCCGTGATCAGCGAGTCTATGAGACTCGCCTGATCATGGATCCGAGCAAGGGGTCGATCCCGACCCCTTACCACGTGATCGGCTGTCAGCCAATGACAGCTGATCATGTGATACAACGGAGCCGGTAATCTGCTATTATTCCTCCTCGCGCTGACAGTACAAGGAGAAAAAAAAAGAGCCGATCACCGGCGGCCGTGATCGGGACATCAGTCCTGATCACGGCCAGCCCTGCCAGTGCCCACATGCCCCCTGCCAGTGCCACCTCATCAATAAATAAGTGCCCCCCGTCAGTGCCACCCAGCAGTGCCCATAGTGCCACCCAGCAGTGCCCACAATGCCACCCATCAGTGCCCACAGTGCCACCCATCAGTGCCCGCAATCTGCCTCAACAACGGTGCTGCACCCCAGTGCCACATATCCGTGCCCATCAGTGTCATCTACCAGTGCCCATCAGTGCCCATCAGTGCCGCCCATCAGTGCCCAGCAGTGCCACCTATCAGAGTCACCTATCAGTGCCACCTATCAGTGCCCATCAGTCCCATCTATCAGTGGTACCTATCAGTGCCCCTTAGTGCCACCCATCCGTGCCACCCATTCGTGCCACCCATCCGTGTCATCTTATCTGTGCCCATCTGTGCCCATCAGTGCCGCCTTATCTGTGCCCATCAGTACTACCTTATCTGTGCCTATCAGTGCCCACCAGTGCAGCCTATCAGTGCCGCCTCATCAGCGCACTTCAATGAAGGAGAAAAATGACCTGTTTGCAAAATTTTATAACAAACTATTAAACATGATTTATTTTTTTATTTTTTATTTTGCATCTTTTTTTGTTTGTTTAGCAAAAAATAAAACTCCCAGCTGTAATTAAATACCACCAAAAGAAAGCTCTATTTGTGGGAAAAAAAATGATAAAAAATTTAATTTGGGTACAGTGTTGTATGGCCGCGCAATTGTCATTCAAAGTGCATCAGCGCTCAAAGCTGAAAATTGGTCTGGGCAGGAGGGGGGTTTAAGTGCCCAGTAAGCAAGTGGTTAAACAGTAAGTAATATGCAATTTGGGCTGGATTACAGTGGCTATAGTTTGATAATTACTTATTATAATGGACTAAATGAAAAGAAGCATCAGAGTGGGAGAGTTTACTTCCTTTTTAACCCCTACACTGCCACCCCCTGGTAAACCCCTTCAGTGCCAGTGTCATTTACACAGGAATCAGTGCATTTGTATAGCACTGATTGCTGTATAAATGACAATGGTCCCAAAAATGTGTCAAAAATGTCCGATGTGTCTGCCATAATGTTGCAGTCACAATAAAAATCGCTGATTGCCGCCATTACTAGTACAAAACAAATTAATAAAAATGCCATAAAACTATCCCCTTTTTTGTAAACGCTATAAATTTTGCGCAAACCAATCAATAATCGCTTATTGCGATATTTATTTATTTTTTTACCAAAAATATGTAGAAGAATACGTATCAGCCTAAACTGAGGAAAAAAATTGTTTTTTTTATATATTTTTGGGGGATATTTATTATAGAAAAAAGTAGAAAATAATGCGTTTTTTTTTTCAAAATTGTCGCTCTTTTTTTTGTATAGCGCAAAAAAAAAAAAACGCAGGGGTGACCAAATACCAAAGCTCTATTTTCAAGCGTTTTTCAAGCGCTTTATCGTTAAAAAGGCATCTGTGAAGCACTTGAAAGAAGCCTCATCTGCAATCCCAATGTGAAAGCCCAAGTGCTTTAAGAGCCCTTTCACAATGTCAGCACCCGAAAAACGCTCGTAAAGCGCTGCTTAAACTAGCAGCGCTTTACCAGCGTTTTTCGAGTGCTATTGGGGCACTTTTAACTCCTGCTAGTGGCCAAATAAAGTGTTAAAATCGCCCACAAAACGCTGCTGCCAAAAGCGCTTTTCAGGCGTTTTGCAGGCGCTTTCCATTGATTGATTTTCAAAGAAGCTGCTTGCAGGATTTTTTTTGACGCCCTGCCAGCACAGCACCTCAGTGTGAAAGCACTCGGGCTTTTACATTGGGATTGCAGTTGCGGCTTCTTTCAGGCACTTTACAGGTGCTTTTTTTAAAGCTAAAGTGCCTAAAAAACGCCCAAGTGTGAAAGGGGTCTAAGGCCCCGTACACACGACTGGACTTTTCAACATCAAAAGTCTGACGGAATGATTCCGGCAGACTATTCGATCGTGTGTGGGCTGCAACGGACTTTTGATTCACAAAAGTCTGACAGACTTTAGAAATGGAACATGCTTCAAATTTTTCTGCCAGAACTCTGCTGGACCCAGAAATCCGCTCGTGTGTGTGCTAGTCTGACGGACTAAAACCGACGCTAGGGCAGCTATTGGCTACTGGCTATGAACTTCCTTATTCTAGTCCAGTCATACGTCATCACATTCAAATCCGTTGGACTTTGGTGTGATTGTGTGTGGCCAAGTCCGTTCATTCAGAAAGTCCGTCAGAACTCTGTCAGAACTCCGTCAGAACTCCGTCGAACGTCTGCCGGACTTAAGTCCTGTCGTGTGTACACGGCATTAGCCAGCAAAATGGTCCGGTCTGAAAGTGGTTAATCTATTTTTAGATCCTGGTCTCAAATGTTCAATCCATCTTTAGATCCTGGTTCCAACTGTTCAATCTGTTTTTAGATCCTTGTCTCAACTGTTTGATATATTTATAGATCCTTGTCTCAACTGTTTGTTCTATTTTTAGAGCCTGAGCCTATTTATAGATCCTGTTTCAACTGTTCAAACTATTTTTATATCCTGCTTCAACTGTTCAATCTATTTTTAGATCCTGGTCTCAACTGTTCAATCTATTTTTAGATTCTGGTATCAATTGTTCGATCTATTTTTAGATCCTGAGCCTATTTATAGATCCTCTTTCAACTGTTCAATCTATTTTTAGAGCCTGAGTCTATTTATATAATTTTTACTCTTTTAAGCCGCGTACACACGGGCGGACTGTCTGGCCAACTTAGTCCGTCGAAACATATTTCAGCGGACAGTCCGCTCGTGTGTGGGCTTCAGCGGACTTTTTCAGCGTGCAGTCTGGCGGACTAAGTATTTCGGAATTTCCGTAATATTGTCCGTCAGACTTTGGTTTCAGCGGACAATCCGCTCGTGAGTAGGCTAGTTCGACGGACTAAGTATGGCGCATGCTCAGAAAGGATTTACATGGCGAAAGGTTGCATTGCTGTGTATTGGACTTCCTATTTCTAGTCCCGTCGTACGTGCTGTACACGTCATTGCGCAAGCTTTCGACGGACTGTTTGTGCATCCGTGTGTGGTCAAGTCCGTTCATTCGAAAGTAGGACGGACTGTCCGTCGGATTATCTGACGGACTAAGTTGGCCATACAGTCCGCCCGTGTGTACGCGGCTTTAGAATGAATGTATGAATTATAGTTGTACTTTGTACCTTGTATCTTTCACAGTAGGATCCCATTTCAGGCTTCAAACATAAAGATATAAAATTTAAATTTTTTGTGAAGAATCACCAACAAGTGGGACACAATTGTGAAGTGGAACGAAATCTTCTGGATATTTTAAACTTTTTTAGCAAATAAAAAACTGAAAAGTGGTGCGTGCAAAATTATTCGGCCCCTTTACTTTCAGTGCAGCAAACTCACTCCAGAGGTTCAGCGAGGATCTCTGAATGATCTAATGTTGTCCTAAATGACTGATGGTGATAAATAGAATCCACCTGTGTGTAATCAAGTCTCTGTATAAATGCACCTGCTCTGTGATCGTCTCAGGGTTCTGTTGAAAGCGCAGAGAACATCATGAAGACCAAGGAACACACCAGGCAGGTCCGTAATACTGTTGTGGAGAAGTTTAAAGCCGGATTTGGATACAAAAAGATTTCCCAAGCTTTAAACATTCCAAGGAGCACTGTGCAAGCGATCATTTTGAGATGGAAGGAGTATCAGACCACTGCAAATCTACCAAGACCTGGCCATCCCTCTAAACTTTCAGCTCAGACAAGGAGAAGACTGATCAGAGATGCAGCCAAGAGGCCCATGATCACTCTGGATGAACTGCAGAGAACTACAGCTGAGGTGGGAGAGTCTGTCCATAGGACAAAAATCAGTCGTACACTGCACAAATCTGGCCTTTATGGAAGAGTGGAAAGAAGAAAGCCATTTCTCAAAGATATCCATAAAAAGTCTCGTCTAAAGTTTGCCACAAGCCACCTGGGAGACACACCAAACATGTGCTCTGGTCAGATGAAACCAAAATCCAACTTTTTGCCCACAATGCAAAACGATATGTTTGGCGTAAAAGCAACACAGCTCATCACCCTCAACACACCATCCCCCACTGTCAAACATGGTGGTGGCAGCATCATGGTTTGGGACTGCTTTTCTTCAGTAGGGACAGGGAAGATGGTTAAAATTGAGGGGAAGATGGATGCAGCCAAATACAGGACCATTCTGGATGAAAACCTGTTGGAGTCTGCAAAAGACCTGAAAATGGGACGGAGATTTATCTTCCAACAAGACAATGATCCCAAACATACAGCAAAATCTACAAAGGAATGGCTCACAAATAAACGTATCCAGGTGTTAGAATGGCCAAGTCAAAGTCCAGACCTGAATCCAATCGAGAATCTGTGGAAAGAACTGAAAACTGCTGTTCACAAACGCTCTCCATCCAACCTCACTGAGCTCGAGCTGTTTTGCAAGGAAGAATGGGCAAGAATTTCAGTCTCTCGATGTGCAAAACTGATAGAGACATACCTCAAGCGACTTGCCGCTGTAATCGCAGCAAAAGGTGGCTCTACACAGTATTAACGCAAGGGGGCCGAATAATTTTGCACGCCCCACTTTTCATTTTTTTATTAGTTAAAAAAGTTTCAAAAATCCAATAGATTTCATTCCACTTCACAATTGTGTCCCACTTGTTGCTGTTTCTTCACAAAAAATTAAAATTTTATATCTTTATGTTTGAAGCCTGAAATGTGGCAAAAGGTTGAAAAGTTCAAAGGGGCAGAATTCTTTCGCAAGGCACTGTATTGTCTGCTGTACACCAGAGCTCACATTTTAATTCCTGCATATATTGTATATGGTATGAATAGTTTTTTTACCAATAAAATCAAATCATTGCTGCAAAAAAAAAACACGGGGAACTTCTCTTTTTTCCATATTTGTTATGGGGTGTGCAGCTAGCTCAGATTGTCCTTTGGGCGCTCTTTTCCCTTTCTGAGACTATTTATAGATCCTGCCTCAACTGTTTGATCTATTTTTAGATCCTTATCTCAACTGTTCTATCTATTTTTAGATCTCAGCATACCAATTTATTCATAGTTCTCTGCCAGTCTTCCGGGGTCGGGGGAGTCTATGATTGCCAGTTCTGTGCGATTCGTTTTCTCGTCTGGTACAGGCTTCTTGCTACCGCTAACAATGTACATGTCGGTCCGACTTCTTTTTCCGATATAACCCAATACACATGCCCTGGGTTCCAGTTCAAGATTTACGCTAAACGTGATATTAATTATTTTCACTATCTATGTCCAATATCGATACAACCTTGGGCATCTTCAGAACATGTGTATAAGGTCCCCTGTTTCAGTGCATCTGGGGCACTTATCATCCGGTCGGCGCATGCACATTTTCTTAGGTGTATAGTAAGCTCTGTACAGAAGAAGCAGGTGGGATACTTTTTGCGAGGGGGAGACTGACACCAACGGATCCTTACCCATTGCTCTGCTGTAATTTCTCCCACATCCTCTTCCCATCTTATTTTATTATTAAAGTGGAGGAAAAAAAAAAAAAGAGCATTAATATTCTTAAAAGAAAACATTTTTTTTTTACCTTGCCAGAAATCCCTTTCCTAATCTGCCTTCTTCCTGCTCCTCGGTGATCTTCGGTCTTCTCTCCTCCTCACGTCGTCTTCTGGGTAATGGGGCACACTGTGTTCTGGGAACTGTGTGTTCTCTAACACAGCACGTCCCACTCACAAAGCGCCACCCGACTCGCGCATGTGCAGTAGGAAACAGGCAGTGAAGCCGCAAGGCTCCACTGCCTGTTTCCCTTAGTGAGGATGGCGGCGCTGGGACCCGAGAGCCGAGGGACATGTCGGCCTCGGAGGCCGACATTGCAGGTGCTTTGGAAAGGTAAGTCTCCTTATTAAAAGTCAGCAGCTACTGACCCTTGTTAGAGTCAGCTTTAATTATTCTTTGGACAAGAGGAATCTCACACTTTTCTGGAATGCTGTTATTGAACTGTTTACCCAAGGCATGCCTTATCTGTAAATAACTATAAAAATGCCTTAGGCCTCTTTCACACGGGGCGGATCAGTAATGATCCGGCCCGTGATGATCCGCTCGCTCAGCGGGGATCGCTCCGTTGTCCCCGCTGAGCCGGCTGCGGACAGGGCGGTCCCCGCACACTGTGCGGGGACCGCCCTGTCAGCTCTCCGCTCTCCTCTATGGGGATCGGATGAGCACGGACCGTGTGTCCGTGTTCATCCGATCCGCTCTGCAGACGGATAGAAAAATAGGATTTTCCTCCGTCTGCAGAATCGGACTGTTGCGGAGGCGGAGGAAATCGGGTGTCTGCGGATGTTCATCCGCAGACACCCGCTATCCCATAGGGATGAATGTATGCCCGTATTTCATCCGCAAACGGATGGATGAAAAATGGACATATCATCCGCATGTGTGAAAGGGGCCTTATTTGGTATCCCATATTCTTGTCTCAGCTCTGTAAATGATTTTAAGGTGTTACCCTCATACAGTTGGGCTACCTGACATACTCCATGTTTCTCCCATTCCTTATTCTTCTCTATGTTGATAAGGTTTTTTTTATTCCAGAAGGGTGAGTATTCAGTAACTCCCTTATACCCCATTGTTCTCTTTATTGTTAGCCATATTTTAATTATCAATTTTGATGTTGGTCTCCTACTCTCCAAGGAGCCTGCCTCTAGTGCTTCTATTAAAGATCCATGCAGAGAGTCCAACAGAAACAATTTGTCGCTCGTCTTCCCACCCTCCAATTATAGCACTTCCTCCTAGATGCTGCAGCTGAGCAGCCAAATAATAGTTGTATAGTTGGGGAACAGCCAGGCCTCCCTCACTTATAAAGCATTGCAGGGATTGTAGATTGATCCTAGGCTGGCCTTTCTTCCAAATTGGTTCCCTAAAAAGTGTTTGTATCTTTTTAAACCATTTTTCCCCAATTAAAGTTGGGGAATTATGGAGCAGATAGAGCAATTGTGGCATCCAGAACATTTTGATCAAGTTAGCCTGCCCGGCCACTGATAGAGGAAGTCTGGTCCAGATGTCACATTTCCATTTAAATTTTAACAATAGTGGAACTAAGTTGTCTGATATATTTAGATTTGGGTCCTTTGACACCACTATCCCAAGATATTTAATTTTATCTACTACTTTTAACTGGGGTATTCCTACTGAGATGGGATTAATAGGTGAGTCAATTGGCATGAGAGATGACTTATCCTAATTGATAACTAATCCTGAATATCTACCAAACTCCTCCACTATGTGCATTGATTCAATTAATGAGCTCTCTGTATCTTCAAAAAAAAACAGAACGTCATCCGCATACAGAGCTATCCTCTCTTCCCCACATTTCCTTTGGAATCCCTGCAACGCCGTTGATGATCTAACTGTACACGCCAAGGGTTCCATGGCCAATGCGAACAATAGGGGAGACAGAGGACACCCTTGTCTCGTCCCTCTTTTCTGAGTACTCATTGTTAGTTTTAACTTTGCATTTGGATATTTATATAAAGTTTTCAACAACCGTATAAATTGCGAGCCGAAGCTGAACTTTTCCAGGACCTGACAGAGATAGCCCCACTCGACGCTATCAAACGCCTCAGCCGTATCCAAGGATAAAACAGCCTTCGAGCCAACGACCTCTGTCTGGACCTGGAGGTTCATGTATACCCTTCTTATGTTGACACTTGTGGCTCTTCCAGGAACAAACTCAGATTGATCTATATGAATAAGTTTAGATATACATTTATTCAGCCTAGATGTCAACACCTTTGCCACAATTTTAACATCAGGACACAGTAGAGATATTGGTCTGTCCGCAGATGCCTCAAGGGGATCTTTCCCTTCCTTCTGTAGGACTACAATGGTGGCTTCCAACATCGAAAGAGGCAAGCTCCCCCCTCAACTGCCCAGCTCAATGTCTTATGGAGTTATGGAAGCAAAACCCCCCTGAAGTGTTTATAAATATCCAACGGCAACCCGTCGGGGCCAGAAGATTTACCATTGGACATACCAGCTACATACCAGATATCAGCTCCTCCAGCTCTATTGGGGAGTCAAGCATGTTCCTGTCGCTCTCCAAAAGAGCGGGCAGCTCTATTTTCCCCAGGAACCTATCCATCTCTCCACTGTCTGAACTCTGTCTTGACCTGTACAATTCCCTATAAAACTCGGAGAATGTATCTATGATCAACCCAGGTTCAGATGTAATTTCTCCACATAAAGTCCTAATTAAGGATATACCCGAGGAAGGGGAATTAGTCCTCACTAAGAGTGCCAATAAGCGCCCCATTTTGTTCCCCTTCTCCAAAGAAATTCTGTCTCTGAAAAAGTAATTTCTAGTTATGGCCTCCATGTATTTTGCTTCTCTGGGGTTGGATCTATCACGTGTTGTCTCTCTGATTCCAATGCTTTATTTCTTATATTTTCCTCCCATACCTTAGATTTCTTCTTAATTTTTGCAACTTGTTCTATTAGCAACCCCCTAAGAAAGGCTTTAAGAGTGTCCCAGGTCACATCCCCCCCCCCCCCCCCCGACGCTGTCCCTTCAGTAATTTCCACAAACTCTTTTAACGTCGCCGTTATTTCTTCTGGGTTCTCTATTAATTCCAACCATAGGGGGTTTAATGTCCATCTTGTTGGAAGGCTCCTAGCATTTAAGTTTACAGTAATAACTAGGGGTGAATGGCCCGATATCGCCCTTGGGCAATACTCTATTTATTTTTTTTAACCGGGATACATCACTGTTGCCTACTACCATGTCTATTCGGGATAGTGTATGATATGTACTAGAAAAACAAGAATATTGATGAGTGTTGGGATTCCTGACTCTCCATAGGTCCCACCAGCCCACTTCTTCCAAAAATTGGCTTAAACGGCCCTCCGCTGGCCTGGCTATACAAGTCCCTGGTGGTAATCTATCCTGACTATTGTTGAGAACGGCATTAAAATCCCCCATGACTAATATCGGTATGTCCGCCCTATCCCCTACTAATTTTAACAACCGATGTAGAATCTTGAGTTTGAACGGAGGAGGAATATACACATTCACTAGAATATATGGCTTACTCTCTATCAGACAATCCAAAAAAATATAACCAAGTGTATCTATGCTGATAGCTCTGCAGAAGAATGACACCCCTCTCTTAACCAATATGCTCACCCCTCTAGAATATGAAGAGTAGACTGAATGATATTGATTTATATACCTCTTACTGTTAAATTGTGTTTTTGGTTTCATTTGTTAGTCAAGGCTCCACAAAATTTTTAGACACACCCAAGTGTGGCTCTGTATGTAATATTATGCTTGGTGCAGTCATTCTTAGGCCTGTTTGGCTGAGATCCTAATGAATCCCCAGTGGCTTTCTCACTGACATGTCTGGCCACAGTAGCAAATAGTTTTTGCAGGGCTGGTTTGCTTGTCCCAGTACCCAACCCTCCTCTTTTCGCAGCCAGGCTTGGGACCGGCCATGGCAGAGTTAAAAAAATTCAACACTTTTACCAAATTAGTCACCATAACGACTTGAAATATAGTGGCAACAAAACAAGATCAAGGTCCCATTGTAGGAGAAACAGACTAGTCAAGGCTCCATAAAGTTTTTACGACACACCCAAGTGTGGCACTGTATGTAATATTATGCTTGGTGCAGTCATTCTTAGCCCTTGTACACACGGTCGGAGATTCAGACAACCAAATCCGTCAGATTTTGTCAGACGGATTTTGTCCGACGGATTTTGTCCGAAACTGTTGCATACACACGGTCGGACAAAGTTGTCGGAAAATCCGACGTGATGACGTTATTTCGTTACGACGGGACTACGTTCACGCTAGTAGCCAATAGCTTTGGTGTAGGAATTTGATCTGAGCATGCGTGGCACTTTGTCCAATCGGAATTCTCTACACATGATCGGAGTATGTCCGATCGTAGCATTTTGTCGCAAAATTTTACCAACAAGTTGGAAAACTTGGTCTGTTGGATACTCCGACGGAAACAGTCCGATGTAGACTACACACAGTCGGAATATCCGACAAAACAGTCCGATCGGACACATTCCGTCAGAATCTTCGACCGTGTGTACAAGGGCTTAGGCCTGTTTGGCTGAGATCCTGAGGAATCCCCACTGACTTTTTCACTGACGTGCCTGGCCACAGTAGCGGATAGTTTTTACAGGGCTGGTTTGCTTGTCCCAGTACCCAACCCTCCTCTTTTTGTAGCCGAGCTTAGGACCGGCCATGGCAGAGTTAAAAAAATTCTAAATTTTTCCCAAATTAGTCACCGTAACGACTTGAAATATAGTGGCAACAAAGCAAGATCAAGGTCTCATTGTAGGAGAAACAGAATGGTCAAGGCTCCACAAAGTTTTTAGACACACCCAAGTGTGGCACTGTATGTAATATTATGCTTGGTGTAGTCATTCTTAGGCCTGTTTGGCTGAGATTCTAATGAATACCCAGTGGCAGATAGGCAGTAATGGTGGTCAGGCAGCACTGGTGGGCACAGATAGGCAGCACTGGTGGGCACGCAGCACTGGTGGGCACAGATAGGCAGCCCTGGTGGGCACAGATTGGCCGCACTGGTGGGTACAGATAGGCATCACTGTTGATCAGGCAGCACTATTGGGCACAGATAGGCAGAACTGGTGAGCAGGCAGCACTGGTGGGCACAGATAGGCAGCAATGGTGGGCAGGCAGCACTGGTGGGCACAGATAGGCAGCACTGGTGGGCAGGCAGCACTGGTGGACACAGATAGGCAGCACTGGTAGTAGGTAGCACTGATGGGCATTGGTGGGCAGGCAGCACTGGTGGGCACAGCACAGCTTCATATAATACATGTATCGCCTAGCTGTGTATGCAGAGCTTCAAAGTCTCATTCACCCCGCTCCTTCCCTCATCTCCATTGCTGTCCTGAGAGACCCAGAGGAGGAGGAACACGGCTTGTGTATAGGGAGGAGGAGGGTGGTGATGATCGGAGAAAGGTCTGTGGAGGTGAGCTGACACTTCTATATCAGGACTCCAGAGGCTTGGTTTGCAGGACATGACAAGGGATCAGCTAATGATGGGAAGAGCAGGGAGTGTGTAGGGAGTCGGCTGAGTGTGCAGCCATCCTCCCACCTAACACATCTCCCAAGCTGGCACAAATCACTATATAATCCTCCCCCAGCACTCTGTGTATGTCCACATCATGTCACCTTATCACCATTCCATATCACCCTGTGTTATCCAAACTTTCTACAAAGTCTAACCTAAATCCTCTATATACAAATTACCAGAGCACAGCGTTGGGTTTTCTGCTATTCACAATAGCAGTACAATTGTATGAATCTTATCTTACAAAAATCCTGCACTTATCCCACCTTCAAACAAATGTGCAAAAAAAATTTAATTAATCAAATCATTGATCAGAAAATTTTAAAAAATGAACAGTTGTGACTCAGAAAAAGATTTAAAAGTGACTTGCTGCGCTTCTCTAAGTGAGCAAAAGATAGCAACAAATATACATCCAACAGTAATAAAATAGTAAGAACAAACTGTGTATATAAAGTGCAATGTCAGTCAATAATCCTTAAAAAGTCCTTCATGAGGATTCATATACATAAATCCACTAATGACAGTTCAATTGAATATTAAATATCCCAGTGATTAATCTGTGTATAGAATCAATAGACCCAGCATGAAAAGGTGCTCATAGAGAGGCCGTCCCCAAATAAAGTCACGCCTCTTACCAGAGATTTTTTATTTTAAATTATAGAGATCTGATTTGCTTTTTAAAATTTCCACAAGACCCTATAGTTATAAGGAGGGAGGGGGTTTCATCCACATTCAGCCTCAGCAGTAAGGATGAGCTCAGGCGTGTTCGCAAACCACACGTGCAGAGCGCTAATCACAAGCAGTGAGACATTTCCCGATCTCTGCAGCCGCGCATCGGGACAATGTCTCACTGCTTTTGATTAGCGCTGTGCAGTGCCTACTTCCTGATGGGCTCTGTACGTGCGGGATAAGAACACACCTGAGTTCATCCTTACTCAGCAATTTTAACTTCCAAAAATCTCAGCCAGTGTTCATTTAAATATATATATAGGTTGGCCTGTGATGGTTCTCAAACAGGTCTACCAGTGGTGAGACGACCGATACACACAATAAAACTACACACATCTGTCCAGACAGGGTGGAGGTGTGTGTAGTTTTAGTTTTCCTCTCCTGAATATACTGCCCACTGTCATACACTCCTCTCCTGTACATACTGCCCACTGTCATACCCTCCACTCGCCTCTCCTGTACATACTGCACACTATCATACCCTCCACAGTCCTCTCTTGTATAACTGCCTACTGTCATACCCTCCACTCTCCTCTCCTGTACATACTGCCCACTGTCATACCCTCCACAGTCCTCTCTTGTATAACTGCCCAATGTCATACCATCCACACTCAGTGACCATGAGAGGGAGGGATGCGGGACACTGAGACTACTACAGCCTGCTGGGGACAGTGCAGATCTGAGGTAAAGGGGCCCCTCACCTTGTAGGTTTGAAAAATATGGCCCCCTCAGCAGTAAATTGAGCTTTGCCCAGCAGATCTGAGGTGGAAGGCCTTGTCACCATCACCCTGTAAGAGCAAAGAGAATGGGTCATCTCCCTGAATGCCTGAGGAGGGGCCCCTGAAAGTATACATTGAGCCCCCCCCCCGTCTTGTGCAGACTTAAAGTTGAAGGGCCCCATACTGAGTACTAATGGGGGCCGCTTACCTTCTATGCCTGAGAGAAAGGGACCCCTGACAGTACTGGCAGTAAAGGGGGCCTTGCCCTAGAGGTCTGAGGTTAAGGGCCCCCTCAAGGTGTTATTATGAGAAGGACCATTTACTTTGCACTTTTAACGGGGGGGCCATGAAAGTATACTGTGACCCATCCCCCCCCCCCCCCCATATATGTTAATGCCTCTATTTTTCATATTTAAAGTGTAAGGGCCCATACTGATTGCTACTGTAGGGAGACAGGCTTACTCTTTAATCCTGAGAAAGAGAGCCCTCCCCCCATTCAGGGACTGACTGACAACACTTAGGGCCCCCAGACCAAATAAAGCAAAGGCCCCTTGTCAGGCCCGCCCATGAGCCGTCCCTACATTTTCACATTCAACAATAACCAAAATATAGCAAGTGAAGCAGGTAGCACTAATGGGATCTCTCTAACAGAGGCCCTCTTTGTGTCCATTAGAGAGTCCTTTAGAAAGTTTCCCCTTCAGGCCCCATTAGAGACTACAACAGAGTCTAATGGGACCTGGAGGGGGGTCTCTCTCTAACAGTGTCCATTGGAGAATCTGCCTTAGAGAGAGACCCCCCTTCAGAACCCAATACAGACTACAAAAGGACTATAATGGGACCTGAAGGGGGGGGGGGCCTCTCTCAGAGGTGTTAGAAAGTCTCTGTTAGAAAGAGCCCCTTGAGAGACTACAAAGGAGTCGAATGGGACTTGGAGGGGGCCTCTTTCTAACAGAGTGTACAGTAAACGCCTTCATTGACTCTGGTCCTCAGGGGACCCCCTCTTTGTGCCATGACTCTCACCCCTGCCCCAACCTCTCACAAAGTAGAAATACTATTGGAGTTGTGTAGCACTCCTATTACCTTATCTATGGGTACCTTAGCTGTGGCTGCTCCTGCATCCTCTGTGGCTGGCTCGCCGACTCCCTGCTGTGGGTGGGTGGCTGGTATCCTGCTATGGCTGGGTGCCTGGCTAGTTCCCGCATCCTATGTAGCTGGATCCTGTGGGTGACTGGCTGGCTTCCTGCTGTGGGTGGCACTCCTGTGGGGGGGCACTCAACAGGGGAAAGGGGCCCAAGAGTGCCGGCAAAGGGATCCAGGAAGAGGAGGATCCGGGCTGCTTTGTGCAAAACCACTGCACAGAGTAGGTAATGTAACAGAAAAAAAAAGAGACTTTAGTATCACTTTAATTTGCATGATAAGCTTTTTTATGATGGAAGAAACACTCTGGTGTCATAGATGGGTCGTCCAGTCAAAATCTTTTACGTTTTTTTTGTATTATTTTGTATGGAATGGGGAAGAATTAGAACGCCTGTCAGAGTTTTACTGCAGTAATTTTATGATATCCTAAAGAGACCCTGTCACCAGACTGTTCATTGCAGCAACAATTAACCCAAAAGATTATATGTACATTTAACATTATTTATTCATATTATTTACCTGTCAAATTATTTCTTGTGTAGACGTTCAACAACCATGAGACTGCTGCTGGTTACCGCCATGTTGGACATGGTCTCAGCAGCCCCAGCTGATTTAGCTCTGTCCCCATTCCCGCCACCGATAAAAGTAATCTTGCGGCGAACCCGCCGCAGGAACCTCTTTCATCTTGTAGTGGACCGCTGACCGAACACAAGGATACTGGGGTTATGGCAGGTAACACTTGCCATAACAACGATATCCGTCCTCAAAGTGAGGACGTATATCTGCGTTCGGCGGTCCGGAAGTGGTTAAACTATTTTTATGGTCACATATGAAAAAGTATACAATGAACATTTGAAAGTTGACATATTCACACATACGATTCATGAATACCCAAACATATTACTTCAAGAATAGAAATAGAATCATGGCTTCTCAATCATATACAGTACATTTCTTATTGTATCCCATTCACATATGCAGTTAAACATATGTATACATATAATATGGACAATAAAAAAAACAAAAACTAAAAAAAAAAAAAAACAAACCCCCTTAAAGCGGGAGTAAACCCGCTGACGTTTTTTTTCTGACCTGTAAGGGAAAAGGCATAATGAGCTAGTATGCACCACATACTAGCTCATTATGAAATAATTACCTTAGAACGAGGCCCCGACATCTCGCCCGATCCACGCCTTCAGGATATCGTCACTCCCGCACATGCGCACGGGAGATTTCTTTAAGGCAGGGTCCGGTGTCTACCAGACTTTTAGCCGAGAATCCCCTGTGCGCATGCGTTGCTACAGTCAGAGGTGCATTGCGAGAGGAATTTCTCCTAAACCATATAGGTATAGAAGATATATTTTTTTTACCTACTGGTAAGCTTTATTATAGGCTTACCTGTAGGTAAAAGTTATAAAAAAAGACTATACAACCACTTTAACCACTGGGCACTTAAAACCCCTTCCTAACCATACCAATTTAAAGCTTTCTGTGCTCTCACATTTTGAATGACAATTACTCAGTAATGCAACACTGTACCTATATGAACTTTTAGTCCTTTTTTTTCCACACAAATAGAGTTTTCTTTTGGTGGTATTTAATGACCGTTGGGTTTTTTTTTTTTTGCGCTATAAATGAAAAAAGCCAGAAAATTCTGTAAAAAAAATGCATTTTTCTTTGTTTCTGTTATAAAATTTTACAAATTAGTCATTTTTATTCATAAACTTTGGCCAAAATGTATACTGCTACATAGCTTTGGTAAAAAAAAATAAACAAATTGGCGTATATTATTTGGTCTGTGTGAAAGTTATAGTCAAAATCTATGGTGCCAATCTCTAAAAATTGATCACACCTGAAGTACTGACGGCCTATCTCATTTCTCGAGACTAGGGATGAGCCGAACAACCCCCGGTTCGGTTCGCACCAGAACCTTCGAACAGACCGAAAATTCGTATGAACTTTAGAGCCCCATTAAAGTCTATGGGACTCGAACGTTCAAAATCAAAAGTGCTAATTTTAAAGGCTAATATGCAAATTATTGTCCTAAAAAGGGTTTGGGGACCCAGCTCCTGCCCTGGGCGAAATGGATCAATGCAAATTTTTTTTTTTTTTTAAACGGACGTTTTTTCAGGAGCACTGATTTTAATGATGCTTAAAGTGAAAAAAAAGTGAAATATTCCTTTAAATATTATGCCTGGAGGTGTCTATAGTATGCCTGTGAAGTGGCACGTGTTCCCCGTGTTTAGAACAGTCCCTGCACACAATGACATTTAACGGAAAAAAAGTAATTTAAAACTACTTGCGGTTTTAATGTAATGTTTGGTTACGGCAATATGGATGAAAATCATTGAGAAAAATGGCATGGGTAGCCCCCCCCCCTGCCCATTACCAGTCCCTTTGGGTCTTGTATGGATATTAAGGGGAACTCCGTGCCCAAATTAAAAGAAGGAAAGGCGTGGGGCCCCCAGGCGCTATATACTCAGAACAGCGATATACAGGCGGTACAAACAAGACAGGGACTGTGTAGGTTTGTTGTGTTAAATAGAATCTGTTTGTAATTTTGAACTGGTACATTTTTAAAGTGTAGCTCCAGTCAAACAATCTATTTTTAAGCTTTTTGGAAAACATAGGAAAGGGTTATCACCCCTGTATAATTTTTTTGGCCGTCCGTCTTTTTTCATCTTTTTGTTGTCTCCTTCCGTTTGCATGTAGGAGACGTTTGTAAGTTGGATGTTTGAAAGTAGGGGCCTGCCCTATATGCTCTGCAGAAATTTGGCCCTAAGGTGTTGGTGTTGCCACAAGTTAACACTGGAGCGCCCTGCTGTGAACAATTATATCAAGAATTGTAATTGCATGCCATTGTCCATTGAGGAGGAAGAGGATAGTCAGTTAACATAACAGGATAGTCACTCAGCATCAGCATAGGCAGTCTTGAAGGGCATTTAAAAAAAAATTATTCGGTTACATCAGCTTCAGGTGCTTGGTAGCTGGTGGTGATCCAAGACTGATTTATCTTTATGAAGGTCAGTCGATCAACCGAGTCGGTAGACAGGCGCACCCTGTGATCGGTTACAAAGCCTCCAGCAGCACTGAATGTGCGTTCCGAAAGAACGCTGGATGCAGGACAGGCCAGTAGCTCAATTGCATACTGTGCAAGCTCTGGCCAGTGATCCATCCTCAAGACCCAGTAACCCAGAGGATTTTCGGTAGAAAAGGTGTCCAAGTCTAACCTTGCCCCTAGGTATTCCTGGACCATGTAAATCAGACGCTGGCGATGGTTGCTGAAACCGATCATACCTTGGACTAAAAAATTGTCTGAACGCAACGGTCAGACGGCCACCTTCTCCACTGCTCCTTCTGTGACTGACCGACGCCTCAGCAACACGTTGTCCAGGACCAAGAGTTTGTAACCTCCCAGTCTCTGGGAACGCGTTGCACAGACCTTTCTGCAAGGCCTCCCGGAGATGTCTCATCCTCTGCTCCCTCTGCAATGGCAAGATAAGGTCCTTAACCTTACTCTTGTACCGTGGATCAAGGAGAGTTGCCAGCCAGTAATGATCCCTCTCCTTGATCCAAAGAATACAAGGATCCTTCCGCAGGCTTTGCAGGATCAGGGAGGCCATGCAGTGTAGGTTAGCTGAGGCATTCGGTCCGGAGTCCTCTGGGTCACTAAGGACGACATGATCCGCAGCCACCTCCTCCCAGCCACGTACATGTCCACGGGTTTCTTGGGACTGTAAATTATCCCTAAAAGACTGCTGCTGATGATGCTGAGTGCCAGGCTCCACCTCTATGCTGACACAATCCTCCTCCTCCTCTTCCTGTGTGATGGGTGGGACAGTAGAAACACTGTCTGGATAAAGGGGGCCTTGAGAGGCAAGGTCCTCCTCCTCCTGCCTCTGTTCTGCCTCAAGTGCCCTGTCCGTTATTCCATGCAGCGTATGCTCCAACAGGTGGATAAGAGATACAGTGTCACTGATGCATGCACTGTCACTGCTCACCATCCTCATGGCCTCCTCAAATGGTGACAGGACAGTGCATGCATCCCTGATCATGCCCCACTGGCGTGGGGAAAAAAAACGAGCTCCCCTGACCCTCTCCTGGTGCCGTAGTTATACAGATACTCATTGATGGCCCTCTGCTGCGTGTGCAGCCGCTGCAGCATGGCCAACGTTGAGTTCCACCTGGTAGGCATGTCACAGATAAAGCGGTTCTTGGGTAGGTTCAACTCCTTTTGGAGCTCAGCCAGCTGAGCACTGGCATTATATGATCGTCGGAAATGCACACAGACTTTCCTGGCCTGCCTCAGGACATCCTGTAAGCCCGGGTACCTGCCCAAGAACCGCTGCACCACCAAGTTAAGGACGTGAACCACACAGGGCACATAGGTCAGTTGTCCCTGTCGGAGGGCGGAGAGGAGGTTGGTGCCATTGTCGCAAACCACCATTCCTGGCTTAAGCTGGCGTGGCGTCAACCACCTCTCAGCCTGCCCCTGCAGAGCTGACAAAATAACTGCCCCAGTGTGGCTCCTGTCCCCCAAACAAACCAGCGCAAGCAAGGCATGGCATCTTTTTGCCTGCGTACTTGTGTACCCCCTTGAACGCCTACGGAGCACCACTGGTTCCGAGGACAAAGCACAGGAAGAGGCCATGGAGGAATAGGAAGAGGAGGGGGTGGAGGAGAGAGGTGTGTCACAACCAGTAGTAGCATTTTGGAGCTGTGGTGGTGGAACAACCTCCAACACTACTGCACCTTGCCCTGCATCCTTCCCAGCTGCCAGAGTGACTCAATGCGCCGTGAAAGATAGGTAACGTCCCTGTCCATGCCTGCTGGACCATGAGTCAGCGGTAATATGCACCTTACCGCTGACTCATGCGAGGCATGGACATTGCCTTCCACATGCTGGTAGAAAGCCGGAATCGCCTTCCGTGAGAAAAAGTGGCATTTGGGAAACTGCCACTGAGGAACCGCACATTGCACAAACTCATGGAAGGGGGCCGAGTCTACCAACTGAAAAGGCAGCAGTTGAAGTGCTAGCAATTTAGCCAAGCTAGCATTCAACCACTGGGCATGTGGATGGCTGGGAGTGAACTTCTTTCGATGGCCAGCAGCTGGGGCAGGGAAACTTGCCTGGTACAATCGGACGTCGGTGTACTGCTAGCAGAGTGCCTGCAAGTACTTGGCTGTGACACACTTAATTCTACACCTTCATTCCTCTCAGTGCAGGTTTCAGAGAGGACTGAAGGTATAGTGGAGTTGGAGATCCCAGCTGATGAGGAGCAAGGAGAGGTCCGCTTTGTTCTTTGGTGTGGGTCTTTAAGATACGCTTGCCAACTAAATGCATGGCGGGTCAACACATGTCTGGTCAAGCATGTGGCGCCCAAGCGGCTGATGTTTTGGCCATGCAAGATACGCTTGAGACATATGTTGCAAATAGCAGCAGTGCAATCTGATGCACTCGTCTCAAAAAAGGCCCACACCAAAGAACTTTTGGAATAACGAGCAGAGGCAGTGCCCTGCACAGGCGGAGTTCTGCGGTGTGATTCAGTCGGTGTGCTGCCCTTAAGCTGGCCCCCGGAGGGCATCCTGCCTCGTTGGAGATGTCCCTCCTCCTCCTCTATCCTACCAGGCACCCACGTGGAGTCAGTGACCTCATCATCCCCTCCCTCTTCATCACTGGAGCAAACCTGGCAGTATGCTGCAGCTGGTGGAACATGACTGCCAGATTGCTGTCCTTCTTGAGCATCCCCTCTTTCTGGGCTCACGCTACTGCCTTCCTCTAGCTGGGTATCATCATCAGAGCCTTCCAAACGCTGGGCATCCTCCTGGAGCATGTACCCAACAGTTGTGCTCAAACAGTTCGGGGGACTCCTCAGGAGGACATGGTGGGTCTAGGGAAGGAGTGACTGATGACATTGAGATGAGGGAAGAGGAAGCATTGGCAGCTGCTTTGCCAGTACCCTGAGCCTGGGTGAGAGAGGATGAGGAGGATGAGGAGGGCTTGGTCATCCACTCTACCAAGTCCAGCTGACGAAAATAAGGACGAGCGTGTCCCATGGTCACGTGCTGATGAGGATGCGCCATGTTCACAACCAGCACTGTTGCCTCTAGACACAGAGCCTGCTTGCCCTCTTTTATTGGCTCGTGACTGTCTGCCTCTCCTTGTTGGCCTTCCGGACATACTAATGTCCTGCAGGGAGATGAGAACACCAGCAATTGGGGTATCTTTAGGTGCACACTGAGCAGATGACACAGTACACCGACTGTAATTACTGCAGCGGCCTACCTGTGGTATAGGATCTGAAGAACACAAGCAATTGCGGTAGCTTCAGGTGTATACTGTGCAGGTGGCACAATACACCAACTGTAACTGCTGCAGATGCCTGTGGTATAGAAACAGAACAACACCAGCAATTGGGAATAGTTTCAGATGTATAACGTGCAGGAGACACAATACACCGACTGTAACTGCTGTAGCTGCCTGTGGTATAGGAACAGAACAACACCAGCAATTAGGGGTAGCTTCAGGTGTATACTGTGCAGGGGGCACAATACACCAACTCTAACTGCGCTAGGTTCAATCACAAGAAAAGAAGACACTGTCCTTGCCTATACTTCTCTCTCTGAATGCCGCAACACACTACACAAGGCCGCCGCGCAGGCAGCCTTATATAGTGTGGGGCGTGTACTAAACGCCCTGAGCTATAATTGGCAGCATACCTGTGGCCAATTATGGCTCTCCTCACTGCCGGCGCTGTGATTGGCCAAGCACGCGGGTCACAGTGCATGCTTGGCAAATCATCAGCCAGCATTGCACTGCGATAGTGCAGTGCATTGTGGGCCGTGAGCGTCACACGAATATGGCGCGAACGGCCCACAAAGTTTTGGCTTTGCCGAACGGGCGAACAGCCGGTGTTCGAGTCGAACACCCAGCTCATACCTACTAACAAGCCAGGAAAGTACAAATACTCCCCAAATTACCCCTTTTTGAAAAGTAGACATTTCAAGGTATTTAGTAAGCGGCATAGTGAGTTTTTGAAGTTGTCATTTTTTCCCACAATTCTTTGCAAAATCAAGATTTTTATTTATTTTTTTACACAAAGTTGTCCGTTTATACATAATTTCTAACACATAGCATGTACATACCAAAAATGACACTCCCAAAATAGATTCTCCTTCTCCTCCTGAGAATAGCGATACCACATGTGGGAGACTTTTCCACAGCCTGGCCACATACAGAGGCCCAACATGCAGAGAGCACCATCAGGTGTTCATGGGACATACATTTTTCATCCAATCCAATCGCCAGACAGAAAGAAAATATGGTCACCATCCATTTGGATTTGGCAGACGGGATTAGATCGGATAGAAGTGGATGTCAGCAGACATGTCACCGCTGCCCCATAGGGCTGAATGGAGTGTCTGATCAGGTCTGCCTGAAAAACTAAAAGATGGACCTGATTGGAAAACCCGTGTGAAAGGGCCCTTAGTAAAATGGTACCAAAGCTGAGCTTATCTTTGAGAGAGCTTACAGTCTAAAGACCTTGGGGGAGATTTACTAAAACTGGTGCACTTAGAATCTGGTGCAGCTGTGCATGGTAGCCAACCAGCTTCTAACTTCAGCTTTTTCAATTAAGGTTTGACAATAAAACCTGAAAGCTGATTGGTCTCTATGCAGATCTGCATCAGATTTTGCACTGTCTAGCTTTAGTATATCTCCCCCTCCATTTCTCACATATATAGATGCACACATACTGACTCACGGGGTAGAGCCCATCTGCCCACAGACAGGGAAGGTGAGGGTGTAGAGACACTGACAGTGGCTACTGTGCAGGTGAAAGATTTTGGAGCTGCCATCACACTACTCAGGAGTAGGGATGAGCTCAGGCGTGTTCGCATGGACCATGTGCAGAGCCCGCCAGGAAGTCGACGCAGTGCTGCGCTAATCACAGGCAGTGAGACATTGCCCCAATGTGCGGCTGCAGAGATCGGGCAATGTCTCACTGCCTGTGATTAGCGCAGCGCCAACTTCCTGGCGGGCTCTGCACTAGGGTTGCCACCTTTTCTTCAAGTCAAACCCGGACACTTTAGCGCAACAAAACAATTTTTTTAACAGTATAAACTATACATATATTTTGCGATTAAATAACATTTCCAATCACATAAAGTTAATCACAAGAGTCCCCCTTTACACTGGAATCCGCAGAGTTCCCTTTTTATATCTGAACTAGCAGAGTTCCGTTACATTCTAAGGGGGACCCTACAGACTCTGATGTAAGGGAGAACTTTGGGGACTCTGACATAAGGGATGCTCTAGGAACCCTTATTTAAGGGGGTACACTGAGAGCTCTGATGTAGGGAGTGGACTCTGATGTAAAGGGGGAACACTGTGGCCTCTGGTGTAAATGGGAACTCTGATGTAAGGGGTGCTCTGAGAACTCTGATTCACCTTAGAGTACTCACTCAGAGGCAGGAGAGAGAAGGGGGAAGACTTCAGTCACAGACAGGGATGGATGGTGAGCTCACTCACCCCTTGGCAGTCAGCACCTCTCATCCAGATGTATCTGCAACTGCTGGGCTTCAAATTTCCCACCCCCTCTTTCATTTTCTGAGGCACAGAGCCAGGGATTGGAATGTGGTTAGACACAGAGGGGTATGGATGGGAGGAAGAGGAGCAGATCGAGCCCTTTCCCCTCTCCTGTCAGTGTAGGGGGCATGGATTGTTAGTGCTGGCTTTGGGCAGTGTGAAAGAGAGTGTAATAGACTCTCAGCTTAGACAACTGCAGCCAGCAACCCTGCTAGGAAGCCATAGTCTGGTCTGAATAATGTGTCCGGGTTTCAGGTGGTCTAAAACCCGGACACAGGATTCAAAACTCGAACTGTCCGGGTGAATCCTGGACAGGTGGCAACCCTACTCTGCACTTGGTCCATGCAAACACGCCTGAGCTGATCCCTACTCAGGAGTGAGAAGAGGACTGACATCATTACAGGGGGTGGTAAGGGGCCAGAGGTGTTGGGGTGCCATGGAAGCACTGGATTAGTGTCCCCCTGTACCAAAACTAGCAGCATTAAAGAGGAAGTAAACCCTGATAAGTTTACTTCCTCTTTCATTCCCTGCAAAGGCAAAGCATAATGGACTACTATGCATCGCATACTTACCTGACACAGGAGCCAGCGAAGTCACCGCTGTCCCCTGTGGTCCGGCGCATCCATCTTCTCGGTGGGGTCTCGCTGCTCCACCGCTGTCATTCGGCGAAGCCGCAATGACGTCACTCCTGCGCATGCGCACGGGAGCTGACATGCACGGCATCTTCGTCGTTGACGGTGCCGCGCTCAGTGTGCCTGCGCGCCGCTGTCTACGGGGCATGCGCCGTAGACAGCAGTGCCTGTCTTTCGGCAAATATCTCCTAAACCGTGTAGGTTTAGGAGATATTTATTGGACCTACAGGTAAGCCTTAATCTAGGTCAAGGTGTGTTGTAAGGGTTTACAACCACTTTAAGAAACCTGATTCTATGCAGATCTGCATCAGATTTTGCACTCTCTAGCTTTAGTAAATCTCCCCCCCCCCCATGTCTCACATATATCTCCCCACCCCATGTCTCACATAAATCCCCCCCCCCCATGTCTCACATATATACATGCACACACACTGACTCACAGGGTAGAGCCCCACACAGACAGGGAAGGTGAGGGTGTAGAGACACTGACAGCGGCTACTGTGCAGGTGAAGGATTTTGGAGCTGCCATCACACTACTCAGGAGTAGGGATGAGCTCAGGCGTGTTCGCATGGACCATGTGCAGAGCCCGCCAGGAAGTCGACGTAGTGCTGCGCTAATCACAGGCAGTGAGACATTGCCCCAATGTGCTGCTGCAGAGATCGGGCAATGTCTCACTGCCTGTGATTAGTGCAGCACCAACTTCCACACTACCCAGGAGTGAGAAGAGGGCTGACATCATTACAGGGGGGTGGTAATTGGACGATTGAAATAAGATAAAAGTTGTCAGAAAATCCGATCGTTCAGAACGTGATGACGTAATTTAGTTACGTTCAGGCTAGTAGCCAATAGCTTCGGTCTCGTAATTTCATCTGAGCATGCGTGGCACTTTGTCCAATCTGAATTTTCTAAAAACGATCGGACAAAGTCCGATCGGATCATGTTGTCGGAAAATTTTATAGCCCAGCTCTAAAACTTTGTCGGTCGGATATTCAGACGGAAACAGTCCGATGGAACCCACACACGATCGGATTATCCGACAACACGGTCCGATCGGACATTTTCCGTCGGAATGTCCGACCGTGTGTACAAGGGCTTATATCTATCATTATTAATAGTGAATACAGATAATGACAGGATCTCTTTCATGGTGAAAATCTAAATATAAATGATCAGATTGGGGGGTTTACCTCTTTACTGTTTGCGCCCCCCCAAAATTTTTGAGCCCCAGCCACCACTGCTCAAGGCCCTTCCCCCTCTAGTGGTAAAACACCCATAGTTAGAGCGCACTGGCAAGTCTATTAACAGCTCTCATATTGTTAACCAAAGGCTTGTGGACAGGCATGTATATAGGTGAAAGATTGCCTCCAGTTAAGAGAAATTAAATCAAATATACTATACTATATGATATATATATATATATATATATATATATATATATATATTTAAAAAAATTGTATAATTGATGAATTAATTGATTAAAGAGTTAGATAGTTGGCAGTGGATGGAAATATGCATGTATAGCAGTTTGTGGTGAGAGAGCACCCACACATGCAAAACAGACCTCAACAAGTGGGGGCATGTACACATATGTACGCAGTACTGAGGGCCACAGTACACACTAATAAAAAAAAACAGAGAACATTATTCGAATAGGTAGAATCAGTTGTGTGTACATGCACCCTCTTTTTGAGGTCCGTTTGGCATGTGTGGGTGCTCTCTCACCACAAACTGCTATAAATTTATATGTCCATCCGCTGCCAACTATCTAAATATTTAATCAATTAATTATACAATTTTAGTTTTTTATATATATCATATATTATATTTATTTAATTGAATTTATTTTAACTGGAGCCATTCTATATACATGCCTGCCCACAAGCCTTTGGTTAACGATATCTGTTAATTGACTTGCCAATGCGCTCTGACTATGGGTGTTTTACCACTAGAGGGGGAAGGGCCTTGAGCACTACATTGCCCAAGTCCGCCCTCCCAAAAACACCCCGTAGGATATGGTACAACTCTGGAGTCTCCGCCCCGCGGAGGGCAGAAGCAATGTTAGCCACGACCGGAAGAACACAAATCCCCCACACTTCCTGGTGGCGACTGCCTATCTTGTCCCTCGCGGGTGTAGTGTCACAGTTTGATGCCTATCACAGGATGGTGCGGAAGTGACGTTGTTGCGTACTGCGCATGCGCGATGCGCTCCAAACGCTCGCGCCGTGCGTTCCAACATAGTTTCGGCAATACAGTTCAGCGAAACCATCACATAATGTTACGGAAGTGATGTTACACACAACACAAACACGGGCCACGTTGTTGCGTACTGCGCATGCGCGATGCGTTCCAAACACTTGCGCCGTGCGTTCCAACATAGTTTCGGCAATACAGTTCAGCGAAACCATCACATAATGTTACGGAAGTGAAGTTACACACAACACAAACACTGGGCCGTTCGTTACAACACATACTTCCCTTGTTACCTAGTAGGTTTTGCATTGCTGGGACTTGTAGTGCCTATCCTGAGCTACATGCTTCAATGTTCAGTGTCCTCATCCCTATCCCCATGCTTCAATGTTCAGTGTCCATCCTTATCCCCGTGCTTCAATGTTCAGTGTCCTCATCCTTATCCCCGAGCTTCAATGTTCAGTGTCCATCCTTATCCCCGTGCTTCAATGTTCAGTGTCCTCATCCCTATCCGCGAGCTTCAATGTTCAGTGTCCTCATCCTTATCCCTGAGCTTCAATGTTCAGTGTCCTCATCCCTATCCCCCTGCTTCAATGTTCAGTGTCCTCATCCCTATCCGCGAGCTTCAATGTTCAGTGTCCTCATCCCTATCCGCGAGCTTCAATGTTCAGTGTCCTCATCCTTATCCCCGAGCTTCAATGTTCAGTGTCCTCATCCCTATCCCCCTGCTTCAATGTTCAGTGTCCTCATCCCTATCCACGAGCTTCAATGTTCAGTGTCCTCATCCTTATCCCCCTGCTTCGATGAGGACACTGAACATCGAAGCATGGGGATAAGGATGAGGACACTGAACATTGAAGCTTGCGGATAGGGATGAGGACACTGAACATTGAAGCACAGGGATAAGGATGGACACTGAACATTGAAGCTCGGGGATAGGGATGAGGACACTGAACATTGAAGCAGGGGGATAGGGATGAGGACACTGAACATTGAAGCTCGGGGATAAGGATGAGGACACTGAACATTGAAGCAGGGGGATAGGGATGAGGACACTGAACATTGAAGCTCAGGGATAAGGATGAGGACACTGAACATTGAAGCTCGCGGATAGGGATGAGGACACTGAACATTGAAGCCTGGGGATAGGGATGAGGACACTGAACATTGAAGCATGTAGCTCAGGATAGGCACTACAAGTCCCAGCAATGCAAAACCTACTAGGTAACAAGGGAAGTATTAGTGTTGTAACGAACGGCCCAGTGTTTGTGTTGTGTGTAACTTCACTTCCGTAACATTATGTGATGGTTTCGCTGAACTGTATTGCCGAAACTATGTTGGAACGCACGGCGCAAGTGTTTGGAACGCATCGCGCATGCGCAGTACGCAACAACGTGGCCCGTGTTTGTGTTGTGTGTAACATCACTTCCGTAACATTATGTGATGGTTTCGCTGAACTGTATTGCCGAAACTATGTTGGAACGCACGGCGCGAGCGTTTGGAGCGCATCGCGCATGCGCAGTACGCAACAACGTCACTTCCGCACCATCCTGTGATAGGCATCAAATTGTGACACTACACGGGCTTCCTGTCTCCCGAAGAGCGGATGCGACGGAGCGTGAACGGAAGTGAGGAGTGGAGCGCAAATCCACCCGCACTTCCTGGTTTCGTCTGGGCGTGCGTGACACGCAGAGGAATACGATCAGCTCTACACTCTAATATACAATATACTGGAGAGAAATAGATCTATCTTGGGAAAACCCTTCCCCCTCCAGCAGTCCCCCAGCCTTCCACATAATAAAGCCAGTATTAGCATCAGAAGTGAAGCTGCACTGTTTGGAGCATGTTGATTGTGACGAGTGTACTCTTTGTGTATACAACTAAAAATATATATGAAATATATGGCAATAAAATTCCGATATTGTATGGGGACACAGCGGATGACTTGTGCATGTGATGACAGCTGTATGCAGGCCATGCTATGCTGTAATGTCATGCCCAGGGATGGTGATGGGATACTGATAGCAGTACACTGTCTGCAACATGTGATGGATGGATATGGTAGGCGGAGCCTACTCGTGTAGGTGTGCTCTGCTGTCACTTGTAGTGCTTCTGCTGCTTATTGTGTCATCTCTGAAGTCTACCCAATTATTTCCAGGAAGTTCCCAAATGAGGGAAGTCAGATCTACATATATAGCAAAACGTTTAGTTATATGCTTTAACCCTTTCATCGCCAAGCAAACCTAATGCCTGGTACACACAATGAGGAAATCTGACTAATTCCGCTTTCAGAGCGATCGTAGAATAATCTGCTCGTCCCTTCTGATTATTAGTACACAGCTTTCGATAGCCAATCAGGACGTTCATGCAAAATTATCCAAAGAGAAAAACATGAGCATTTTTCTCGTTTAATCAGTATAGTATTTCTCTGTAAAGAATCGAGTGACCAAGACCGTACATGCTTGGAAATGAAAGAATACATTACATCATCGCGGGAAGTTGTACCCTATGTTATGAGAATTTTCACAACTCTAGTAACCTATTTGTTTTCTATATGAGACTAGCATGCAAAAAACAAAAAACTAGTCAATCATTTGTCTGATATTCTTATCATGTGTACCAGACTATAATTCTGCATTCACTATATCGGCTTTCCCACAGTACACAGATCATGGAAATGCAATTATTTTAGAAAATATAAACTGCTAAATACCTTTTCTTATCAGCAGTCTTGTGACTTCTATCAGTGCTTAGTTAAAGCCTGTAGGAGGAGTTTTCATTCTCCCTTGATTGTCCTATGAGGCTGCAGGACCCCTGATCCTCTGTGTGGACAGTGCTGATTGGCGCTGTGCTGATCACATGCACCCTCTCAAGAAACAAACCCCAAAAAATATAAATTAAGGATGAGCTTGGGCGTGTTCAGAGCTCCACGTGCCAGAGCCCGCCAGGAATCTGACAGTGCCAATCGCAGGCTCTGAGAGACATTTCCCGATCTCTGCAGCTGTGGACCAGGGAAACATCTCAGCACCTGTGATTTGCACTACGCGCTGTCAGCTTCCCGGCAGGCTCGGGCACGTGGAGCTTCGAACATGGCCGAGCTTATCCTTATTAGCAATACACACCAAAACTGGGCATGTGCAGAGTCTCTCCAAGGCTCTGTTCTATCAGGAGATGGAATGGGGACAGGTAAAGTGATTTGAAAAGGTTAATTTAAAAAATAAAAATAACAAACATGTCATACGTGCCTCCTCTGCGCAAGGGTTTTGCACAGAGTTGTCCCGATCCTCCTCTTCTGGGGTGCCCGGGTGGCTCTCCTGGCTCCTCCTCCTCATCAAGTGCCTCCATGGAGAGCCGCATTCCAGTCCTGATGCCTGATGCGCTCCCGAGTCCTGATGCTGCGTCCACCAACACACACAGCAGGATTCGGCCCCATGACCCCCTCCCCACCATGTCACTGCATTTGATTAACAGCAGTGGGAGCCAATGGCTCCCGCTGCTATTGATCTATCCATTGAAGACCCGAGACAACGGTTGGAGCTGCTGGGCTCGTCCTCGAAGCTAAAACGCTCAGGTAAGTAAAAGGGGGGCTCTGGGGGAAGCTGCAGCACAGGTTTTCCACTTTAATGCATAGAATGCATGAAGGTGAAAAACCTTGAGACTTTAAAACCCCTTTTGCTACATGCTTGTTCCTGAGCCCTTATTCTATGTGTCCATAAGACACAAAGAGCTTGCACTTCCCACACTCTCTCCTCCTGCAGTGGAGCAAAGAATGCATTAAGGTAGAAAACCTCGAAGCTTTAGAACCGGTACACATGGGCCAAATATTGGCTAAAATCAGCCAGTACAGTAGATACTAGATGACATTCGGTGTGTGTGTAGGACTCCTTGTTTGATATAAGCTGGTCTCTTGGCTGGCTTCTATCAAATGAGCTTGCTGGAAAACCAGCAGCCAATGTCTGTGAGTGCTTACCGGTGTGTTCTGGTGGGGGAGCGGTCCCCTTGTCAGAACAGAAAGTTCAGCGGGGAGATCTCTGCACTAACGTTGCATTGTTAGTACAGTGGCCTCCTGGTTAGCGCCTCAGTTTTTTGTGTTTTTTTTTTTTGTTTAACCTGCTGGGATGGACAAAAAAACATAACATGTGTTCCATGCTTAACACTCCACTCACGCTCTGTGCTCTTTTATCCAGAGTGGTGTCTGTTATAGATGAAGTATATTGCTGGCCAGATCATTAGGTGAAAACAGAGGGGGGAAAAAAACATAAGAAAACAAATGCAGCCACCACATCTAATGATTGGTAAGCTGCAATATGTTAGATTTTTAGTTTTGGGTTTATTACCGCTTTAAAGTTATTGTAGGGAAAAATTATATTAAAAAATAAATAAACATGTTATACTTAACTGCTATGTGCAGTGACGTGCTGTGATTGACAACCAATGAGTCCTGCTGCTGCATCTCAGCCAATCACTAGGGAGAGACCTGGGATAGCCTTGGGTCTCATGCACATTGCTGGATCAAGATCGGGCTTAGGTAAGTATTAGGGGGCTGAGGGGGGCTGCTGCACACTGAATGTTTTTAGCCTCATGCAGTTTACACTTGCTTCAAAACATGGCTTGGACATGCTTTTTTTAACCACTTCCCTCCCGGCAAAATGATGGCTGGGCGGCGGTTCAGTTATCCTGACTAGACGTCATATGACGTCCAGCAGGATAAGCCACGATCACGCGCCCGTGGGCGGTGATCGGTGTGTCAGTTTGACATACAGCTACACCGATCTCGGTAAATAGCCTCGGCCGGGGGCTTTTTACCACGTGATCAGCCGTGTCCAATCACGGCTGTTCACGATGTAAGCAGGAAGAGCCATTTATCGGCCTTTCCTCACTTGCGTCTGACAGATGCGAATAGAGGAGAGCCGATCAGAGGCTCTCCTGATTGGGGGGTCTGCGCTGATTGTTTATCCCCGCCCCCATGGATGCCCACACTGGACAACCAGAGATGCCAGTAAGTGTCCGCACATCTTGCCTGTCAGTACCAACTATTATTGGCTGCCAGATGTCTCCTCATCAGTGATGCCCATCAGTGCCATCTGTCAGTGCCCATCTGTGCCACCCATAAGTACCATAATTTGAGTGCCTATCAATGCCCATCAGTGTTGCATACCAGTGCCACCTATCTTTGCCCATCAGTGTCACCTCATTGGTACCACCTCATCAGAGCCGCCTTTTCAGTGCTTGTCAGTGCAGCCTGATCAGTGTCCATCAGTGAAGGAAGGAGAAAACTTTACTTATTTACATTTTATAACAGAAACAAAAACTTTTATTTTTTTTTCAAAATTTTTGATCAAATACCACCAAAAGAAAGCTCTATTTGTGAGATCAAAATGATTAAAAAAAAATAGTTTGGGTACAGTGTAGCATGACTGCGCAATTGTCATTCAAAGTGTGACAGTGCTGAAAGCTGGAAATTGGCCTGGGCAGGAAGGGGGTGTAAGTGTCCGGTATTGAAGTGGTTAAAGTTCTCTGAAAACCAGTCAAAGCCCCTCTCACTAAATAAAATAGTTAGCTTACAGTCCTGATTACACCCTGCGTTTGCTTTGCTTCAAAAATGATGTCCCATGTCGCTTTAGTGGTGCTTCAAAGTGTCTTCAAAGCCTCCATAGAAGTCTATGACAAAGCTTGCTTTGGACATTTTTAAAGTTTGGACAATTTCATGTTCCCATCTTTGTGGGAACCGTTTGGGGATGACCCCTTCCTGTTCCAACATGACTGCGCACCAGTGCACAAAGCAAGGTCCATAAAGACATGGATGAGCTAGTTTGGGGTGGAGGAACTTGACTGGTCTGGAAAGAGTCCTGACCTCAACCCGATAGAACACCTTTGTGATGAATTAGTGCGGATACTGGGAGATAGGCCTTCTCGTCCACATCAGTGCCTGACCTTACAAATGCTCTTCTGGAAGAATGGTCAAGCATTCCCATAGACACACTCCTAAACCTTGTGGACAGCCCTCCCAGAAGAGTTGAAGCTGTTATAGCTGTACAGGGTGGGCCAACTCAATATTGAACCCTACGGACTAAGACTGGGATACCATTAAAGTTCATGTGCGTGTAAATTAACAGTCTCTGTGTCTTTTGATTTTCAATATCCTCCAGATGATAAATAATGTGCAAATGTATGAAAGATTTAGTGCAAACTGATTATCTTCAAAAGACAGTCCCTCAGGCAATTAAAAATACTAATTGCCCTCCTCTTCACCAACATTCAAGTGCTCCACGCGATAAAGTGCCAAGTGCTCATTCCGCCCTAGGCTAGAACGACTTACCAAAAAATGAAGGACCTTTTGATTAGAAAAGGTCTATAAGCGCTTAGGTATGTGATCTGTTATTAGCCGTCAAGTAGTTGTAAAGGCTGAAGAAAAAAAACCTTCAGAGTGCCCCTAATACTTACCTGAGCCTGATCCAGCGATATGCACGAGAGCAGAGGCTCTTCGGAGTCTTTCTCCTCATTGGCTCAGACACAACAGCAGGAGCCATTAGCTCTCGTTGCTGTCAATCACAGCCAGTGAGAAGGGGGCAGGGCTACGCCATGCTCTGTGTGTCCCACAGACATACACAGGGAGCTATGCGAGCACACTTGAGTGACCTCAGGGCAAGCAGAGCAGAGTGTTAGAGCAAAGAGTTCTAATGAAAGTCGGTGGGTGTTTTTTTTTTCTTAAATCAAAATTTGGTGTCACTTTAACCAGTTCCCAACTGGCCTATAGCCAAATGATGGCTACAGGGCTGTTGGATAACTCTGGGAGGGCGTACAATGACTTCCTTCCAGAATCCTGTTCTCGTGTGCCCCCTGGGGCACACACCTGAGAATATCCATGACCGTCGGGTCCACAGGACCCGGCGCATCATGAATCATGGTAAACGGCCGCTGATCACGGCCGTTTACCACGTGATCGCTCCGTCAAATGACGGAGTGATCACTTGTAAACAAACCAGCGTCATGTCATGATGCCGGTTCCTCCCTCCCCTCTGTGTACTGATCTGTACAGTGGAGGGGAAAGATCGGCTGGCAGCAGCGCTGTGGGCTGGATCTGTAGTGCCCACAGCTCTGCTCTGTGACAATTGCAGTCACATCCATGGATCCATACATCCATCCATGCTCAGCCATCCCTCCATAGCCAGCCATACTCTGCAATACTCTGCCGTAACCCTGCAATACTCTGCCATACCATGCAATACCCAGCCATACCCTGCAATACCCAACCATACCCTGCAATACTCGTTGATACCCAGCCATACCCTGCAATACTCAGTGATACCCAGCCATACTCTGCAATACTCAGTGATACCCAGCCATACTCTGCAATACTCGGTGATACACAGCCATACCCAGCCATGCTCAGCCATGCTCAGCCATGCTCGGCTGTACTCGGCTGTACTCGGCCTCTGTGTGTGATCAGGCTGTGGAAGTCTCACACATGTGGTATCCCCGTACTCAGGAGGAATAGGAGAATCTATTTTGGGGTGTCATTTTTGGTATGTACATGCTATGTGTATGACATCCTTGAATTTGTGTGGGGATATCTGAATGATGCCTGCAGCTACAGGCATCATTCAGATATCAACTTTTTCAACTGGCGATTACCTACACCATAAGAATGATCATAGCGGCTGTTCCGCTGCTTGACCGTTCTTACGGGAGGCGATAGGGGACATCCCCCTTCCCTCCCACCACCCTCCGGGGCTTCTACCGACTTGCCAATACGATCAAAGCCAGGATCTTTTTTTTACATTTTTTTATTTTAGGCTTTCCAGCCTAGAAGTGAGATGTGGGGTCTCATTGACCCCATATCTCACTGTAAAGAGGACCTGTCATGCCATATTCCTATTACAAGGAATTTTGTAATAGGAATAAAAGTGATCAAACAATTAATTTTTGGGGAAAAGGTGTAAAACTAAAAAAAAGTAAAATGAACAATAAAATAAAAAAATTAAATAGCCCCTGTCCCCGTGTGCTCGCATGCAGAAGCGAACGCATACGTAAGTCCCGCCCACATATGAAAACGGTGTTCAAACCAAACGTGAGGTATCGCTGCGAACGTTAGAGCGAGAGCAATAATTTTGGCCCTAGACCTCCTTTGTAACTCAAAACATGTAACCAGTAAAAAAATTTAAAGCATCACCTATGGGTATTTTTAAGTAGCAAAGTTTGGCGCCATTCCACGAGTGTGTGCAATTTTGAAGGGTGACATGTTAGGTATCTATTTACTCAACGTGACTTCATCTTTCACATTATGCAAAAACATCGGGCTAACTTTACTGTTTTTTTTTTTAAAGCACAAAACAGTTTTTTTTTTTTTTTTAATGTGTTCGAAAAATTGCTGCGCAAATACTGTGATAAAAAGTTGCAACGACCGCCATTGTATTCTCTAGGGTCTTTGCTAAAAAAATATATATAATGTTTTGGGGTTCTATGTAAAATAAGCAAATAAATTATGATTTTTACATGTAGGAGAGAAATGTCAGAATTGTCCTGGGTGCTCCAGAATGCATAAAGGTGCTCTCTGCATGTTGGGCCTCTGTATGTGGCCACGCTGTGTAAAAGTGTCACACATGTGGTATTGCCATACTTGCGAGTAATAGCAGAATGTGTTTTGGGGTGTAATTTGTGGTATGCATATGCTGTGTGTGAGAAATAACCTGCTAATATGACAATTTTGTGAAAAATAAATAAATATTGATTTTGCAAAGAATTGTGGGAAAAATTACAACTTTAAAAATCTCACCATGCATCTTTCTAAATACCTTGGAATGTCTTCTTTCAAAAAAGGGGCCATTTGGGGGGTATTTGTACTTTTCTGGCATGTTAGTGTCTCAAGAAATGAGACAGGCCGTCAGTACTTCAGGTGTGATCAGTTTTGAGATATTGTCACCAGAGCTTGTGGACTCTATAACTTTCACAAAGACCAAATAATATACACCAATTTGTACTTATTTTTACCAAAGATATGTAGTAGTATAAATTTTGGCCAAAATGTATGAAGAAAAATTACTAATTTGCTAAATTTTATAACAGAAACAAAGCAAAATTCATATATATATTTTTTTTTTTACAGAATTTTTGGTCTTTTTTCTTTTATAGCGCAAAAAATAAAAAATAAACAGCAGTGATTAAATACCACCAAAAGAAAGCTCTATTTGTGTGAAAAAAAGGACAAAAATTTCATATAGGTACAGTGTTGCATGACTGAGTAATTGTCATTCAAAATGTGAGAGCACCGTTAGCTGAAAATTGGTCTGGTTAGGAAGGGGGTTTAAGTGCCCAGTGGTCCAGTGGTTAAAGAGGTCCTTTAGCCAGCTATCTTTAGACCATGGTACAGTAGTTTGGTGAATGCTACATTTGCTTACTTAAATCCTGACCGGCTTTAAAAGTAACATGTACTAGGGAAATACTACTCATTCACATCAGTCCATACCATTAACTACTTCCCACCCGGCCAATGTACATATACAGCCTGGTGGGAGCCTTCTACTTCTGACTGGAAGTTCCTGAACGTCCTTCAGAAGTAGGGGGATAGCGCGTGATCCCGATGCGCTCGTGTCACCCGGACACGGCGCATCTTGGATTGGCAGGGGGGCTCTGTGATTGGCCCTCCTGATCACATGATGGCCATGTCCAATCACAGCCGTCATGTGATGTAAACATAACAGCCGGCTCTCCTGTCTTCACACAGAAGTCGTCGCTGAGGAGAGGAGAGCGGATCGCTATAGCTAGCTGGTGATCAGTGAGTATGAGCTGTTTTTTTACAGCTTTTTACTCACTGATCACCAACCTAGTCTAAAACACAGTGTAAACACAATGTCCCCATACATGTCCCCAAAACACACATCCCCAAATAATAAACACACATGTCCCCAATAATAAAAACACATCTCCCCCACATATGTCCCACTAAAATCACATGTCCCAATGATTATCTGCACACATATGTCTGTGAACACCTGCATACATCTGTACATGATCATTTGCGTACATATGTCCGTGATCACACAAACCAATTATTATACACTTAATGGAATTATTTTTTTTACCAAAGACATGTAGCAGAATACATTTTGTCTTAAATTTATGACAAAATTCGGTTTTATTGGATTTCTTTTAAAATAGAAAGAAGAAAATTACGTTTTTATTCCAAATTTACGCAATTTTTTCGCTTATATCGCAAAAAATAAAAAAACTGAGTCGTGAATAAATACCACCAAAATAAAGCTATATTTGTGCAAACAAAATGAAAAAATTTCATTTGGGTACACCGTAGCATGACCGTGTCATTGTCATTGAAAGTGCGAGAGCGCTGAAAGCTGAAAATTGGGCATTGGGAATGAAGGGGCCGAAAGTGCCCTGTATTGTAGTGGTTAAAAGATAAGTATGGCCAAAGATATCTTGGCCCCACTTCTCTTGCTGGTCACAAGAGTGCACTTACTTGACCTCACAGAGCCACTCCGAGCTCTGGAAGGATCCCAACAGTAATGTCAGGATCCACACAGATGCCTGATTGCCAGATGGCTCAGCCTCTCTGCGCATTGATAAGATCCTGAGCCAGCCACTCCCGCTCCTCTCCCCAGTGAGCTCAGTCACTGTTCAGTGCTCAGAGAAAACCGAGAACTGAACAGTTAGCTGTCATGTGATCCCTTAGTTCTCGAGCTTAGGAGGCAGCTGTAGCATCCCACTGATGTCACAGCAGGGAGGCAAGTATAGATGATTTGTTTTGTTTTTTGCCATTCTTATACTTCTCCTTTAAAGGCTAAATTCACCTGAATAAAAAAATAAATAAAATAAATGCACGTGATTTTGTGGGTTCAACAATGTTTTGAAATGATATTCTTACTTTGGAGCCTGAAAAGTATTGCACCCATGATCAGTGGATCACAGGTTCAATGTCAGGCTTCTGCAGACACGGACAGCTGGCAGCCTGTACTCCATATGCACCTTTAGACCCCTTTCACACTGAGACGCTTTACAGGCACTGTAGCGCTAAAAATATCGCCTCTCCTGTCACTCCAATGTGAAAGCCCGGGCCTTTCACTCTGGAGCAGCGTGCTGAGAGGATGTAAAAAAAAAGCCCTGTTAACAGCTTCCTTGAGGTTTTTTAGGAGCGGTGTATACACCGCTCCTAAAGTGCCCCTGCCCATTGAAATCAATGGGCAGCACAGCCTTGCCAACGCTTTTAACCCTTTTTTAGTCGCTAGCAGGGGTTAAAAATGCCCCGCTAGTGGCCGTAAAGCGCCGCTAAAAATAGTGGTGCTTTACCGCCGACGCCCAGGCGCAGTGAGTGTGAAAGTGCCCTGAGGCTCCTTTCACGTGGGCTTGCCTGATTGATGGACTCCGCTTGCTCTGCAGAAGGTCGCTCTGTTGATCGTCCCCACTGTGCAGGCGGATCACAAGTCCATCTCCGCTAACTGTGCAGAGACGGACCTGTCAGAGTCCTGCTCACCTCTGTGGGGAGGTTGGATAAAAACTAACTGCCTGTCTCTTTTCTTCCAATATCATCCGCCAGACAGATGGAAAATAGGGTCATCATCCGTCTGAATTTGTCAGACAGGATCAGATTGGATGTCAGCAGACATGTCACCGCTGACATCCACTGCCCCATAGGGGTGAATGGAGTGTCTGATCAGGTCCGCCTGAAAAACTGACAGACGGACCTGATCGGAAAGCCCGTGTGAAAGGGCCCTTAGTAACATGGTACCAAAGCTGGGCATATCAATGAGAGAGCTTACAATCTAAAGACCTTGGGGGAGAATTACTAAAACTGGTGCACTCAGAATCTTCTGGTGCAGCTGTGCATGGTTGCCAATCAGCTTCTAACTTCAGCTTGTTCAGTTAAGGTTTGACAATAAAACCTGTAATCTGATTGGTCTCTATGCAGATCTGCATCAGATTTTGCACTGTCTAGCTTTAGTATATCTCTCCCCCCCCATTTCTCACATATATAGATGCACACACACTGACTCACAGGGTAGAGCCCACCTGCTCACACAGACAGGGAAGGTGAGGGTGTAGAGACACTGACAGTGGCTACTGTGCAGATGAAGGATTTTGGAGCTGCCATCACACTACTCAGGAGTAGGGATGAGCTCAGGCATGTTCGCATGGACCACGTGCATAGCCCGCCAGGAAGTCGGCGCAGCACTGCGCTAATCACAAGCAGTGAGACATTGCGCCGATGTGCGGCTGCAGAGATCAGGCAATGTCTCACTGCCTGTGATTAGCCCAGCACCGACTTCCTGGCGGGCTCTGCACATGGTCCATGCGAACACGCCGGAGCTCATCCCTACTCAGGAGTGAGAAGAGGACTGACATCATTACAGGGGGTGGTAAGGGACCAGAGGTGTTAGGGTGCCATGGAAGCACTGGATTAGTGTCCCCCTGTACCAAAACTGGCAGCATTAAGAAACCTGAATGGAGGACTTCACAGGGTATAAAGGACAATAGACTGTCAGTGCACGTTAGAGGGGGTTTAAAAATTGGGGCTTTAACTTGTTCAGATCCGCGATATAGCCGTATGGCGGTTACAGCGCGGATCTGCTTTGCCGGGAGGCTGTCTATTGACGTTCTCCCCTTTGCAAGCTGGCCACACCCTCCTGAAGGCGGCGCACGATGTGATCACGCAAGTCCATGAGACTCAGCTGTCAGCCAATGAAAAAAGAGGATTGTGGACTAGGGAAAGAATGACATATGTCTCCCATAAATTTTATGAGTTTGGCAACAAATGTGGTAGACTTCTAGCTAGGGCCCTTCAACGGCAATGCACATCTGGCAATGTGCAGAAACTTCAAACCACCACGGGCCCCCCAACGGCAATATCCTCTAAAATTGCAGCAGCGTTTAGGGAATACTATACCCAACTTTATCAGCTCCCTGCCACGCTAGCAGGCCATACTCCCTCCCATAAAGCGGAACTTCTATCAAAATACCTAGAAGAAACCCTGGCCCATCAAATATCGACACAACTCAGCGAGCAGCTTGATCGACCTGTGGCTGTAACGGAAATTGAAGCAGTCATTAAAGACCTTCCGCTGGGGAAGAGTCCCGACCCGGTCGGGTTCACTAATGCCTCATACACACGATCAAACAATCAGGTGGAAAAGTCCGGCGGACCCGTGTGTAGGCTCTGGCGGACTTTTTTTACCCAAAAGTCCGGCGGACTAAGAAAGTAGTTTTGCACTCCAATCTGTCCGCTGGACTCGCATTTCGGCGTACAGTACGGCCGTGTGTGTGCCAGTCCGCCGTACTTTTGAAATGAACAGACTTTTCCAGCCCGGAGAAAAGTTTGCTCATTTTGAGTGCATCTCCAGGTAGCCGGGACCAGCGAAGGAGGCGTCGCTGGCCCCGTCACCTGTTTTGGACTTAAAGGGGAATCCCTACGCCAAAAAATCAGTGTGGGGGTCCCCCCCACGTCCATATCAGACCCTTATCCAAGCATGCTACCCGGCCGGCCAGGAAAGGGGGTGGGGACGAGCGAGCGCCCCCCCCTGAGCCGTACCAGGCCGCGTGCCCTCAACATGGGGGGGTGCTTTGGGGAGGGGGGCCGCGCGGCCTCCCACCCCAAAGCACCTTGTCCCCATGTTGATGAGGACAAGGGCCTCTTCCCGACAACCCTGGCCGTTGGTTGTCGGGGACAACACACGAGGGTTAAAATAGTTTATTGCACAGCACCGGGGGTCTTCTTCCGTCTTCGGGGGTCTTCTCGCCGGACTCCTCCGCTATCTTCTTCTCTTTTGCTAGCTCTTTCACTAGCGGTCTTCTGTCGCTGCTCATCCCCACCCCCTTTCCTGGCCGGCTGGGTAGCGTGCTCGGATAAGGGTCTGATATGGACCTGGGGGGGAACCCCCACGCCGATTTTTCGGCGTAGGGATTCCCCTTTAAGTCCATACCAGGTGACGGGGCCAGCGACGCCTCCTTCGCTGGTTCCGGCTACCTGGAGACGCGCTCAAAATGAGCAGACTTTCCTCTGTGTGTGGGCGAGTCCATTCATTTCAAAAGTACAGTGGACTTAGTACGCCGTACTTAGTCCGCCGCAAAAGTACCGTGTGTGGGCAGGTAGCTCGTTCGGAAAGTCCGGCGGAAAGTCCGCCAGACTAAGTCCGCTGGATAGTCTGCTATGTGTGTACGCGCCATAATTCATATTACCAAAAGTTTTCCGCCCTCTTATCTGATCGCATGTGCACATACTTTAATGCATTGGCGTCGGGCGCTGCGCTCCCGAAAGAGGCACTGTTAGCACATGTTACGGTCCTCCCAAAAGATGGGAAAGATCTATCCATCCGCAGCAGTTATGGGCCGATCTTGCTGTTGAACACAGATATTAAAATTTTAGCGATGGTCCTGGCCAATCGACTCAAACCTGTCATGCCCACAGTAATTCACCCGGACCAAATGGGATTCATATTGGGGAGGGAGGCCAGGGATAACTCAAATAGGGCTATTCAGCTGATTCAATGGGCAGACCTGCAGCGGCCCAGTTCGCCCTGTCTCTTACTGTCCACAGATGCCAAAAAGGCATTCGACGGGGTGGACTGGGCCTATCTCCGGGCGGTATTGTCTAGATCTGGGGCACAACATGCTTCGGTGGATTGGTTCCCTATATAGCTCCTCGGAAGCCCGGGTTAAAGTGGAGGGCCACCCTGAAAAACAAAAGTACATTAAAATTTAGCAAAAAATCAGAAAAAAAAAATGATTTTTTTTTTTTTTAAACTTACCAGAAATGCCTGTTGCTAGGCATATCGTCCTAATCTGCCTCTTCCTACTCCGCGGTGATGTTCGATCTTCTCTCCTCCATGCGGCGTCTTCTGGGGATTGGGGTGCTGTGTGTTCTGGGAACTGTGTGTCCCAGAACACAGCGTGCCCCATTCACAAAGCGCTGCGTGACTTGCGCATGCGTACTAGAAAACGGGCAGTGAAGCCGCAAGGCTCCCCTGCCTGTTTCCCTTAGTTAAAATGGTGGCGCCGGGACCCGAGAGCCAAGGGACAGGTCAGCCTCGGGCAGCTGGCATCGCGGGCGCCCAGGACAGGTAAGTCTGCTTATTAAAAGTCAGCAGCTACAGTGTTTGCAGCTGCTGACTTTTAAAAAAATTTTTTTTTAAAGCTGGCTCTCCTCTTTAAGTGGATGGGACGCTGTCTGACCCCTCCCCCATAGGAACGGGACAAGACAGGGGTGCCCCTGTCACCCCTGATCTTTGCCCTCACCCTGGAACCCCTGCTCAACAGGATACCATCCAACCCCGACATTACGGGAATCACGGTGGGGTTGACTGAACATAAACTTTTGGCAAATGCTGATGAAGTTTTATTTTATGTCACTGAGCCACTGATCTCCCTTCCCAACATCATGGCGGAATTACGGAAGTTCCATTCTCTCTCCAATTTTAAAATCAATTACAATAAATCTGAAATTCTCCCCCTAGGCATTCCCCCGGAGATGCGCTTTCAATTGCAAGCCTCCTTTTCGTTCACTTGGTGCTCCTCGTCCTTAAAATATTTAGGCATCTACTTACCTGCCAAATACGCACAATTATATAACTGCAATTTTGCTCCCTTAATTAACAAAATTAAAACAGATCTTTTGAAATGGGATCGTACCACGTTTTCATGGATGAGTCAATATCATGAAAATTAATGTACTGCCGAGAATTCTGTTCTACCTTCAGGTGGTGCATACAGCGCTCCCCAGATTTTTGTTCTCTGCTTTCAACAGTCTGTTTATAAGGTTTATATGGCAGGGTGGGGCGCCCCGCCTAGCCCTCCGCACACTGCAACGTCCTAAGAGGTCTGGGGGGTCTAGGAGTCCCCTCCATTCGTGGGTACTATGAAGCAGTCACTCTACAGAGGGTCCTAGACTGGCAACATCTTACTGCAACAAAATCCTGGGTACCCCTTGAAAAGTTCCTAGCGGGACATAACTTGTCGCACGCCCCATGGCTCCCCCCGGGAGTGTCGAGCCCTTTCAGACTTTGTGTCCCCGATCTCTGTCCACTTGCTGAGGTTATGGGACAAACTGAATATGCGGGAGCACTTGTCGTAACCGGTATCCCCACTCGCACTCCTTGGAGGCTTCTCCTGGTTTACACCAGGGGAACATCTCCCCTATTTCAGCATGTGGGCAAGGAATGGAGAGACATGTGGGAGGTTCATACACGAACAAGGCCTAGTATCTTTGGACTGGCTACGCTCCCAATTTGACTGCTTCCTGATGGACGAGTGGCGCTATAGACAACTACAACACTTTATCAGCAGTCTGCCACACCGTGTTAGACCACCCTCCTCTATGACCCCGTTTGAAAAGCTGTGTAAATCCGTTGACCCCATCCCTCATTTTATTTCAGTACTCTATGAAATGTTGCAGTGTGCGGAGTCCCGAAATAAGCCCACATACATTCGAGAGTGGGAGAGAGACCTGCAGCATACGTTTACAGAGGCCCAACTGGACCATTTTTATCGGTTGACTCACAAGAGTTCAGTAGATACTAAAATGCAAGAAAATAGCTTTAAGCTAATGACAAGATGGTACAGAGCTCCAACAACTTAAAAGAATGAAAGGACAGGTTCCCCTTGGGGTTTTCAGGCAGTGACAAGAAGCCGAAATAAATTTGTAAAAATATATTTATGTTATTAGTTCAAAGGCTTAATCGCCGTCATAAATTTAAAATACGGACTCTGGTATATGTTAGTACAGCATATCGATGGGTAAAGGATATATGCAACATTTGGTACAAAGATAGTTACAGGAACAGTTTACAAATACATCAATATTTCAAAAGCTACAAATAGCACCCATGCTACCCCAATGCATTTCGACCTCCATTGTCTTCTTCAGGGGGGGGGACAAAACCCAAGCAGAAGGGGTGATTATATCGTATATTCTGCAAATAGTCAAAAGAAAAAAGACTTTCAATAAGAAAGTTTTTTAGCCTACAAATTAGCTAATTATTATACCTTATTTCAGTAATATTTACCAGTTCCACCAAACCGTTACTGTTCAACCAGAGACTTTTATTAAAATCTGAAAAAGAAATTAGTGCCTTCTCTCGAAGGGTCATCCTGGTACCGCTGCCCTGCTGTTCTAACCCACTTCATCCACCCACCAAACTGGGGGAAAGAAGGGGGGGGGGGGGAAGAGGAAAATGACTTCACAGGGGCATCGATCTCTGACTTGCAAGAATTGACAGTATCTGGAGTTTATCCAGGGGAACCAGAGGAACAGAAGAGGAGGTTCTTGGCACACCCTAGGTGGCCACACCTAAAAATAATGAAATATAATAAAATATAAATTAAGTGTTCCACGTCAAGATATTCTAAGTGAATAGATGAAATGTGTTACAATATTGTACTATTATATAGGTGCATATATGAATATAAATAAGAAATAGAAAGTGGAAGAAAAGTAATGCTTAGTTGCCCAAATATTATATGTTTATACAAAAGCAATTTAGTAAAAAACTGTGGAGTCACCAGTATGATGATTATCGTTATTGTGAAGTGGTGTTACTATTATTCGTAAATGATTAACAAGTGGTGCGAACAAACCAAAATGTGTAAGTTGTGGAGGAAAAAATTAAAAATAAAAAAAAGTGAAAAAACTGACACAGAGCTCCAACAACTTTGGCTAGAATATACCCTATGGCCTCGGCTGTATGCTGGAGGGGCTCTGGGCTCCGAGGCACCTTCCTACATATTTGGTGGGAGTGCCCGTTGCTACGGCTTTCTGGCAAGACATTAGGCTGCAGATAAAAACCATTACAGATGTGGACCTGACGGACTCCTCTATGGAGTTCCTGTTGCATGTACCGTCCACTCCTCTACGTATCTACAGTAAATCAATACTCCCACACCTCCTGAACGCCACCCGGGGTCTAATCCCTATACATTGGAAGTCGACCCAGGTCCCGGGTCGCTCTGAATGGGTCGTTTACTAAATTCTATAATGGCGGCGGAGGAGTGGATGGCAAAATGCAAGGACAGGTACGATAAATGTTATGCTATTTGAGCCACATGAATACACTATACATCTTACAAAACTCAGATAACGTCTGTAGCCACCCAGATGCAAACAGCCCAACAGGCCACAGGTGATTGAATAGGTTGAGACCAAACTGTTCTGCGGACCCATGATCCTGATACTGGCTGATGACCCAAACCTACTACTGCTACACTAAGCAATTAACCTCTGATGTGACCATCCTTTCCCCCTCCCCTTCCCCCACCTGCCACTTCGGGTCATGCGAGGTGTAATAGGTGAAGTGCTATACTGCACAAATAGAGCATAATTTTGTATAGCAATAAAGGTTCCTGAATCACGAACCCCCCCAAAATGGGGAAACAACTTGATGATGTCATATGAGGCATACATACTATTTGTTTTTTGAGACCTTTATACTGCATGTCCCCCCCCCCCATGTCATCCTCCTTTTCGTTACATGTAAGGCCGCGTACACACGCGCGGACTGTTCGCCCAACTTTGTCCGTCCAACAGTTTCGGCAAACAGTCCGCTCAAACTTAGCATGGACGGACATGGCCACACACGACGGACGAACAGTTTGCTGAAACCGTGCGCGATGACGTGAACGGCACGTACGATGGGACGAAAAATACGACGTCCTATACACTGCATTATAGCTTTCGGCGTGAAAATCCTTTCTGAGCATGCGCGAGACTTAGTTGGCCGAACAAGCCTACACACGAGCGAACAGTCCGCTGAAACCTTGTTTCAGCGGACAGTTTTTCGGAATTTCCGTAAGACCTTGTCCGTCCAACTGTCCGCTGAAACTGTCCGCTGAAGCCCCACACACGAGCGGACTGTCCGCCCAAACACTGTTCAGCGGACAAGGTTGGGCGAACAGTCCGCGCGTGTGTACGCGGCCTAACTGTTGTGTTTCACTATGTTTTTCTTCTGCTAAAATAAAATAAAGATTATATATTAAAAAAAAAAAAAAAAACAACAGAGGATCAGTAATTTTTTTTTCTTCTCACGCTGACAGCTAATCGCCAGCTTCTGTTTGAAGGGACATCAGTCCCGAAGCCGCCTCATATGTGCCCAAAAGTACTGCCTGCCAGTGCCACAAATCAGTGCCCACAGTAGTGCCAGCAATCAGTGGCACCTATCAATGCCCACCAGTGGTGCCAATCAATGCCTTATCAGTGCCACCAGCAGTGCTGCCTATCAATGTCACCTACCAGTGCCCATCACTGCCAGCTATCAGTGCCCACCCATGCCACCTATCAGTGCCCACCAGTGCCACCTTATCAGTGCCCCACCAGTGCCGCCTTATCAGTGCAGCCTATTGGTGCCCATCAGCGTACATCAATGAAAGAGAAAAATTACCTGTTTGCTAAATATATTAACAAAATATAAAAAGGTTTTGTATTTTTTTTTTTTATAAACAAAAAAATATATAATAAATATATATGTAGATACTGAAGTGGTAGCTGCGGCGCTCTCCTGTAACAGCTACTTAAATGCGTATAACATATAAAATACCAGTGCTAAAATAAATGACTTGTGCTAGTGCTACCCAAACTGCTGTATGATTCTTGCTTTGCAAATTACAAGTGAAAAGTAAAACCAGAAAAATATTGAAGAAATATATATACTCTGGGTTTCACAGCTATGTGCAATCAAAAGTGCTTACGTGCTTTTAGTGCAAAAACGTGCTTGTAAAACTTTTATATGATCATAATGCAATAAAGTCCATTGAAGAACCAATCAAAAAACATAAAAACACAAATAAAGTCCAAGAAAAAATAACTTCAGAAAATTCCACAGTAATCCAATCAAAGTGACTTGTGCTCAGTGTCTGGTGTATCCTGAATTGCAACCGGTGCGTTTTCCGTGCATAGGACAAATTTCCGCACTCACCAGCTCCCCTGCCCCTGCAGAGGTTAACTCGCCTCCACAGTGTGAGCCCCTGTGTCGCTGTATAGAGCTGGTCCGGTTAGCATTCAGTTACTCCTCATTTTCTCGTGTTAAATAAAGAATAAAACATCCATAGTGTGATACTGTTAGAGACTATAATCTTTATTATTATGCAAAGTGGCTACTCACATGGGTCAGAGAAAAAAAACGCCTTTAAAATATGCCTTTAAAATATGTATCCACCGCCGCCGCCTTGTGAGAGAGAGTGTGTACACGTTAGGCCACGCCCTACGCATTTCGCCATTGGACGTCGTCTGGAGCGCTGACCCCATAGCGCAAACCTTACCCTCCCTTCTTTTTTATTATATATATATATATATATATATATATATATATATATATATATATATATATATATATATATAAAAAAACAAAAAATTATATATTTGGTATTTTTTTAACAAAAAATAAAAAACCCAGAGGTGATCAAATACCATCAAAAGAAAGCTCTATTTGTGGGGAAAAAATGTATAAAAATTGTAATTGGGTACAGTGCTGTATGACCGCACATTTGTTATTCAAAGAGTGACAGCGCAAAAAGCTGAAAATTGGTCTGGGCAGGAGGGGGGTTTAGGTGCCCAGTAAGCAAGTGGTTAATATACAGTAGTATGTTGACAATTGGAAGAAGATAATAATAATAATAATAATAGTAGATGGATACTAATAATAGTATAAATACATCATTATTATCTATCAATAGCTTCTATTATCTTTTATGAGCTAGTCTTATAGCTATCATTAAAATACAAAAATGGTGCAGCACAAGTAAAGTCCAAAGCTGATCACATATTATTGTGTAGCAGCAGAGAATATGTAAGAAGAAACACCACGTAGTAAGGAAACTCTTCTCTTGTGTGAAACCAATTCTTCCACCAGTATTAGTAAATTCTTACTAGCTGGGATGGACCACTGAGTACTCAGATGGTCAAACAGGCAGATTCACACATGTGGTATGCAGAAACCAAACTTCTATGCTTCCCAGGCATGGAAAAGGCAGTCTCCAATTCTGATTAGGGATGCGCTCAGGCGTGTTCGCGTGGAACACGTGCAGAGCCCGCCTGATCTCTGCAGCCGCGCATTGGGGCAATGTCTCACTGCCTGTGATTAGCGCAGCGCTGCGCCGATTTCCTGGCGGGCTCTGCACGTGTTCCATGTGACCACGCCTGAGCGCATCCCTAATTATGATCCCCCCAGAAGCCTCAATCGTTAGCTATGACCAACTTCAGGTGTATGCATGATAATATCAATCCAGATGTAAATATTCAGAAAATGGCTCCAATGTAAAGAAAGCCCCAGCCGGAGGAATTCAAAAAAATATATAAAAAGTAAAAAAACGATCTAAGTGTAGCAAATTCGGAGATCGTTTTATTTAAATTCAATGAAAAGTTTAAAATTAATAGTAATAGTCCAGAATAGATACATATAGTGTGGTGTATAATGTCCGTATGGTGATAACTTCAACCGCCACCAGATGCCGCTGTGGCGGCATAAACGACATAAATAGCAAGACACACTGCAAAAAACTGGACAGTGGGTGACGTCCGTAGTTAGCTCCTCCCCCCGTCCATTTTTCTTTTTTACAGCTTTCAGGTCGCTGCTCTGCCATTGGTCAACGGGCGTGGCCTGTTCACTCCTGCTCCTCCCCTTCCCCCCACATTTTCTGATTAGGGCTGTGATATACATATACATGTATACATGTATATCTCCAGCTACAATAAGGAAGAGAAACAGAACACAATTTTAAACGACCAAACTTTATTTCTGTTTTGACAAAATGTACAGAGAAAGCCTATAGGTCACGTGGTAACGAAGCGCTTCTGCTATAGGCTAGGCTAGGGCTTCTCATTACCAAGCAGGCAGTTTCTGATCCGTCCAATCATCAGCAGTCTCTGTGAAGCGTCTTTTCCTTGCCTCCCTGTTACTAGGGTAACGGAGCAATCCATTAAACTCTAAAAAATAGGGGTGGTGATGTGGAAAAAAACATAGTTTTCATTTGCTTTTAAAATGAATATGATTCCGTATATAAGAATAGGTAACAATAAATACCGATCACTGCACAAGTGTGTAGAAGACACCACAGCGGTTTGTTTATGTCTCATTCCCGCCAAGTGGTGATGATGGAGTTCCCCTCGGACAGACTGTAGTCCGGGGTCTCTGCACTTGGTCTGGGATTGGAAGCATGGACTAGTCCGGTAGTTGGATGGGATTTGTGAGATTATCTGGAGGAAGGAGATCGTGAGAGAGCCGAGGTGAGCGAGCATAGATCAGGTGTGATCTCCCCCCTGTGCTGTCTGTGTGGTGGGCTCCACCCTGTAGGCATGCTCTGCTGTCACTTGTAGTGCTTCTGCTGCTTATTGTGTCATCTCTGAAGTCTGCCCGATTATTTCCAGGAAGTTCCAAAATGAGGGAAGTCAGATCTACATATATAGCAAAACGTTTAGTACATATGCTTTAACCCCTTCATCGCCAAGCAAACCTAATGCCTGCTACACACAATGAGAAAATCGGAAGACAAATACCGCTGTGGGAGCGATCGTAGAATAATCCGATCGTCCCTTCTGATTATTAGTACGCGGCTTTGGAGAGACGATCGCGACCGTTCATGCAAAATTATCCGAAGGGAAAACTATGAGAATTTTTCTCGTACAATACCAGAACAAACGACTTTCGTTTAATCAGTATAGTATTTCTCTGTAAAGAATCGAGTGACCAAGACCGTACATGCTTGGAAATGAAAGAATACATCATCTCGGGAAGTTGTACTCTGTGTTATGAGAATTTTCACAGCTCTAGTAACCTATTTGTTTTCTATATGAGACTAGCATGCAAAAAACAAACAATCAAATAGTCATTTGTCTGATATTCTCATCATGTGTACCAGACTGTTGCTAAACCCAGGACCCTGCATTCACTATATCGGGTTTCCCACAGTACACAGATCATGGAAATGCAATTATTTTTAGTAAATATAAACTTTTCTTATCAGCAGTATTTAGCAGTCTTGTGACTTCTATCAGTGCCTAGTTAAAGCCTGTAAGAGGCGTTTTCATTCTTCCTCGATTGTCCTATGAGGCTGCAGGACCCCTGACCCTCTGTCTGGACAGTGCTGATTAGCCATGTGCTGATCACATGCACCCGCTCATGAAAAAAAACTAGAAATTAAGGATGAGCTCGGGCGTGTTTTCAGCTCCATGTGCCAAAGCGCGCCAGGAAGCTGACAGCGCCAATCGCAGGCTCTGAGACATTTCTCCGATCTCTGCAGCTGTGGACCAGGAAAACGTCTCAGTACCTGTGATTTGCGCTACACGATGTCAGATTCCTGGTGTTCTCAGGCACGTGGAGCTTCGAACATGCCCAAGCTTATGCTTATTAGAAATACACACCAATCTGAGCATATGCAGAGTGTCTCCAAGGCTCTGTCCAATCAGGAGATGGATTGGGGACAGTTAAAGAGATTTGTAAAGGTTCATTAAAAAAATAAAAATAAATTACAAACATGTCATCCGTGCCTCCTCTGCGCAAGGCTTTTGCACAGGGTGGTACCTATCCTCCTCTTCTGGGGTGCCCAGGTGGCGTTACTGGCTCCTCCTCCTCATTGAGTGCACCCATGGAGAGACACATTCCAGTCCTGTGCCTGATGCGCTCCCAAATCCTGATGCTGCGTCCATTGACACCCACACAACAGAACTCGGCACCACCTCCCCTGCTCCCGTGTCACTGAATTTGATTGACAACAGTGGAAGCCAATGGTTCCCGCTGCTATCAATCTATCCAATGAGGACCCAAGACAACGGTTGGAGCTGCTGGGCTTGTCCTCGACGCTGGAACGAATGGGTTCAGGTAAGTAAAAGGGGGGCTCTGGGGGAAGCTGCAGCACAGGTTTTTCACCTTATTGCATAGAATGCATTAAAGTGAAAAACCTTGAGACTTTACAACCCCTTTTGCTGCATGCTCGCTCCTGAGCCATTGCTCTGTGTCCATATGACACAAAGAGCTTACACTCCCCCCACTCTCTCCTCCTCCAGCAGAGCAAAGAATGCATTAAGGTAGAAAACCTTGACGCTTTAGAACCATGTTAATGTTTTTGACTAAAGTGATTAAATTATCTTAAAAGTAAGAGAGGCTTAAAGCGGAGTTCCGCCTGGCTACAAATACTGTAGCTGCTGACTTTTAATATATGGTGGACACTTACCTGTCCAGGGAGCCCACGATGTCCTCACCTGATTTTCGGCTCGACTCACGAGTGCTACCGCTGCCATTCCTAGTAAGGGAATCAGGAAGTGAAGACTTTCGGCTTCACTCCTGGTTCCCTACTCCGCATGCATGAGTTGCGCTGCGTGTTATGTGTTATGAATGGTCCCTGCTGTCTTCTGGGACCTGTGTGTCTCCCAGAAGACAGCGGGGGGGCGGACATGTGCGGCAATCTATGCCCAAAGGTGAGAGTAAATACTTGCATTTGACAGGTATCTGCTTTGCCATCTGTGTGGGAACAGTGTGGGGATGACCCTTTCCTGTTCCAACTAGAGGCCTGGAAGAGCATCACCAGGGATGAAACCCAGCGTCTGGTGATGTCTATGTGTTCCAGACTTCAGGCTGTAATTGACTGCAAAGGATTTGTAACCAGGTATTAAAAAGCGAAAGTTTGATGGATGATTGTTAATCTGTCCCATTACTTTTGGTCCCTTTAAAAGTGGGAGGCACATATACCAACTGTTGTAATTCCTACACCGTTCACCTGAATTGGATGTAAATGCCCTCAAATTAAAGCTGAAAGTCTGCAGTTAGACCCTTTTCACACCAAGGGCGTTTTGCAGGCGCTATAGCATTAGAAATAGCACCTGCAATCCGCCCTAAAACAGCTGCACCATTGTCTGTTGTGTGAAAGCCCGGGGGCTTTCGCACTGCAGCGGTGCGCTGGCAGGACGTCAGGAAAAGTCCTGCCAGCAGCTTCTTTGGAGTGGTGAAGGAGCGGTGTGTTTACTGCTCCTCCACCGCTGCTCCCCATTGAAATCAATGGGGCAGCGCTGTATTACCGATAACGTCGGGGGTTTTAACCCTTTCTCGGCCACTAGCGGGGGTAAAAGCGCCCCGCTAGCGGCCGAAATGCGCCGCAAATCCGACGGTAAAATTATGCTAAAAATAGCGGCGTTTTACCGCTGACGCTATGGGCGTCGTGGTGCGAAATGGGTCTAAAAGCCCATCTTGTTTGTTTCATTTCAAATCCATTGTGGTGGACTATAGAGCCAAAAAGATTAGAATTGTGTGTGTGTGTGCTTGTATCGGCACACGCCGTGATCCGCCGTCTCGGCCTTAGCAAAGGTTGCGGCTTCGGCCTAGTTGCGGAGCGGCGGCCATCTTTCTACACCCAGGCCGTTTACAATGTGATCGCTCCGTCAAATGATGGAGCGTTCACTTGTAAACAAACCGGCGTCCTATCATGACGACGGTTCCTCTCTCCCCTCTCTGTACTGATCTGTACAGTGGAGGGGAGAGATAGAATGGAAGCAGCGCTGTGGGCTGGATCTGTAGTGCCCACAGCGCTACTCTGTGACAGCCATCCCTCCATACCCAGCAATACTCTGCAATACCCTGCCAATACCCAGCAATACTCTGCAGTACCCTGCCAATACTCTGAAATACTCTGCCGTACCCTGCCAATACTCTGCCGTACCCTGCCAATACTCTGCCGTACCCTGCCAATACTCTGCAATACTCGGTAATACCCAGCAATACTCGGCAATACCCAGCCATACTCGGCAATACCCAGCCATACTCGGCAATACCCAGCCATACTCGGCAATACCCAGCCATACTCGGCAATACCCAGCCATACTCGGCAATACCCAGCCATACTCGGCAATACCCAGCCATACTCGGCAATACCCAGCCATACTCGGCAATACCCAGCCATACTCGGCAATACCCAGCCATACTCGGCAATACCCAGCCATACTCGGCAATACCCAGCCATACTCGGCAATACCCAGCCATACTCGGCAATACCCAGCCATACTCGGCAATACCCAGCCATACTCGGCAATACCCAGCCATACTCGGCAATACCCAGCCATACTCGGCAATACCCAGCCATACTCGGCAATACCCAGCCATACTCGGTAATACCCAGCCATACTCACCTAATCTGGTCACTTAGGGGTGTACTCACTTTTGTTGCCAGCGGTTTAGACATCAATGGCTGTGTGTTGAGTTATTTTGAGGGGACAGCAAATTTACACTGTTATCCAAGCTGTACACTCACTACTTTACATTGTAGCAACGTGTCATTTCTTCTGTGTTGTCACATGAAAAGATATAATAAAATATTTACAAAAATGTGAGGGGTGTACTCACTTTTATGAGATAGAGTGTGTAATATATATATATATATATATATATATATATATATTATAAAAAATTAGGGCTGTTGCTGATTACAATTTTCGTGTTCGATTAATCAATTTATTTTATTTTTTTACCGACTAATTTTGATTAATTATAATATAATACAGATCCAACTACTTTAAGCTGATCTCCTTGTATTGCAAATCTGCATTAGTCAGTGGTTAATGTGGTATACACTATATACAATCACTTGACACTAGTTTCCACAATCCATGACTTAACTTCACAGTTCACACAAATACATTTGAAATTCAAACTGTAGCACTGACTTAAGTAATTTTTTCTTTCTTTATTTATTTTTTTATTAAACTTTAAGAAAAACCTAGAAAGTTTAACTTTAATTATAAAACTTATCTAGTATATTGACTGTCAGTCACTTTATAGTAGGTAAGTAGGCATCACTTTAGCTAGTCACGCAGACATACAATTTGTTCTTGGCTTTTTTTTATTTTTTTTACAACAATGTTAAAAACTGAGGTTATCAAATTTGCCTACACTTTGGCTCACTGAATGATCCCAGTTAATCACATCCATATTTGCCATCACTGTCCAGGCTGTCCGATGACGTCATGGATATCAACGTCACCAGACTCCTTCCCTTCGTTGGCAGACAGAGGCACTTGGGGAAGGGGGAGGAGTCCGGTGATGTCGATGTCTGCGACGTCACTGGATCTCAGACAGAACTCACTGAAGACCCGGAAGCTGGCGGAGAGGTGAGTACCGATCAATCAAAAAAATTTTTTAAGATTAATCGAGGAATTAATCTTTAATTTTCCTAGCCCTAATATATATAAAACCAATATTTGAATACATACAGTATATAGAATGAATTGCATGGTTAAAGCAGGAGTTCCGCGTTTTTTTTTTTTTTTTTTTTAAGTCAGCCGCTACAAATACTGCAGCTGCTGACTTTTAAAATAAGGACACTTACCCGCCCAGCGCGCCCGCGATGTCGGCACCCGAAGCCGATCTCTTGGGTGCTGCCGCCGCCATCTTGGGTATGGGAATCAGGAAGTGGAGCCTTGCGGCTTCATTTCCCGGTTCCCTACTGTGCATCTGTGTGTTTCCCAGCAGACAGCGGGGGAAAGGGGCATAGATTCTGTGGAAAGGGGCATATATTCTGCAGATATCTATTCCGGAAGTGGGTGCAGATACCTGTACTGTACAGGTACCTGCACCCCTCTCCCCCTGAAAGGTGCCAATTGTGGCGCCGGAGGGGGGGAGGGTTCCAATGAGCGGAAGCTCCACTTTAGGGTGGAGCTCCGCTTTAAACACTTATAAGACATTTAACACACAGAGTGTGGTGAATTAGAGTTAATTTTGTAAGTTCAAGTTGTTAATATGTTATTGTGCTTCGGATGAAGGCCTTATCAAGACACAAAGAGTTCGATTTAGGCCTGGTTCCCACCAATACAGGATGCAGTTTGCATATTCCAGGTGCATTTTGCATTTTTCAATACATGATTTTTGATCCATTGAAGTCTATGGAACCAAAAACCAGAAAAAAAATCCCCGGCCCTTTCTATAAAATGCACAGATGTGAACTACATCCATAGGAAACCATGTTAAATGGACTGTAGTGTGTTTCTGCAAAACTGAAAATGCACTAAAAAAAAAATATAGGTGTGAACCAGGCCTAAATGGTGAACACGCTGGGTGTCATACTATCTGTAGAGAAGGATTTTAATTAGGTGAAAGTATAGGCAATGACTGTTACAAATATTTTTTAATAAACATATAGGAATTGTGGGAATTAACAGGTTTATTTGGTTGTATGACAGGTGTCAGATTTATGGTTAGTTACAGTGACGAAGATCTTGGCAACCAGTCATATTGTATCTTGCCTGCTTACCTTGTAAGAAACTGTATAAATAAAGCTTGCATGCTCCTATGTTTTGAACATGATCTTGCCTGTTCCCAGCTGTTATTATTAATCCTGCATCATTGAAGGTCCTGCCTGGTTCAATACATCCATTATTCATTATTCCGAGCAGTCACTAGTGTTGCTTATGGGTTGTATAGAGTTTCCACATTTAGTTAAAAGGATTATTTTCTCATATCTCAATTCTCACAAACACCAGAAAAGTAAACATTTTTATTTTAGGGATGTCTTCATTTTAAGAATTTCTCGCAGTGACTTGCATGTAACCAGGCGCGCTTTCCTTCCAACTTGATGGAGGTTCCTGTTGTCAGCAGCACCCAGTTCCAGCGGCGTTTAGATATCTTGTTTGTTCAACACCCAATGACTTGGCTGGATTCTGTGAACATCTGAAACAGAATCTGGGTCAGGATAGAGTTCGGAACCCTGTATGCACCTTTATGAACATCGTACAAAATGCATTCTCACCGGCGACTTTGGATGCGTGCGTCTTGCATGTCACTTGTCCTTCTGCAAAGTCAGACCCGCTGTTGCAAGAAAAACATTCAGGAATGACATTCATGCAAATTTTGAGGGTTAACATTGAAGCCTATGGCCCTCAAGTTGCATGAAAGTCAGACCAAAGTAGTTCAGGAACTACTTTGAAGTCGCTGTGACTTTAAGTCGCACATATATAAATGGTTATAATTGGAAAACATGGAATACGACTTGTCATGCATCTTTTATCTCCAAAGTAGAATGACATGTCGCACAAGTGTGAATGGAGCCTTAGTGGCATTTCACACCGATATGATGCGGGATTTGCAGCAATTCCCGTGAATTTTCTACACCGCACTGTGCGATGCGGTGCAATTTATGTCTGAATCACATGCGGTTTCCTGCACTGCAGTAGTGTCAATCAGGACTTAAGGTCCATGTCACACAGATTGCCCTATACGTGTGCTTATACTAGTGCTGGGATGTATATCCTTCTATTACATGCAGTGCCTCGTACCTCTCTGTATTACCTGCAAACGTTCAGTTTTACCTGAAAATAATTTTTTGGTCTTTAACGTTTTTCAGGTTTTATTTTCTTTACCTTGAAAAAGTTTGTAAAGATGGAGAATTACATCTTATATGAAGAAGTTGGAAAGGGAAGCAAGTCTGTAGTGTACAAAGGGAGAAGAAAGGGCACCATCAATTTTGTTGCTATACTCTGCATAGACAAAAGTAAAAGAGCAGAAATTACAAACTGGGTAAGTGTGTGTCTCATGTTTGGTAATGGTAAATTCACTTTTTAGAGAAATTATGAATGCACATTTTTTGAGCCTGTAAAGTATTGCACCAGCTGTCAGAAGATCACTATTGCCATGTAGGTCTCCCACAGATCTGCCAGTGTGCGCATACATCCCATATGGGCAAGCAGATACAATCTGACAGGAAGAGAGAAAAAAACTACATAAGATAAAAAATAAAAACGTTTTTTCTTTCATTATACTTTAACCACTTCCCGACAGGCGCACACTGATGTAGGTCGGCAGAATGACCGCGGACTCGATCGCCGCGGGCATACCCGCGATCATCTCACGGTGAGATGCCGTTGTAAACACCATCTCCCCGTTCTGCCTAGCAACAAGTGACCCTGATCTCTGCTCCATGTGATTGGAGCAGAGATCAGTGTTCACTAACACAAAGCCCAGCCCCCCACCGTTAGTAACACGCCCCTAGGAACACTTAAACCCTACACTGCCACCCCCTGGTTAACCCCTTCACTGCCAGTGCCATTTACACAGGAATCAGTAATTTGTATAGCACTGATTGCTGTATAAATGACAATGGTCCCAAAAAATGTGTTAAAAATGTCCGATGTGTCCGCCATAATGTCGCAGTCACAATAAAGATCGCTGCCATTACTAGTAAAAAAAAAAAAAAAAAATATTAATAAAAATGCCATAAAACTTCCCCTATTTTGTAAACGCTATACTTTTGCGCAAACCAATTAATAATCACTTATTGTGAATACGTGTCGGCCTAAACTGAGGCTGTGATCAGCGACTTATAACAGGACTATGATAGAGTGGCGGAAATCTGGCACTAAGGCTGCTTTCACACTGCAGCGGGAGCGGCGTCGGCGGTAAAGTGCCGCTATTTTTAGCGGCGCTTTACCGTCGTTTTAGCGGCGGTGTGCGGGCGCTAGCGGGGTGGTTTTAACTACCCCGAAAGTAAGCCATACTGTCATTTTCGGAGAAGGCTCCAATATAAGCCCTACCCCGAAAATAAGCCCTAGTTTGTAAGGGTTGTGTTGTGTGGTCTACACTATGTATGTTTCTGTGTGAATACCTTAGTTGCGGCGCTGCTCAGCTGATCCACGCTGCTCTCCTTCTCTTCTGTCAGCGGGGGATCTCGGCCCCCCTCCCTCTGTAGTTTTCAGAGTGGGAAAAGACCATTTAGGCGGTACATGGAAGAGCCGAGCGGCGCTCAGATGAATCCCCACTGCTTTCCTTCTGCCAGCTGTCAGCGGGGGGATCTCTGCCCCCCTCCTGCAGTGCTCGGAACAGGAAAAGACCATTCAGGCGGTACATGGAAGCGCCGAGCGGCGCTCATCTGATTCCCCGCTGCTCTCCTTCTGCCAGCTGTCAGCGGGGGGATCTCGGTCCGCCCTCCTTCTGCAGTGCTTGGAATGGGAAAAGAACATTCAGTCGGTACATGGAAGCGCCGAGCGACACTCATCTGATTCCCCACTGCTCTCCTTCTGCCAGCTGTCAGCGGGGGAATCTCGGGCCCCCCTCCCTCTGTAGTGCTCAGAGCATGGAAGACCAATCAGGAGAGTCACAGAAGCACCGAGGGGCTGCAATACAGTATATATTTTGATTTTACAGGCACTTTTAACTCTGTTCCCGGAGACGGGGAGAGAAGACAGCACATGACAAGCCCTACCCCAAAAATAAGCCCTACTAGGTCTTTTGTTGAAAAAATTTATATAAGACCCGGGCTTATTTTCGGGGAAACACGGTAGTTATTTATCCTGCTTACAAATATAAAAGGAGGTAACTTTTTTTACTGAATGACTCCATTTTTGGAACCAAGTAAAAACTGTCAGAAACCATGAATCAGACCGAGACAGAAGTACAATTAAATCACACTTGTTTATTAAATAAAAATAAAAAGGTAAATAGAAAAAGCGTAGTAAAGCATAGCCAGAGTCCAGTAACCGGGATAGAGTAGTCAGCCAGTCCAGAGTTCAATAACCAGATCGGGTAATTGGCCAAGCCAGAAGTCAGGGATCCAAGTAGAGAAACAGCAAGCAGGATAAGGAGCCAGAAGGGACGTCAGCAAGCCAGTCTTTAAACAGAACCGCAGGAGATGGTTTCTTGTGATGTGACCAAGGAGAAGGCAGAGGTGAAGTGAGCTGGACAGCTTTAAGTAGGCAGGTCAGACGAGCATCATCAGGAACAGCTGGTAACTGTGGAGAGAGATGAGAGCTGGCAGTTAGCCGAAAGCTGAGCAGCCAGCCCACAGAAGGAAGGGCTAAGCCAGCCCTGACAAAAACACATTGGGGTTGATTTACTGTAGAGTGTAAAATCTGGTGCAGCTGTGCGTGGTATAGCCAATCAGCTTCTAACTTTTAGCTTTGACAAAAAAATCTGGAAGCTGAGTTTCTGTGCAGATCTGCACCAGATTTTACACTCCTCCAGTTTTAGTAAACCACCTCAATAAATGCTTTATTACATCTACCATGGGTGCTCAACCTGTAGCCCTCCAGCTGTTGCATAACTACAAGTCCCATCATGCCTCTGCCTTTGGGAGTCATGCTTGTAACTGTCAGCCATGCGCCTCATGGGACTTGTAGTTCCGCAACAGCTGGAGGGCCACAGGTTGAGCAGGGGATCTGCAAGCTAAGGCCCTCCAGTTGTTCAGGAACTACAATTCCCATCATCCCTAGTCATGTCTGTGAATGTCAGAACTTTACATTGCTTTATGGGATGCTTTATGGGAGCTGGAGGGCAGTAGTTTGGAGATCGCTGATGAATGAAGCAGGTGAGCAGTTCCAACCTTTTAATGCTTCTCATTTTCTTTGCTGTAAATGTTACATTGAGTTTATGTCTACTTTTGTTCAATTTTCCCATGTAGGGCAAAGCAACAGGTTTCCTTTCAATTAAAACTTTTTAGTAACAAATTTGCCAAGACAATTTTTACAAAGGCCAAACACAAAATGTGGGGGAGATATGGAAGTCAATCACACAATATGCCATTATATAGCAGAGGGAGCACAACTATAAAAAACAAGTTGAATACAAAAATACAAGATATCAATGACAAGGATTGGCATTAGAACCAGATAAATGCCTGATCAGGTAGGGGAAGAACCAGATTGGCTTTGAAAATCCTCTCCCCGCAGCATATACTTACCTTTCCTTTGCTCCTCTGCACTTCAGAACAGAAGACCTAAGGGAATACCTTGGAAGATATCAATATGGGTAGGTGACAATGACAAGAAAATGGCACCAACATCCCTGTAGATAAGTGCGGACAAGGGGGAAAAAAAAATGTTCGCTGGATTTTTGGGGGTGGCGGCAAAAAAAGAAGTCATTTCAATACTCCACAATAGGTAAAAAAATAACAAATTTTTTATTACATACAGGACATAGTTAAAACGTTTTGGTATAAGTTATGTGCACATGTACAAAGAAACATCTAAAGTTCAAAACAGTTGACAAAATGTAGTCACTCCAGCAGTAGCATTGGAGTTATTGTCCCAACATGTTTCGCCGTTCTTTGCTCATCAGGGGATGTTTTAAAGACAATTAGATATAACACTGCATAGAACAAAACAACATTTTAAATATTGCACTGACTTTGAAAACCGCACAGAAAAATTATGATAAAAAAATCTAATACTGGTACGGTAGAGTAGGCTGTCGACTACCATGCCCATCTCCAATCACTCACCCATATGAAGATCTTCTACCTGCGACTCAATGTCAGCTCAGGAAAAACCATCAATGCCTAATGCACATAGGAAGACGTCAGAGCCCAAAAAATTGTTCGGCTGGAATCTATCAAAAGGAATAGTGCAGGAAATGGTAAATGAAATGTTGAAAAATTGAAAAGTCCTAGGTGAAAGATAACTTTACTATAAAAGAATAATTTAGGTGAAGGGGAGTGAGGAAAAGGGACAGAGAGAGGACTGGGAAGGGAAAATGGGAAAGGATAGGAAATGACAATGGAAATGACAATGGAATTGGGAAGGGAAGGGGGAAGAGGGGGAAGGGAGAGGGAGAAAAAGGGAATGGAGGGAAAGGGAGGGGGGAAGGGGAAAGGAGGGTTGGTATTGGGAAGAAGGGAGAGGGGAGGGAGGGGGGAAGTAAAGAGGGAGAGGGAAGAAAGGGGGGTAAATGTGCTGGGTGGAGAGATGATGGGGAGGGGTGATGAGTGATAAAACAATGTGAATGGGGGCGTGGCCTGTATGTGACCCGAGATGGCTGCTTAAAAAGAGCTCTCCCGCATTCCGAGGCCCCCCCCCCGCGCACGGGGACAGAGACCGACGCGCAGCTCAGCCACAGCATACCGGACATATTTCGGTCACGGGAAATCAGGCAAGTCCGTGGCTTCACAGGCCTCAGCACCACACTCACCGAGTAGCGGATTCAACACACAGGTGGACAGGGGGGAAGCAGACATCCCCCATTCTTTCCCTCCTGTGAGCCTCCTTGACTTACAGTCTGTGGCCCTGGACATTAAAAATTCTCTAGGAACGGCAATCTCTGACCTAAAAGCAGGATGTGCAGGCGATAGCTCACCGCCTTGATAATGTGGAACATTATCACAGTTACATGCGGCGGCCATTAAACAGATGCAGCGCACCTATGACATTCAGCTGCCTCACTTACTAGAATTGCACCGACATGTGGAGGATCTCGATAACCACAGCCGCAGACACAACATAAGGGTAAAGGGAGTCCCTGAAGCGATTGAATCGGTAGCCATACCACAAGTCATATGATCAATTTTCAACGATATCCTAGGCCGTCCAGCAGATTCCCCCATTGAAATGGAGAGAGCCCATTGTGAATTGAGACCACCTCCCAGGGATTCGGAACCCCCAAGGGATATTATTTGTTGTATTGTGAACTTCCCACTTGAAGAAGAGATTCTCCGCAAGGCAAGAGAAAGAAAGCACATTTTGTACAATGATACTGAAATCAAACTGTTCCCAGACTTATCCCAAATCACATTACAAAATAGACGCACTTTGCGCCCACTGCTGGAAGCTCTCCACTCACACAACATCCAGTATAGATAGAAGTTTCCCCTTGGGCTACCAGCATCCGCCATGGGTCGCTCTGCATTGTTGCGCACACCGGAAGATATGCAGGCCTTCTGTGACCAACTCAACCTTCCTCAAATTGAATTACCGGATTGGTATGCGTTTTATTTCCCGACTGAACCCTGGTGTCAATTCTCTTCTAACCCATCACCAAAAGGCTAGAGACATCGCTCGAGGCGTCGACGACTGGATCCAATCTCACCTGAACCCTGCGCTGTGCATGGAGACCCGAACCAACGAAGCCCTGGAACTGCAGGAACCCAGCGTAGAGATTGAATGGAAAATGAAGCCAACATGGAGACACGCAAATAACACTATATGAGTACTACTACCATCAGCTGAAACAATCTTTCTGTTGTAGATATTTAACGTTACCAACACAGCCTGCACCGTTACAGGATATATAAGGGTGACTTTTGTTTCTATCAGATACATAACTCATGTCTTAGACAGACCTAGTGAAATGGAGTGGAGAAGAACAATTAGACCATGCAGAAACTCCGCATTCAGACACTCTATTCAGCTGTTCCAACAGCAAAAGCTGGAACATATCCCCAGACAGGTCTCTCATGGCTTATGCCCAGTAGGCGGTGCCTTAACACACACAAAGCGTTTGAATATCCTAATCTGATCTAATTATTGTGATATGTTCACCCTTTTTCTTTTCCCTAAGGATCCGAAACTTTAAGATTCAAACCCAGTCAGATGGTCATAATCTTTATACCAGTTAGTTAATAATGTGCACTGATTATATTGGACATAGTGGGTTTGTTTAGGGCGGGGAGAGTTGGGGATGTGGCACAGTCTCAGACCAGAGAATATGGTACCATTAGGCATTTAAATTCTCGGAGACACAACCTGACAAATGCTAATTTGGTTTAATGGGCAACTGTTACCCACCATTTATGGCTCAGTTGAACCTCTTTACATCTTTTTAACGCTCCTACCAAGGGCCTTCGGTGCATTTGTGTCAAATGCAGGCCTTTACACCTCTGGGCGGGATGCTGTGTTACGCCCCTTCCCTTTTAGTAAATTTTAGAATTGTACGCCTACACAAACTAAGGCATACTTTTATATCCATGTTGATTAAGTTTTTTTATATTTCCTCATTTCACGCTAGCATATACAGGAAGATACTAACAATATGTTAGACTACCGATAACCCTTTTACTAAGACGTGTTAATCATACGATGATTGAGTTTCCTCTGATTTAAGTATTAAAAAGAAACAGTTATTATGGGATTTTTTTTCTTTTTTTGGTTCCTATGATAGACATGATATGTAACGTAAACACACAATGCAGGTTAATAATTTTTCTCTCCCATCGGTGCTCTTAGAGCAGGGGTCTTCAAACTACGGCCCTCCAGTTGTTCGGAAACTACAATTCCCATCATGCCTAGCCATGTCTGTGAATGTCAGAGTTTTACAAAGCCTCATGGGATGCGTAGTCCCGCAACAGCTGGAGGGCCATAGTTTGAGGATCCCTGTCTTAGAGCGATATCTTGAAATGCATGAATGGTCAAATTGTATGTGGTTGATTTACTATCTTAAAGAGGGAGTCCACCCGAAAAAAAAAAAAGATTAAAAGCCAACAGCTACAAATACTACAGCTGCTGACTTTTAATAAATGGACACTTACCTTTCCTAGGGTCCAGCGATGTCGGCACCCTCCCCCCCTGAAAGGTGCTGACTGAGCGGAAGTTCCATTTTAGGGCGGAACTCTGCTTTAAGATCCAAGATCCCGGGACTCTCCCCTAAATTATAGGCTCATGTAAGTCCTCTGGGCTGCGGGAAACCATTGGTCTTGTCCATACTACTATCCCAAAAGCAGTAGATCTGCTACCCACCGGCTCTGTTTTATTCCCCTTTTTCTGTACTTCCCCTCTCCCATCCCCACCCCCTTTTTTTTCTTAGGTGATATAGAACTGCTATCGTCACCTCCCGTATCTACCCTGGTACACAGCGATACTCGTACGATCACACGAGCAGTCCCAACTCCTCTCTCTATTTCTGTCCTTATGCCTTTCCCCCCCCCCCCTTTTTTTTTTTTTCTCCTCTCTCTCATTTCATTTCTCTCTTTCTCTCCCTTTCTCCTCTTCTTTCCTTTTTAATTTTAGCCTTCGCTTGTTTGAGACTTCCTGTACATTAACCAGCCAAGCCTGACTAGGCCTACACCTTAGTAAACCATGCAAAAGAACCCGAAAAAACAACTATCTCTTTCATTAAAATGCGTTTTCTTTAACATGAAGGGGTTAAACATCCCAGAAAAAAAGATTGTAGGTCTTGTCCACACTCTCCAAGCATAAAGCTCATTTTATCTTTCTCCAGGAGACGCACTTTAGATCGGACACTATACCCAAACCTGCTAATCACCTGTACCAGACAGCAATTCATTCCACTAACGCTGCTGCTCAGACCAAGGGAGTATCCATTTTAGTCTCCAAACATGCACGATTCATCACAAAAGATTCCCTCATAGTCTTCATAAAAGGCCAGTTCGCTTCCAAACCAGTAACATTAGCCAACATATTTTGTCCAAATGGACATCAAGTCTCATTTATGAGAAGGGTAGTTAATTTACTATCTACCTTTACAGAGGGAATTCTCATTCTTGCTGTGGACTTTAATGTGCCACTGAATCTTGACATAGACACCTCATCAGGTACATCTACTTTGCCATACCGGGCCTTACGCCAAATCAAATTGCAACTAGAGAATCTAACTTTACATGATACATGGCGCACTCTATTCCCAACAGGCAGAGACTACACGTTCTATTCCACCCCGTTCCAAAAAATTCCAGAATCAATAATTTTTTTTCTCTCCCAAAGAGATTTAACCTACCTCACTCAAGCAGCGATAGAGCCAATGTTTTAAATCACAAATTCAGCTATACTTCACCGAAAATGACAAAATCTCCCCAATCTCATTATTGGAGGCTCATAAGTGTGTGATCCGAGGAAAATTATTGGTTCTAGCGGCAGCAGCTAAAAGACAACATCAAGAAATGGTCGAGACATTGATACACAAAATTCTTAGACTGGAAACTCCATAAACACTCGCTGTCACAAAAATCTTTGCATGACATATTACACACAAGCTCCCTTTTGCTGGAAGAATTGGGAAAGCGCACAAAACACCAATATGTGCTTCGTCAGAAGGTGTTCTACAAGCACGGCAATAAAAGTGGTAAACTTCTGGAAAGGGCAGTGCAAACGTTCAGAGCTTCCCTCACAATTCACCACTTACACAACCGTTATGGAACACTACACGCGACTAATGAGGGCATAGCTAAAAACTTTAAGTAATAAAGTTTTAAAAACTTTATTACTCTAAGCTTTATAACATAGGCTCAGAAGATGCCAACCCATTGTCCCCGGAATCAAGAAAGGAGACAATTACAGATTTTCAAACCCAGTACAGCACACAAACCATCTCGAAACAGCAGGCTGAGGAGATGGAGGGCCCCCTTACTGAACAGGAGTTACAGACCGCCATGAAACAAATTAAACTTGGTAAGAGCCCAGGCCCTGACCGGCTCTCATTACAATATTATAAATGTTTCATTGGAGGTCTTGTCTCCTAGGATGATTGCGACTTTCGATGCCCTCTCAGCACCTAATATTCCCATAGGCAATATGTTAGATGCACATATAACGGTCCTCCCTAAGGAAGGTAAAGATGTCACACAAGTATCAAATTACAGACCAATCTCTCTACTCAACGTAGACATAAAACTATACGCGAAGATTCTGGCCAATAGACCTCCTTTCCAACCTCATATCCCTAGACCAGGTAGGTTTTGTTCCAGGTAGAGAGGCTAGGGACAATACTATCAGAGCATTAAACACCCACTATTGGCTGACATCATCTAAAACCCCGGGGTTTTTTTTTGTCGCTGGAGACGCTGGAGAAGGCGTTCAACAGAGTGGCCTTGGGACTACATGCATGAGGTTCTGAAAATGACGGGACTTCAAACGCGCATGTTGACTCTTATCATGGCATGATATTCTAACCCTACCGCATGTGTACGGATTAATGGCCACCTGTCGGAGGCCCTCACCATTGTCAATGGCACCCGCCTGGGTTGTTCCTTGTCTCCCCTGATATATGTCCTTACCCTGGAACCTTTCCTTAACAAACTGAGATTGAACACCAACATCACGGGAGTCCAGATAGGGGACAGGGAATTTAAAGTTGCCTCCTATGCAGAAGACATTCTGCTAGACATTCTGCTATACACCCCGTACTACCCTACCGAACTTGTTGAAAGATATGAAATATTTTGGAACCCTGTCAAATTTTAAAGTAAATTATGCTAAATCCCATGCATTAAATATCTCGCTTACCCCACAGGACATGGACAGTTGTCAACATTCTTTTCCATTTCAGTGGAAGAGAGACGCAATTACATACCTGGGTATCCAGATCACTACTAAATTGTCAGACTTATACAAACATAATTTTCATGTAACTTTGAACAAAACAAAATTAGACCTAAAAGACTGGGCAGGTTTAAATGTTTCATGGTTTGGCCGCTCAGCCTTGCTTAACCGCTTCAGCCCTGGAAGATTTTACCTCCTTCCTGACGAGAGCACTTTTTGCGATTCGGCACTGCATCGCTTTAACTGAGAATTGCGTGGTTGTGCAACGTGGCTCCCAAACAAAATTGACACCCTTTTTTCCCCACAAATAGAGCTTTCTTTTGGTGGTATTTGATCACCCCTTCGGTTTTTATTTTTTGCGCTATGAACAAAAAAAGAGCGACAATTTTGAAAAAAACGCATTATTTTTTACATTTTGCTATAATAAATATTCCCCAAAAATGTATAAAAAAAAAAAAAAAATTTCCCTCAGTTTAGGCCGATACGTATTCTTCTACATATTTTTGGTAAAAAAAAAAAATCACAATAAGCATTTGATTGGTTTGCACAAAAGTTATAGCGTTTACAAAATAGGGGATAGTTTTATGGCTTTTTTATTTTTTTTACTAGTAATGGCGGCGATCAGCAATTTTTAATGAGAGAAATAAATAAGTATTTGACCCCTTCGCAAAACATGACTTAGTACTTGGTGGCAAAACCCTTTTTGGCAATCAGAGGTCAGATGTTTCTTGTAGTTTGGCCACCAGTTTTACACACATCTCAGGAGGGATTTTGTCCCGCTCCTCTTTGCACATCCTCTCCAAGTCATTAAGGTTTTGAGGTTGACGTTTGATAACTCGAACCTTTAGCTCCCTCCACATATTTTCTATGGAATTAAGGTCTGGATACTGTCTAGGCCACTCTAGGACCTTAATGTGCTTCTTGAGCCACTCCTTTTGTTGCCTTAGCTGTGTGTTTATGGTCATTGTCATGCTGGAAGACCCATCCAAGACCCATTTTTAATGCCCTGGCTGAGGGAAGGGGAAGGAGGTTCTCACCCAAGATTTAACGGTACATGTCCCGTCTATCGTTCCTTTGATACAGTGAAGTTGTCCTGTCCCTTTAGCAGAAAAGCATCCCCAAAGCATAATGTTTCTATCTCCATGTTTGACGATGGGGATGGTGTTCTTGGGGTCATGGGCAGCAATCCTCCTCCTTCAAACACGGCGAGTTGAGTTGATGCCAAAGAGCTTGATTTTGGTGTCATCTGACCACAACAATTTCACCCAGTTCTCCTCTGAATCATTCAGATGTTCATTAGCAAACTTCAGACAGGCCTGTACCTGTGCTTTCTTAAACAGGGGGACCTTGCAGACTCTAAAGGATTTCAGCCCTTTACGGCATAGTGTGTTACCAATTGTTTTCTTGGTGACTATGGTCCCAGCTGTCAAGATTCTCCCATGTAGTTCTGGGCGGATTCCTCACTGTTATCATGATCACTGAAACTCCCCCTGACCTCCATTGACCTTGCCCCAGACTGAGGGAGATTGAATGTTATTTTGTGTTTTTTCCATTTGTGAAAAATTGCACCAATTGTTGTCACCCTCTCACCAAACTGCTTGGTGATGGTCTTGTAGCCCATTCCAGCCTTGTGTAGGTCTGCAATCTTGTCCCTGACATCCTGGGATATCTCTTTGGTCTTGGCCATGGTAGAGAGAATGGAATTTGATTGCTTCTGTGGACAGGTGTCTTTTATACAGGTAACAAGCTTAGATTATGAGCACTCCCTTTAAGAGAGTGCTCCTAATCTCAGCTCATTACCTGTATAGATGACACCTGGGAGCCAGAAATCTTGATGATTTAAAGGGGATCAAATACTTATTTCACTTATTAAAATGCAAATCAATGTATAACTCTTTTTTTTTTAAATGCTTTTTTTCTGGAATTTTTTGTTATTTTGCCTCTCGCTGTTAAAATAAACCTACCGTTTAAAATTATAGACTGATCATTTCTTTGTCAGTGGGCATACATACAAAATCAGCAGGGGATCAAATACTTTTTTGCTCACTATATGAAAAGAAGAAAATTCTTTATGTGGAAATGTAGTTCGCTTTTCTCCTGAGAGAGTCCTCTACTGTTAGTCAGGGCCATGCTAGCCACTTGTGCTGTTGAATGACTTTGGTTTTTCTGAACTGGTTTTTCTTACTTTATTTTATTTTTATTTATTTTATGTTGCCACTTTATAAGTGTCATGTTTGTACTATGTTTAAAACGTCAAGAAAAAGAATAAAAAAAAAATAAAAAAAAAACAAGGCATATCAGGATCCCTTTGGTGTAACCTTTTTTAAAGCTTTCTCACATTTGGCTGTCGAAGGTCATATATTAAGGTAGCTGGGGATCTCTTCTTTCTGCAGCTTCATTTCTATTTGAATTTGTTGATGAATTGACTCCTATTTATACTCTACTCAATGCATGCACTTTTTTTTTAATTATTATTTTATGCTGCTGACAATTACCCCAATGTAGAAAGCAGCATTATAATATTATTCATATTTAATTTTATCTCTAGAGTGTACTTATCCCTTAAGAAGAGAAAATACATCTTCTGTCAGTCATTTTTAATTGTTTTCAATTCATTGTGTAATGTATTTGAATATTTTAAAAATCCCCACAAAAGCCAAACAATTTATTTTAGATAGATACTTGGTGATTTTTTTTTTTTTATATCTTGTGGGTCTTCATCCTTGTTCAGTTGCCAGCACCTTTGTGCAAGCTATCATTCTGTTTGCCAGACCTTTTTATTTATTTTACAATACAAAAAAAAATGGAGAATGAGTATTAATACTTCTGTCGCAGCGGGAAAAATACAAAATATTCCATGGCAGAGCAGAGTTCAGAACAACCATAGAAGATCTCGCTGTGTGACTTTCCAAATGATAGGGGAGTCACACAGCAAGTGGAGGGAAGAAATTCAGGGGATCTCTATCCTTGAAAATGTCCTCAGTCGTTTCTTTGCAGCGCTGGAACAACCTAGATAGAAATAAATGGATTATAGTTAGTTAAAAAAAAAATTTTTTTCCCATTTATGCATTTTATACTTTTTATATATTTTTAGAGCTCATAAAAAAGTTTTTTACAAATGAAATGTAACAGAGTGCACCAATGACATAGCGTTCATGTTATGTGGTTGATTTGCTGTAGGCAAATAGGCTATTGACTTTGCAAAGAAAGTTGCACTTTGCAAGGGAACATAAGGAACGGACTGACATTTCACTTTGCAAAGAATCCTGTGCAAGGAAAATTGGGAACAAAAAACAGAAACCTGTATTTTTGCTTGCACATGATTGGATGATGGAAGTCAGCAGAGCTTCACTTCATTCACTAAGGCTGCATTCACACCTGAGCGTAGCGTTTTCAAGCGTTTTTTTGTGGCGTTTTTTACCGCGATTTGCGGCGTTTTTTACCGCGACTCGCAGCGCTATTTGCCGCGAATTTGTGCAAGGCAAAAGGTCACCAATGTTAAACAAAGAAAAACGCCCAAATCAGCCCGATTCGCGCGGGTCCAGAACTTGTTTGAGCTTCAGGCGACTTGGAGTGGAGATGTGAACCATTTCCATTGAGAATAATGGATTTTTTCCCCTCCAGCGTTTTGTAGCTTCAGGCGTCAAGCTACAAAACGCTCAGGTGTGAATGGGGTCTAAGCTCTCAGGCAGTTCCTTTGCAAAGTGAACAGCTTTTACTGTAGTAAATCAACTCCTGTAAGTTTTCTAAATGAACAGAAGCTGCTTGCCTTCAGGCTCTTTCTGTCTTAAAACTCAGTATATTCTGTCTTACAAGGCAGAAGTGGGGAGGGAGCAGTGCATTGCTGCTCTTTTAGTTTATCTTAAAGCGGAGGTCCACCCTAAAGTGGACCTCCGCTCATCGGAACCCTCCCCCCCTCCGGTGCCACAATTGGCACCTTTCAGGGGGGAGGGGGGTGCAGATACCTGTACAGTACAGGTATTCTGCACCCACTTCCGGGATAGCTCTCTGCGGAAAGGGACGTAGATTACGCCCCTTTCCGCAAGTGCCCCGCTGCCTGCTGGGAAACACACAGATCCCAGAGGCAGCGGGGACCATCCTTATTGCGCAGCGCGATTCGCGCATGCGCAGTAGGGAACCGGGAAATGACGCCGAAAGGCTCCATTTCCTGATTCCCATACCCAAGATGGCGGCGGCAGCACCCGACAAGACGATCTAGAGATCGGCTTCGGGTGCCGACATCGCGGGCGCGCTGGACAGGTAAGTGTCACTATTTTAAAAGTCAGCAGCTGCAGTATTTGTAGCTGCTGGCTTTAAAAAAAAAAAAAAAAAACGCGGACTCCCGCTTTAATTAGAGCTTTAGAATGGAGATCTGCAAGGAACAGGATGTGTGTTTGTGTGTGTGTGCGTGTAAATATTAAGCTTAAGCAACTGAGGTCTGGAAACACCTTGTTTCCAGACCTCAGTTACTTAAGCTGAATTTACGGTACACATTTTAGCAGTATCCACCAACACATTTAATTCCTGGCTATTTTCATTTTAAGTCTGCTGGGGGTGCAAGCTGTATTATGTTCAATTTCAAAGAGAGGTGTTAGAATATTTGATCCTGCATCGTGCAAGAGGTTTTTGAATCTCCCACAGAATCGTCACTATTGGGAACGTATATAAGATTTGTATATCATTTCTTTACTATAGGTACCATAGGACTAAAAACATAACACAATTATGAAAATCAAGGTAAATGCGAAATGTTGTCACATTTACTTGTCTACTCTTAGTTACGCTGTTGAAATAAACCCTTTATTTCAAAAGGATAACTAAGAATAGATGAGTAAACATGACAACATTTCATATTTAGCTTGATTTTCATAATTGTGTTACGTTTTTAGTACTACGGTACCTATAGTAAAGAAATTATATACAAATCTTATATACGTTCCCATTAGTGCTTATTAAATGGTAGATTTAAAAAAAAAAACCTACAATGCTGGATCAAATATTCTAACACCTTTCTTCCAAATTGAACATAATATAGCTGGCACCCCTAGCACACATAAATATGAAAATAACTGGGAATTGAATGTGTTGGTGGATACTGCTAAATGAGTAAATTGAAATATGACTGCAGTTTTAAATGAAGGAGGTTGTGTGTTCTGCAATGTGTTTCTGTAGACTTACCATTAAGAGGAAATATCTAATGTAAATTCAATATCTATATTTTTTTCCAGGTCCGTTTAACTCACCATGTTAAGCACAGAAATTTAGTGACATTTTATGAATGGTATGAGACGAGTAACCATCTGTGGCTTGTTGTTGAGTTATGCACAGGTAAGATCTTTTACCTATAATCTTAAACGGGGGTAAATATCCCATGGCTTTCTCTGTTTGGGCTTGTTGTTTTACAATGGCTGAATGGCCATGGATTACTTCTCTTCATCCGTGTCCATTAACAGACCATAAACAAGATCAATTATTTGTAATTCTGTTTTCTCTTCAAGTACTTGAGTTCTACAGAAGGCCCTGTTTTTCTTTAAGTAAATTTGCTTTCCTCAGATCCCTTTTGTTTGAAATGATGCAGCTCCCGTAATGATCTTTTATGAGTTCAGTAGGCAGCATTTACGTCTTCATATTTAATTCATATGAACTTAATAAAAAAAAAAACGTAGTCCAGCTGACAGTTTGACGCCGATACAGCAAATATGTAGCATCAATTTGACTTAGATGTTTTTCTCTGAGCTGATAATTAAACACATTGTATATAGATGCCAAGTAAGTTACTGCGTGAGTATTTTACCACTAATACGACCCTCACCTTTAAATTTAATGTTAGATTTGAGTTCGACTCGGGTTAAGGGTAGTGATTGGTGAATGTCCTTGGGTTCATTTTGCAGGATATCTAAAATCAATTCTGCCCATTTTTAAAGCTTATAGGCAAGGGATTATCAAACAAAAGGCATGGAAATGTGGGCACTGCCATAGACCTATATCAATGCAAAATATTTTTTTAGTGGAGATGGTTTTAAAGTGAAACTTTATCAATTCCCTTAAATACAATGCTTGGTGTGGGGGTGGGGGGGGGGGTGCATTAAATGTGAACTGGTGCACCTGTGAAACGTACTAAAGCAAAAGTGACATTTCAAATGGGAAAAAATAAATAAATAAAGCAGCGGAGGTAATTATTATTAGTATACATAGCCAGTGATGGCAGCCAGGAAAAAAAGAAATTGGCATAGGTTCTCTCTCAAATACATTTGGGTCTGGTATGGATTTTAATAGGGGCCTCATACTAAAGTCATGAAAAAAAATTGGAGTTGACTCCCCCCCCACCCCCCTCCAGTCTGCAGCCTCCTGGAATAAGATCAATTTGCAGTACCAGTCTCCCTGCACTGTTTGATTTTATGCATGTGCTGTTGGATGCAGGCTATGTGACATCAGGAAGTCAGATCCAGGTCCTAAATCCAAGATGGTAACACTGGGTATCCGCAGCGGTGAGCTGAATGTGGGAAAGTCAAAGCCTGGACTGGTAAATACCGGTATTTGTAGCTGTTGACATTTAGTTTTCACACACCCTTGTGAAGCTCATTTTTAATTTACCAGTCAGATTTGAAGCTACTGATGGCAAGGTTCAAATCTTGGCTGGTTCAGCATGGACCGCCCCAAGATTCGAACCATGTATGGGCAGGCTGGTTGTACCCAAGTTGATCATTCGATCAACTTTGGTACGACCAGCCTGTTGTATTGTTGATGCGATCATTGTCAGTGGCTATAGCCGCTAGCAGTAATCGCTGTGTTCTCCCAGCAGGGACGGCTTCCCCGGCTTCTCCCCGGGAGAACACAATAATTCCTGTGGTTGCAGGAAAGAAATTTGCTTAATCTATGGCCGGCTTTAGTCAAGAACCTGTGAAGCAGAGATAAGAGGATAGTGTATAGTTTTACAGTTGATTTTTGGTTTCACTGCTTTCTCCTATAATGGAGTTTAATGCATTACAGGAGGCTCCTTGGAGACTGTCATTGCCCAGGATGAGCACTTGCCTGAAGACACAATAAGAGAATTTGGTGTTGATATTATTTCTGGACTTCATCATATCCATGAACTTGGACTTATTTTCTGTGATCTGACTCCTCGGAAGGTAAGATCTCAGTATAATGGATGTTTTGTTGTTTTTGTGGTTTAAGGACTATATTTATCCAAACATGAGGACTGGGTACTTTTCCCATTTGTATTACTCCTGTTGAATACACATTTCTAAACTTTTATATTTCCTGTTTGTTGTGTGAAGGGGTGTATGTACCTTCCCTCCAATCGCCTCTCAGCTCTACTCACCAAGTCCTCACTAAGTGAAACTTCAGCTCCTTGCCCCCTGCTTTCTGAAAGTTCACACCAGCTGTATACATTATGGAAATTTGTATAACTGTAGAGAAGAGAATACTTCAGATAAACAGGTACAACTTATGTAGGACGATTGGTTTCATCTCTATGTATCACCTGAGTCTAGTCACTTCACTTGGTGGATGTAAGGGTTTACAAGCACATTTAATTAAAATTGTAAAGAAAAAGCTCCCCCCCCCCCCCCACCACTTCACCAGGAGGGGTCGGGATTCGGTCAGGGTTCCGTGCTGGTTCAACATGGCGTGCAGTTTCGTCATCAGGATTTGCTGAGATATGTGGGATGATGCTTATGTCAGCCCACACATAATATTCTCTGAAATATGCCCAAGCACACTCAGTGTTATGAACATGTTGTCTCCCCCAATGCTTCCATCAATATGGCAGTGAGATCCCATGCGTGCGTGGTGATCAACACTCAGTACTGCCATTATCATGCTTGTGCTAGATCTCACCTCCATGTTGTCCTGCACATGCTCAATAGTGACAAGTTTGTGCTGCCACTACCCTGCATGTGTGTGATTTCCCTGTCATTATTCCGACATCACAATTTGGCCACAAGGTCCAACACATCCAAGGTAGTGGCAACACAGACCATTAAGTACAGGGAATGCGCAGGATCTATGCAGAGGATAACTTTTTCTGATTAGTACTACCACCATTCTGACGAATGCCCACCCACTCAGCAACTTCTGCTCTCGCCACTCCTCCCTGGCCCCCTTACCACTCTGCAGCCACCTCTCTCACCCCTTAATAGCTCCCACACTTGCCACTATACAGCCCCCACATTATAGCACCCCGAAAGTTTTCCTAGTCCCATTTCAAACCCCCTACCAAACACATGACCAGCCTGTACTGCTACTACCACAGGACCTCACCTTCATATTGTGATGGCAAAAATATGACAGCTAGATCTAGTATCCCATGCATGGTAGAAGCAGAAAACGCTGGTCACTATGGTACATGTGTAGGAGCTTGCTGCCATATTTCTGGCATCACACTATGCTGTTAACATTGGTCTGCATGCGCAGGACCTATAAAGAGGAAAACGTCTTTGGTTTATCACCTCTACCCCGCCCCCCCCTCCAATACCACTCTGCCACATGATCATCCTTACCACTCTGACCCACATTTTCACCACCCACCTGTGCTCCCACTGTTCTTCTCCATCTTTATCACCACTTGACAGCTCCCCCACTCTTAGCACTCTGGCCCGCTTTCTTAACACTTTGTCACCTCTCCATGCCATGCCTCCTTGTCTACCACCCTTTTCTCTCATCTCTCTCACCCCCACCCACCCTGGCCCCCTACCTTGCAGCTCATGTTCATTTGAGTTGTTCAGAACTTTATGTTCGGCATTTTTCACAGGTTTTTTTTTTTCCCCTACAGTTTTCTCTTTTGGGCATGCTTCCCTGCAAGTTTACGTTACCTTAGGAATTTAATTATTGTGTGACATTCACAAAGTTTATGATAGTACTTAAAGTGGGGTGCCCCCTAAAAAAAAAAATTTAAAAGTCAGCAGCTACAAATACTGCAGCTGCTGACTTTTAATAATCGGACACTTACCTGTCCCAGAGTCCAGCGATGCGGGGGAACGAAGCCCCCCCCCCCTCATTCCCCGCTCCGACCGCGGCGCCGTCATTCTTACTGTGCGCATGTGCAAGCAGCGCAGGGTGCAGTGATACGCCGCACAGTCATCTGGGACACGTGACAGGTCATCTAGGGACCCCCTAGCAACAGGCATTTAGAGGTGAGTAAAAAAAATTTTTTTTCCCAATTATTATTTTTTTTTTTTTTTTTAAGAATTTTAAACTATTTGAAATTTTTTGGCAACACCACTTTAAGGCTTCGTGCACACAGACATAATAAAATACTGCAATGTACTTTGGATTTTTCCAGCCTAAAAAATGTTTGTTTTGGCGCATAGTTACGCACTTTTATGTGCATTTACAGGCTATAGCATTTAGAGGCATAGGCACGTAAATTCATTCTATTTGCTAGCCAGTAGAATGCATTTACATGCATCCAAAAGCAAGTTTGGGGCATAATTTTATGCCCTTAAACGCTGCTCTAAAATACGAATGTAAGTGCCACAATGTGCACGGGCACATTGGCTAAAATAGAACTGCGTTCAGAAGCATAGAAAAAAAAACAGAAAGAAAAAATGCCAATAAAAGCAGTGTTTTTTGTTTTTTCTTCTGCTTGTGTGGCGGCTTAAATAACACTAATGATAAAACGAGCAGGATGTTTTTTTTTTTGTTTTTTTTACATCATTGTATGTAGTTTACAGTACTCTAATTTATTATGTAATTACACAATGCTACACAGTATGTCTGTATACTAAAGGGTGTTTATGGGGTTTAAAAATGTGTTTCCTGGGAACTCCATTTGTAATACATAGTTAAATTCTCATCTTTCTTTACTGATATTCAGGCTTCCTACATTTTGAGGCATTGCTTGCACCGAAATGCATACTGTTAGAATTGTCTACAATTGTCTTTGTTGTTGTCCAGCAAACGGCAATCTGATAGTCTTATATCATCGAGGCAGCAGCTGGAAGATAGCTATTTAGTATTGGTGCTGTGCATGGGAACAGGAGTCTAAGTAATCCCAGGGGAGTACCATTGGCAAAACACAACAGGGTTCAGTAATACTGTTGCATACTTCTTCCATAGCTCTCTTGGGAACTGTATTCACTAAAAGGAATTTTTTTGAAATTTATGTTGAAAGTTTTTTCTTTTGTCCTCAAGTAGTATTAAAGTCTAACTCCATGCTTTAGTGAACTTTTTAAATAGTTTGGCCCAAGCAGGTCCAGATAAACAATTTCCTTGACTAGCAAATGCAGTGACTTTTAGTGCTGCATTAACCGCATGTAGCCTCAGCTACATATGGTATACTGTGCCATGTTTTGGTAGTGAGACGGGACCTTCTATTCCACTCCCGGTACAAAATTTAGTCACAGGAAGCTTTCTATTTTCTGAGTGAATATAAAGCCGCGTACACACGGGCGGACTGTATGGCCTACTTAGTCCGTCATACAATCTGACGGACAGTCCGTCATACTTTCGAATGAACGGATTTGACCACACACACCACTTTTTGAGCGGACTAATACGGCGTACTAAGTCCGCCATACTATCCGCCCTACTTTTGAAATGAACGGACTCGCCCACACACGCGGAGGAAAGTCCGCTCATTTCGAGCGCGTCTCCAGGTAGGCGGTGCCCGCGAAGGAGACGTCGCTGGCCCCGCCGCCTGGTATGGACTTAAAGGGGAACCCCAACGCCGAAAAAAATCGGCGTGGGGGTTCCCCCAAAGTCCACAACAGACCCTTGTCCGAGCACGCTACCCGGCCGGCCAGGAAAGGGGGGCGAGCGAGCGCCCCCCCTCCTGAGCCGTACCAGGCCGCGTGCCCTCAATATGGGGGGGTGCCTTGGGGAAGGGGGGGCCGCGCGGCCCCCCCACCCCAAAGCACCTTGTCCCCATGTTGATGAGGACAAGGGCCTCTTCCCGACAACCCTGGCCGTTGGTTGTCAGGGTCTGTGGGCGGGGGGCTTATCGGAATCCGGGAGCCTCCTTTAATAAGGGGGCCCCCGGATACCGGCCCCCCACCCTATGTGAATGAGTATGGGGTACAATGTACCCCTACCCATTCACCTGTAAAATAAAAGTACAAAAAAAAACACAACACACGAGATAAAATACTTTATTGCACAGCTCCAGGGGACTTCCGTCTTCGGGGGTCTTCTCGACCGGACTCCTCCGCTATCTTCTTGTAGCTCTTTTGCTTGCGTAGGAGTCCGGCTTTCTTCCTCGCCGCCGGCCTCTTCTTCTTCTTCTTCCTCTTCTTCCTCTTCTTCTTCCTCTTTTTCTTCCTCTTTTTCTTCCTCTTCTTCCTCCTCTTCTTCCTCCTCTTCTTCCTCCTCTTCTTCCTCCTCTTCTTCCTCCTCTTCTTCCTCCTCCTCCTCTTCCTCTTCTTCCTCTTCTTCTTCTTTCTCTCCGGCCGGAATGCCAGGGACGCACTGCGCGGCCACTTATATAGGGACACAACCCATGTGACATAAAGCCATTTGACACCGCCCCTTGGCCCTATATAAGTGGCCGCGCAGTGCGTCCCTGGCATTCCGGCCGGAGAGATCGTCGAGGCAACATCTCCTGGAGAAGAAGAAGAACGGAAGGCGGCGGCGACGGAAGACTGGGCCACCGCCTGTAAAAGAGCTATAAGAAGGCGTGGTGGCCCGGCAGAAGAACCGAAGAGGGGGAGAAGAGGCCGGCGGCGAGGAAGAAAGCCGGACTCCTCCGCTAGCAAAAGAGCTGCAAGAAGATAGCGGAGGAGTCCGGCGAGAAGACCCCCGAAGACGGAAGACCCCCGGAGCTGTGCAATAAAGTATTTTATCTCGTGTGTTGTGTTTTTTTTTTTGTACTTTTATTTTACAGGTGAATGGGTAGGGGTACATTGTACCTCATACTCATTCACATAGGGTGGGGGGCCGGTATCCGGGGGCCCCCTTATTAAAGGGGGCTCCCGGATTCCGATAAGCCCCCCGCCCGCAGACCCCGACAACCAACGGCCAGGGTTGTCGGGAAGAGGCCCTTGTCCTCATTAACATGGGGACAAGGTGCTTCGGGGTGGGGGGGGCCGCGCTCGCTCGCCCCCCTTTCCTGGCCGGCCGGGTAGCTTGCTCGGACAAGGGTCTGTTTTGGACTTGGGGGGGACCCCCACGCAGATTTTTTTCGGCGGACTGGCATACACACGGGCGGATTGTCCGCCGAAATGCGAGTACGACGGACAGTATTTTGAAAAATCCGAAATACTTAGTACGCCGGACTGCACGCTGAAAAAGTCAGCTGAAGCCCACACACGAGCGGACTGTCCGCTGAAATGTGTTTCGGCGGACTAAGTAGGCCATACAGTCCGCCCGTGTGTACGCGGCATAAGGCCTCCTCTGGCTGAGGTGAAAGAGTGAACGGATGACATCATAATCCTCAACTCAGCCAGTCAGAGGAAGCTTTGTATTCATTAAAAAAAAATACAAAGCCTCCTGTGAATGGCTGAGCAGTGTTTAGCCTGACTTGATTATGTTTCCATCCCAGTGCAGTAACACAGCAAATTATACTGTATGTAGCTAGGTCCCTCCCTTTCAGGAACATGCATAGCTAAGGGTCACCCAGAGATATGAAAAGGCAAAAACACAGCTATAGGGATGGACTGATAATATGCATATATTTTCAAAGTACTGTCTGTGACTCTATTGAAGAGATTTCTTAACATGTCCCGTCACACATGGCCAGTAAATTAGAGGTAAGTGGGTCCCAGGACAGGAAAGCAAACACAGCAATAACAACTTTAGCAAGGCTCTAACATTTCACTGTATCAAAAATATTTGTTACTTATTGCTGTTTTTGTACCCATTTCCCAATACTTGCTGGAAGACAGGAAGTGAGGTAAAATATCCTCATAATGGACACTGGATTGCAATAAAAACTAAACTGAGGTTGTAACCTTTCTGCACATTATGCAAAATTTAATGAAAGGTTTTGGCTGGATTTGAACCAACATTTTGGTAATGTTTTGATGCATAGAACATTCTTACGGTTTGATTTCTCTAATAAGTTCCACCTTTTTTTTTATAGATTCTTCTTGATGGACCAGGCACTTTAAAGTTAACAAACTTTAGCTTTTCAAAAGCTGAAGGAGAAAACCTAGAAGAATTGTTTGCCTTGGTGGGATCAGCTGAGAATTCAGGAGATACAGGAGAGACTACACCACGACGTAACCTGAGGAACCATATAAAAGGTCATTTGAATTGTTCTAATACCTAGAACACTAAAGTAGGGGTTCACAAACTTTCTAAACAAAAGTTTACTGTCCTTTAGACTTTAGGGGGGCCAGACGGAATGAGGATAGGGGAAGGTTTTCTGTTGTCCACAGCAAGAGGAAGCAGCTTAGGGTGACAATGTTGTTCTTCTATAGATACAGCACATTGGACTTTCCGATCAGGTCCGCCTGTTAGTTTTGCAGGCAGACCTGATCGGACGATCCATTCACACCTATGGAGCAGCAGATGTCAGCGGTGACATGTCCGCTGACACCCGCTGCTATCAGATTTTCCATTTTCCATCCGTCTGGCGGATGGGATCGGGTGAAAATGGACAGGTGGTCCGTTTTCATCCGATCTTCCCATAGAGGAGGTCCATCTCTGCACCACGAGCAACGACTGACCTGTCATCCGCCTGCTCAGCGGGGATCAGCAGAGCGATTCCCCGCTGAGCAAAGCAGAGTCTGCTGAGCGGACCACCCGTGTAAAAGGAAACTTTGTGTTATCAGAAGTGTGTAACTGGCAGGATCTAGATGAAAATAAGGGAGGTGAAGCCTAAAATAATAATAAGTATTTCATCACATCTAAGGGCATGTAGGCTGCAGTTATATAATATTTTTGTTCTTTGGTTTATTTATTCTAGGAAGTGCCAGTTTGCCTGGAGTTGAAGGGTTATATACATGTTTAGGGCTCACACACACGGGTTGTTGTTGTCTTTATCCATGTAAGGTTTGTGCTCAGGGCCATCAGGTAACTATCCGCCATGTGCTGCCAGTTGTGTTGCCTTACACACCATTGATGTTTACATCTCCCCCTGAAAAATTTACTGAATGATTTGTTCATGTGGCACATGCCCCAGGTGAGTCCAACTGAATTTTAATGACTGAAGATTGAGGTCATCCTATGCATGCGCTTTCACCACATGATTGACTCATCCATGGGGAGATGTAGATGTCTAGTTTTCGGTTATGCAGCAAAACCCTGTGGACCTATGTGCATGGGTCCCATAGCATACAATAGTGATGTGTATTCCTCCATCCACAGATCTGTATGTAGCAATTTGTATGCCCATGTGTATGAGCCCTTCAAGCCAGTTGTGGGCGGATGTGAATAATTTAGTCATTATTCAGAAATGTGAGAATATACACAAAGTATATATATTCACGCCAATGATTAAAAAATCAATCTAAAGTGCTAAAGTGACAGTTGCTGCGGCATTCAAACAAGTAAGTAACATGTTAAGTGATCCACTAGGATGACTCCAATTTTATTAGATAATCTTACAGAGTGATTCCATGTGAAAAAACAGTGCTAGCTACTTTGATAAAACACAAATTCTAAAGTGCACTGTGCATATGGATAACTTTAAATATAATAGCACTACAGCCACTACCATTCATCATTACTAGTATGTCTTTACACCTGAGAGGACTTATTTCTAGTGGATTTCACTATTTTTGTTTGCAAAGAAAAAAAAATTGGACTGTTTTTTTTTTTTTTTTTTACATGAATCCACATGCACTTTAGGATTTGTTTTTTGTGATAATTTTTGTGTTTTATCAACGTAGCTAGCACTGTTTTTTCACATGGAGTCCCTCCAGTGGATTGCTTATAAAATTGTAATCCCCCTAGAGGATTACTCAGAAATATTGGAAGTATCGTAAATAATTGGTGTAAAAATTTAAATTTTATACCTTTTTTTTTTTTTTTTTTTTTAAGTTTTGGATTGACTATAAAAGCTGTCGTACTTTTATTGCTTCTGTGTCCCTTCACTTCCCTTCCTGGGAAAACGAAAAGTAGGTAAAGGAAATAGGCAGTGAAACAATCAAAAGTATGATAGTATCCAACCTTTCTCCATTCTATGCAAAACTTAAAAACATGTCCAGAGCTCTGTATAGGAGTTCTGCTTTAAACTAGATAACATATCTACCTTTTTAAATTTTTATTTTTTCCCAGATGCAATTTGTAATTGAGATGTTAACATTTCAGTATGTGTTTGTTTTTTATTTATTTATACGTTGAATTATATACTGAAGATATTTATTTTATATATGTGGAATTACTGAAATGGTATCGGTTAAATGGCGCTACCTAAAAACAGGTTTCCATTCCAAAGTGGACTCGTAGAGGATAAATAGAAAGAAATAAAGGCCAAGGTCTTTTTTCCAAAGAACCCAATAGTCTCCCTCAGCCTAATACTAATGAAACTCTATGTTGATAAACTCAGGAAAACAGAAAGAACATCAGCTTCACCCAGAGAAGGTTATATCAAACAGTGAGTGCAATAAATCTATAGGCCACCAGGGACAGTGGTCACAAAACATAGAATTCTAAATATCGGGGACTAATAATCGAACCCATTACATATTAAGTCTCCAAAACAGCGGAAATATCAGGAACTGATGATGTTGAAACAGGCCAGAATACTTCCTTACAAAATATAATCAAACCCTCAATCTCAAATAAATTATAAGTTTAAGCCAAAAACCTGAAACCCACGTGTACCAAACTACATATACAACCTAATGCGATTATAAATCAAGTCGCAGAAATGCGAGAAAAATTGTCACTCAATGGTAAACCTACTACCAACAATCCCATAGGTCCCCTATACCCGTGTAAAGTGATAAAGGTATATATGTATATTTAATGTAACGTTCATTAATAGTCAACCTAAAATCACATAGGTATATTCAAACAGTGTTTAGTGACAAAAAATATATATATATAAGCCTAAAACAGTGTTTATGTTAAACCAGTGTTTAGTGACAAAAAATATATATATAGGCCTAATAACTAAATATAAGGAATGTGTAAACACTTCACAAACCAGAACCCATGGCAATTATAAATAAAAAATGTGTGTGTATTAGTGCACACAAGGGGTGAAAGATACGGTAATAAAAAACCTTTTAGCGATAAAAGCTAAAAAAATTCTCTAAACCATAAAAAATATGTGAAAAGTGCATATACACATAAAAAAGTGAAAAAATAAAAATAAAAATATAAAAATAAAGTGCAGAAAAATACAAAAAAATATATATGTGAAATATACAGGACAAAATATATATATAAAATAAGTCCCAAATAAATGTTCAATGGTGCTAATCCAGAAAAATCCTTAAAAATCCTTAAAGTGACTTTTGTGCTTCCTATGCAGTCTTCACTGTGACTTCTGTGCTCCCCACCAGGAATCCTACTCACCAGAAGTAAATACCCCTGCAGGGGTTGTACGCCTTAAAGATCAATCTCCAGATATCCCGTTCTTAACTTTGTAATAGATGACTGGGCATGTATCAGCATAGATTCCATAAGTCCTCATGAGAAAAAAATGGAAGCCTCCATAGTGTAATCCGTAAAAAATGGTTTATTGGCACAGTAAATATAAAAATATATATATAAAAAACAACCAAAAGAGGCAAAAAAACAGCACAACAAAAAATCAAAACAAGAAAAAACAAAAAATACTAAAAATGGCCACAACTCTCATAAAGTGAGTTCTATTGTGAGACCACAGTTCATCAGGGGGTTGGTGTAATAGTCTCCCCAAAAAATTCCGGATTGACCCCAGAAAATATCATAAAAAATATATAATATTGCTAAGAACACAAACGTAAAGTAGAGTCACTATCTAGGGAAACCAGAACAAACCTCCCTATAGAGGTGATGGATCTCAGCTGTGTTCCCCCTGGGATAGAGTCCTTTCCGTAGTGTTCAAAACCAAAGCACAATTCTTCCTCGGGAACCGTATGATGGATACGCGGTTTGCGCTCCACCTGCGTACCAAACACCGACGGCAACCCGGAAGTGACGTAAAAGCGTAGCTCCGGACGCGTTTCGTCATAGACGTCTTCACCGCCGCTGAAGACGTCTATGACGAAACGCGTCCGACGGAGCTACGCTTTTACGTCACTTCCGGGTTGCCGTCGGTGTTTGGTACGCAGGTGGAGCGCAAACCGCGTATCCATCATACGGTTCCCGAGGAAGAATTGTGCTTTGGTTTTGAACACTACGGAAAGGACTCTATCCCAGGGGGAACACAGCTGAGATCCATCACCTCTATAGGGAGGTTTGTTCTGGTTTCCCTAGATAGTGACTCTACTTTACGTTTGTGTTCTTAGCAATATTATATATTTTTTATGATTTTTTATGATATTTTCTGGGGTCAATCCGGAATTTTTTGGGGAGACTATTACACCAACCCCCTGATGAACTGTGGTCTCACAATAGAACTCACTTTATGAGAGTTGTGGCCATTTTTAGTATTTTTTGTTTTTTCTTGTTTTGATTTTTTGTTGTGCTGTTTTTTTGCCTCTTTTGGTTGTTTTTTATATATATATTTTTATATTTACTGTGCCAATAAACCATTTTTTACGGATTACACTATGGAGGCTTCCATTTTTTTCTCATGAGGACTTATGGAATCTATGCTGATACATGCCCAGTCATCTATTACAAAGTTAAGAACGGGATATCTGGAGATTGATCTTTAAGGCGTACAACCCCTGCAGGGGTATTTACTTCTGGTGAGCAGGATTCCTGGTGGGGAGCACAGAAGTCACAGTGAAGACTGCATAGGAAGCACAAAAGTCACTTTAAGGATTTTTAAGGATTTTTCTGGATTAGCACCATTGAACATTTATTTGGGACTTATTTTATATATATATATTTTGTCCTGTATATTTCACATATATATTTTTTTGTATTTTTCTGCACTTTATTTTTATATTTTTATTTTTATTTTTTCACTTTTTTATGTGTATATGCACTTTTCACATATTTTTTATGGTTTAGAGAATTTTTTTAGCTTTTATCGCTAAAAGGTTTTTTATTACCGTATCTTTCACCCCTTGTGTGCACTAATACACACACATTTTTTATTTATAATTGCCATGGGTTCTGGTTTGTGAAGTATTTACACATTCCTTATATTTAGTTATTAGGCCTATATATATTTTTTTTGTCACTAAACACTGGTTTAACATAAACACTGTTTTAGGCTTATATATATATATTTTTTGTCACTAAACACTGTTTGAATATACCTATGCTATTTTAGGTTGACTATTAATGAACGTTACATTAAATATACATATATACCTTTATCACTTTACACGGGTATAGGGGACCTATGGGATTGTTGGTAGTAGGTTTACCATTGAGTGACAATTTTTCTCGCATTTCTGCGACTTGATTTATAATCGCATTAGGTTGTATATGTAGTTTGGTACACGTGGGTTTCAGGTTTTTGGCTTAAACTTATAATTTATTTGAGATTGAGGGTTTGATTATATTTTGTAAGGAAGTATTCTGGCCTGTTTCAACATCATCAGTTCCTGATATTTCCGCTGTTTTGGAGACTTAATATGTAATGGGTTCGATTATTAGTCCCCGATATTTAGAATTCTATGTTTTGTGACCACTGTCCCTGGTGGCCTATAGATTTATTGCACTCACTGTTTGATATAACCTTCTCTGGGTGAAGCTGATGTTCTTTCTGTTTTCCTGAGTTTATCAACATAGAGTTTCATTAGTATTAGGCTGAGGGAGACTATTGGGTTCTTTGGAAAAAAGACCTTGGCCTTTATTTCTTTCTATTTATCCTCTACGAGTCCACTTTGGAATGGAAACCTGTTTTTAGGTAGCGCCATTTAACCCGATACCATTTCAGTAATTCCACTCTTAAAAAGGAACCCTATTAAGGGATTCCCTTTTTTTCCGGGGGGCAGCAGCCTATGTAGTGTTTTACATACAGGTATACTATATTTATATAGAGGTTTTATATTGATCTGGCTTAAGCTACTCCTATTGTTGAATAGCGCGGTTCTTTTATATTTTTATATTTACTATCATTTATTTTATATATGTTTTTGTAAAATATTTTGCAGGATCACCAGTTTATGCTGCCCCAGAAGTAATCAGAGGAGCAGATTTCTCAATTTCTAGTGATCTTTGGTCATTGGGATGTGTGTTATATGAAATGTTTACTGGTAAGCGCTAATTAACTTTTCAGCATTTTATTCTGAGTAATAAACCCAAATTTTTTGAGTTCATTGCAGAAATTGGAATTATTGTATGTGAAGATTTACCATTCTGTGAAGTCTAAACTGAGAAAAATAGCACTATAGTTAAATAAAAGGAGAACTTGAAAGCAGTCAGGCTTCAATTGACATGTTCACGTTTGTTTCTAATTTGACAGGTCAACCCCCATTTTTCTCTGAAAGTTTCTCAGAATTGACAGAGATGATTGTGAATAAAGACTTTCCCCCACCTCAGGGTAAAGTACTACTGATAACATTACTATATGTGTTATGTGAATATTCTGTTACTGTGAAAACATCTACTGTTGCTCATAATGGGGTTTGCTCCTTATAAACACACCTGTCAGCCATTGTACAACGTCCTGCTTAAAAACAGGTACCTCCAAGGTGCCTGCTTTTACTTTATTAAGCAGATAATTCTGATTCTTGGACCTCTCTGATTTAGTTTCACTTTTTTTTATTTTTTGGTATCTAGGATTTTGGTTTCCCTTTTCCTTTTCTTTCTAAAGCATGGACTTCCCTAACTTGTGAGCTTTGTGCCATCCAGTTACAGGAGTCCACCTAAGTGGTATTGGAGCTTAGCAAAGGGTATAACATCACTCCCCCCACAGAGTTTGAGCCTGGTGATTGGCCAGCACAGCACCCGAAAACCCTGTTCATTAGAACAACAGAGCTGGGGGTGGGGACTGAGGGGAGGCATTGTCATCTTACCCCAAATAATACATGACAGTGTTTGGCTAAAAGCACACCTAATTGGTAAGGATGCAGGGCCTAGCCCAGAAGTCAATGAAATCATGCCACCAGTTTCTAATTAAACCAACCAAAGATACCTACAAAAAAGAGCTTTCTAGCCAAGAAAGGCTGGACAAATCTGGGTTTCTGAAGGTTAAAAAAAAATGATATATATTTTCCTAACCTAAGCTTAACAGCTTCCCTAGCTCTTCCTTGGATTTACCTCAGATCAGGGGGTGATGCAGGAGCTGTGGCCTGTGCAGTTTCTGTGACTGTATTATAACAACCAATAATACAGTGCAATCCAACTGATTGCATCCTGTCAACCAAGGATTCTAGACCGAAGGGTCTACCTGCAGCTACAGCTAAGGACACTAACCAACAGGGGCCACCTGCATCCTAGTAACCAAAGATTTTAGGCATCAGGGGACACTTGCATCCTAGCAACAAATAAAAAGATGGAGGAAGTAGAGCCGGGAAACTGGGTGGGAGCCCTTTAACCAATATTCCCCCTCCCCCTGGAGAGGTCACTAAACGGGGTGCAGTGGAATTTGATCTCTGCCTGACCTTGATGTTTTTTTAAGCCTACAAATTGGGCTTCTGTCAGAGGAGGAGCAGAGAAGCTGTAAACTAAGGAATAAAAAAGGCATTTTTTTACATTTCTTTGGAGAAGCAAATAGTGGTATTTAGATGTAGCTCTATGGGCCTGTATTTAAATTCAATTTGTCTGATTTTCTCTATATATTAATACATTTGAATGTGCCACGTAATACAGTAGATGATCAAAGCTGTAAATTATGTTAACAGTGTAATTGATGTTTTTAAACACCTTTTTATGATGAGGCTTTTGAAGCATCCAGTGTATCAAAATGGTCAAATGATGCTGCTTGTCCTGTCTGTCTACAGTTGGCTTTGAAGTCTTTACAAAAGCTCGCTGCTTTCAAACAATTTGAGCTTTCCATAAGCTTATTTTAACAAATAGGAATACAAAGTCTTAGCCCCTGTACAAACGGTCGGAGATTTCGACAACCAAATCCGTTGCATCTTGTCCCTCGGATTTTGCCCGTCGGATCTTGTCCGAAACTGTTGCATACACACACGGTCGGACTAAGTTGTCGAAAAGTCCGATCATTCAGAACGTGATGACGTAATTTCGTTACGATGAGACTACGTTCAGGCTAGTAGCCAATAGCTTTGATGTAGGAATTTGATCTGAGCATGCGTGGCACTTGGTCCGATCAAAATTCTCTACACATGATCGGAGTATGTCCGATCGAACCAGTTGGTCAGAAAATATTTCCAACAAGTTGGAAAATTGGGTCCAACGGAATCAGTCCGATGCATACCACACACAGTCAGATTATCCGACAACACGGTCCGATAGGACACTTTGCGACGGATTCTCCGACCGTGTGTACAAGGGCTTAGAGAGCATCATAAAAACAGCCTGTACATTGATGTTGCTGAAAAAATGCATTTAGCTTATTAAATTTTTTTTAATGCTTATCAATGGATCTCAAAACGCACCAGCTACTTTCCGTTAGGGTAAATAATTTTTTTTGATCCACAGTTGTTAACTGTAGAAAGCATTTAAATCATGCAGAAAAGTGCCTTAAGGAAGTGCATACTTGTTACCTGTAGCAGCTAATCAGATACTCCATGTTTCTGTTTCATTGGGTGTTTATTGACGTCTTTGCAACAGTTATAGGTTAGATAAGGCAAATTATAATTTACTAGCAACCATGAGATTGCATATGTGGAACAGAAATCTTCAGTGTTCCAGTAAGCCGAAATACAAACGTAGTCTTAAGCGCTGCTTCAGTATTAAAATAAGAATTGGTAAGATAGGCCAGTTCATAAATAGTTGCTGATATCCTACTTTCCAAGCCACTGAGCCCAGAAATCACATTTGCAGCTGAAATCAGATTGAAGGAAATGAATATATTGAGTATTTAACTTCATGTTCCCAGTGTAGTATAAAGCTAAATGGTTTCTCTGGGTAATAATACCAGTTCTTTTTTTAAAGCAGTAACTACATGAAGTTCTAATAAAGAGCATTAAAGTGGGAGTAAACTCCCATGTATGATACAGCAATGAACGGAAAGGAGGAGTCAAAAAGAGAACACCCATGTATGATGTTTAGCTATAGGTAAGCCTATAATAAGGCTTTCCTATAAGTACATTAAATATCTCCTAAACGTGCACAGGAGATATTTGATTATTCTTATTAGATGCGGCCGGTGACGTCATTGGCACATGCGCTCTGAAGGAACAGCATACCCGTGCCGTTTCTTCAGAGCCATGCCTTAAACAGCGACTCCCATAGCCACCTTGGGCCATTTATATTGCCAAAGCCCACAAACCCAGAAAGAAGACAAGCTGAAAATTAAAGTGTTGACAGCGCGCCACTGGAGGGCTTAGTTTTTTGGTAAGTCTGTCATAATGTGCTAGTTTGCAATACATACGATCACATTATGACTTAAACTGCCCAGTGCCTATTATTTTTTTATTTTTTTTTAACGCGGTGTACTACCGATTTAACCACTTAAGGACCAGGCCTCTTTTTCAGATTTGGTGTTTTCATGTTTAAAACATTTTTTTTTGCTAGAAAATTACTTAGAACTCCCAAACATTTTATATTGTTTTTTTTCTAACACCCTAGAGAATAAAATGGCGGTCATTGAAATACTTTTTTTTACACCGGATTTGCGCAGCGGTCTTACAAGCGCACTTTTTTTTGAAAAAATGCACTTTTTTGAATAAAAAAATAAGACAACAGTAAAATTAGCCCAATTTTTTTTATATTGTGAAAGATAATGGTATGCCAAGTAAATTGATACCCAACATGTCACGCTTCAAAATTGCGCCCGCTCGTGGAATGGCGTCAAACTTTTAGCCTCAAAAATCTCCATAAGCGACATTTAAAAAATTCTACAGGTTGCATTTTTTGCGTTACAGAGGAGGTCTAGGGCTAGAATTATTGCTCTCGCTCTACCGATCGCGGCGATACCTCACATGTGTGGTTTGACCACCGTTTTCATATGCGGGCGCTACTCACGTATGCGCCCGCTTCTGTGCGCAAGCTCGTCGTGACGGGGTGTTTTTAAAAAATTTTTTTTTCTTCTTATTTATTTTAATTGATTTTATTTATTTTTACACTGTTTTTAAAAATAAAATAAAATGGATCACTTTTATTCCTATTACAAGGAATGTAAACATCCCTTGTAATAGAAAAAAGCATGACAGGTCCTCTTAAATATGAGATCTGGGGTCAAAAAGTCCTCAGATCTCATATTTGGGCTAAAATGCAAAAAAAAAAAAAAAAAAAAAAAAGAAAATCTGACATTTAAAAAAAAATATACCTTTAAGAGGTATGGGCGGAAGTGACGTTTTGATGTCGCTTCCGCCCTGCTATGGTATAGAGACGAGTGGGGGCCATCTTAGCCTCACTTGTCTCTATGCCCAGCAGATGGAATATCGTACAGAGGACCGCCGCCTGAAGAGATGGACATCTCGGTTGTGGCAGCAGCTGCTGCCGTTACCGAGATATCCCTCTTCAAAAAAATCACGTACATCCCCGGTGGGCGGTCCCCAAGTGGTTAATTACTGACTCATGTGCTGTATTCAAAATGCCGTATTAGCATTGTTAAAATATTTTTCTTACTTTTATAATGTGTGCATTTCTAGTTCTTCATAAGAGCTAGCAGGGGAGGGGGGTTCATACTGTAGATCAGTGTCCCGGGGATTGCAAAAGTGAAAAAACATTTCCGGACACACCTAGACATAGCAAGATGTTCCAGGGAGGGAGTGCGCCCCTGGATGGTTGGACTTTAGCTATGCAGTCTGTCCATCAGTTTCTTGATTACTGTACATTCTCAGACCTACTTCTGGAACAATAATCAAGCAATTGATGAGAACAGCCAAAGTCTGCTCCATCCAATGGTCAGCAGGGAGGAACATGCTTATTTAAAGGGATGCTAGGAATGTGTTCTTTCGCATTACTCCCCATCACTTGCACTCTTTGCTCTCCGAATTATTGGCTACAAAAGGAGAGCAGAATTAATTGTTTACACAGGCATAAAGGAAATTAATTAAGATGAGGTTTCAAAGCTCACAGACTTTTAAAGAAACAGGATTAAATAGTTGAGAGTTGAAGCAGATGTCTCATGTTTGCAAGTTAAATTGTCCCCTGCATTCAGCTGGGCAGCAAAAGATCTTCAATCCCGGCCACTCCAGTGGTCTCTGAGGCTCCGATTTTCATGTCCTATACACTGAATACTTCAGAAGCCTGGTCAAAAAAAGTATGTAAAAAAACATAAATTACAATGTTAACATAATTTACGGTTATGATTTTCTTCTGTAGGGGGTCCATACTTTTCAGTATGAGGGTCACATCCTTTATTTTACAAATGCCAAAAAAATTTTTTTTTTTTTTTTTTTATAAATGAGCGAATCATATTTAAATGAATGAATGTCTGTTTTTTGTGTAATCGGCATTTGATTTGGAGTGGGGGAAAAGGCAGACAAGCGGAGCTTCCTCTTTTGGGTGGAGCTCCACTTTAAGCTCCCATCCACACCATTGTAGTGCGACGTCAAGCACCATGCCTATGCATGTTTTTAGCATGCTGGGCATCTAATTTATTTATTTTGCGACAAAAAAGCTCCTATACCTTTTTGCATTTTTCATGTTTTTTAACCATGTTTTTCCACGTTTGCTGTGCATTCTCATGTGCGCAGAAGCACACTTTTTGCTTGGCGTGTATTGGGTACTTTTAACAATGATTAGCACCGCAAATGAGACATGCGTTTTTCGTTTATTTCATGATCACATGCAAAATCGTGTGATTTTGCACATATTCACACATCACACCAGTGTGAATGTGGTCTTAAAGTGTATGTAAACCCTAAATGTATTTTTCAGCATGTTTGCTATTACTGTATATAGTTTTTGCCCGTTATCAGCTGACAAGGCACAGCTGCTGCAGGCTCTGGAATGATTTCGACAATATTGTCGGGATCTGGATCTACTAAGTTGCCTGATTGACAGCGTGCTGCACCTCTCAGCATATAGCTGAGAGCTGGAGGCAGCTGCTCCCAGCCCCTCCCCAGCCCAGCACTCTGCCCTGAGCAGCCCGAGAGCTGAGGGTTCAGTGGTCATGTGATTGTTTAGTTCTCGGTTTTACAGCCAATGTGGAGAAGCTGTAGCATCACACCGATGCTGCAGCATAGAGGCAAGTATGTATGCTTGTTTTTTCATTATTCCATACATCTCATTTAACTGCTTCCCATCCGCAGCCTATATAGGGCGGCACAGGAGCAGCACCAATGCAGGTTAACGTTCCTGTACATCAGCCAGCATTGGCAGCTCCGGCACTGGTTAAAGCGGTTTTGTACAGAAAATTGCAAGTTCATCTTATTCAAATGGCTTTGGAACATAGATGCAGTTATGACCATTGAAATAAAATAATATGCAGTATTTACCTTTTATTTTTAATGTTTATTCCGACTTCCGGGCTCTCCTCCCGTGGGAGTAGGCATGTTTATCGGCTTCGCAATGGTCCCTGGGAACTTTTTTAGCTATTTCCCAGGAATCAGTGGGGGACACAGTCATGCCGAAATCTCGTGAGATTTCGGAAGGAGGACGCCGGTCACGTGATGAGGGCATGTCCGAAATTGCCATTTTGAAAGTGGGCAGGCAGCTCTATCTGCCATTACCACTATAGCACACGAGGCAAGAGGAAGGAAAACAAAGAGGACACTCAATGAGCATGTGCGAGATGGAGCAGGGGATGCTGGGAGCTCAGCATCATCGAATCCAGGAAGTAAATGCCTGTGGGCTTCCAACGCCCACAGTGAAAATGGAAACCGCCGGACTGCTTTTTTAAAAGTTTTCCTTAGCAATGAAATCATCACGCCGGGGGTTAAAAAGACGCCGATCGTGACTGCAAAGACACCGTAGAAATCGCCCACCAGTGACACAGGTAAAAAAAAAAAAAAAACGGCAGCGGAATCCCGCTTTAAGAGCGCAAACCTGGGAATCCGGTGATCACAGGGGATCACATTACCGTTGTGTCCAGGTGATCGCATGGTCTTGTACCATGTGATTTACTTTTATAGGCAGCCGAAGGCCCCCCCTTCTCGCTGCCACCTTTACTGGGTTCTCCTGAGTGACCAGGGAGCCCTGTTAGGAATTGACCAGCAGCATCTGGCTCCAGGCACACAGTGAGAGGAACTGATGGCGTTCCTTCCATTGTGTTAAGTCAGAAACCAGAATTGATGAGGATTTAGTCACTTCCGGTGTCACTACTTTGTTTATCTGGCTGTACCAGCCAGGGAAGCAGCTGATCAGACCAATCTGTGTCTGATTGGCTGCATTGGAGGCCAGAGGAGAAATCTGGGGTCTAATAGACCCCATATCTCTCCATAAAGAGGACCCGTCACAACCAATGCTGTTGTTCATCCCTTGTGATAGCAATAAACCAATAAAATGTTTTTTGGAAATAAAATAAAAACAAAAAGTTTAAAGCACCCCCATCTGCCCGTGCTCCTGCACAAATGCGAACGTGCACACCGGTCTGTATATGTAAACATCGATCGCACCACATTTGTGAGGTATTGTAGCAAACATCAGAGTGAGATCAATCATTTTAGGTCCAGACCTCCTGTGTAACCTGTAAAGGCTTTTAAAGTGTTGCTTATGGTAATTTTTAGGTATCATACATTGGTGCCATTACACTGGTGGACACCATTTTAAAGCTTGACATGTTTGGTATCTATTTAAACGGATTAACATCATCTTACCATTTTCAAAAGACTCACTATGGGGTTGATTTACTAAAGGCAAATCCACTTTGCACTAACAGTCCACTCCCTTTAGATCTGAGGGGAAGATCGGAAATTAGGGGAAGCTCCACTGATTTTATCATCCAATCATGTACAAGCAATGCTGTTTTTTTTATTTTCCTTGCATGTGCCCCTTAGATCTACAGTGACTGCACTTCCAAGTGCACTTGCAGGTCAAAGTAGATTTGCCTTTAGTAAATAAACCCCTAAGTCTTTCAGAAAATACCTTGCTTTCCAAATGGGTTCATTTTATGGGTGTTTCAACTGTTCTGGTGTTTCAGGACCTCCAAAAATGTGATAGGTAGTCAGGAAATTAGATGCGTAATTTATGCCCCTGGAGCGCCTTAAGGTGCTGCTTGAATTTCGAACCCTTCTATGCATCTAGGTTGTGAAAGTCTCACATGTGGTATCCACTGTGGCAGCACGCAGGTAAAGTCACCTGGTTGTATCCAGGATGGGAAATATGTGTGCCCTAGATTCAGGCTTTATGCAGACTTTTACAATTAGAGGGGAAGAGTTAATGAGCCCAGCTGAAGTAAGTGGGCTCATTAAGACCTCTACAAAAAACCCCAGCATGCTTAGGGAGATGCTCCATCCTGGAACCAGTTTTGTGTTGTATAGACTGGGGAGTGTGACACCTGTTCTGTGCGGTGAGTTAACGCCTGTGTGGCAAACCTCTACAACAGAGACAGGGACTGGTGCAGCACAAGGCTACACTCAGTTGTTAGATAGGGAATCTTAGTGTGTAATTAGAGGTCAAGCTGACCAGGATTTATTTTCATGTTTTATTTTTGTTTGGCTGTTATATGTTTCACTGCATGTAGCATAAATAAACCGCATCTTTTGTTTTTTTTGCACCTACAACGCTGTCTGCTGTGCCTAATTTTGTGTTGTGAACCCATCCAGGGGGTCACACACACCCGCTGCCGAGCTAACCCCTCACAGTTGGTGGAGAATTTGGGCAGTTTTTTTTTTGAAGGCCAGCATGGAGGAGATACTGAGACAGCTGGCTCTAGCAAATGCAAATCAGCAGCAAACAAATGCGGGTTTACAAAAGAGCCTTGCAGCCCAGCAGCAGGCAAATGCAAATCAGCAGCAGACAAATGCAACTTTGCAGCAGAGTCTGGAAGCTCAGCAACAAGCCCAGCAGCAGGCAAATGCAAATCAGCAGCAGACAAATGCAACTTTGCAGCAGAGTCTGGAAGCTCAGCAACAAGCCCAGCAGCGATCTGAAGCCCGCTTCATAGGCCTGTTGCAGAAGCAAGAGCAGAGTTTTCAACAGCAAATAGAGACATTAATACAGCAACGTCCGCAGACCAATGAGGCAAGTGGTTACACTAATACCGCATCCTTTGGTGTGAGCCGTTTACTGACAAAAATGACGGGAGAGGATGATCCGGAGGTGTTTTTGACCACATTTGAAAGGACTGCTGAAAGGGAAAAGTGGCCTAAGGAGCAATGGGCTGGACTGGTGGCCCCTCTGTTAACTGGGGAATCGCAGAAAGCTTATTATGACCTAGAGCCTGACCAAGCAAAAGACTATGTGGTGCTAAAAACAGAAATATTGGCACGGCTGGGTGTCACCCTGGCAGTCTGGGCTCAGCGTGTGCATAATTGGACTTTTCAGGTTGGAAAACCCCCCAGGTCTCAAATGTATGATCTCATTCACCTGAGCAGAAAGTGGCTGCAGCCAGAGACTTTGACCGCACCAAACATTGTGGAACGTGTGGTTATGGATCATTTCCTGAGAGCTCTTCCTACTGCCATCCAAAAATGGGTAAGCCATGGAGACCCAGAAAATGCAGATAAACTTGTGGATCTGGTTGAGAGGTACTTGGCTACAGAGAACCTGACCACCTCTTCCAGGGACTCACAGACTTTCTACCCTAAGACCAGATCATTCCCAGTGGCGGGTAAGATGACTCCAAGGGGTGACGGTGGAGAGAGTGACAGGGTGGGAGTTCTACCTAAGGTCTGGCGGGAGCAGCCCAGGAAGCCCATGCTGCAAGAGGCAGCAAAAAAGATTATTTGCTACCGCTGCCGGCAAGAGGGACATATTGCAGCCAATTGCCCCGTTGTGGATGAGCCTATGCAATGTGACTTTATAAGGGAGAGACGTCAGTCGCTGTTTGCGACAGTTGCATGCACTGCCATTCGGGGACCTGAGAAACATTTATGTAAAATGTGTATTAATGGTAGAAATGATGTGTTTCTGGATTCAGGTAGCCTGGTAACATTGATAAAAGCTGAATTAGTTACTACAGAGGTCTCTGGGAAGAACAGGGTGGCTGTTATTTGTGTGCATGGGGACACCCGAGAGTATCCTGTAACTTCAGTGTTTTTTGAGACCCCCAAAGGTAACCTCTCTCATCAGGTGGGGTTAGTGTCTCACTTACCACATGATGCTATTGTGGGAAGGGATTTTCCAAAATTCTGGGAACTCTGGGATTGTCCTGAGCCCCCCACTGGTGCCCCTATAAACCAGGAAGATGACCAGAATTCCTCTGGGAGTGGTGAGGACTCTCCTGAATTTCCCTTGTCGGTATTGGCGGGGGAAACTCGAGAAACTGGGGAGGAGCCAACATCCTCAGATGAAAACATGCCGTCTGTGGAGTTTTCGGATCTTGAGGTTCACAGGGAAAATTTTGCCACAGAACAGTTAAAAGACCCCACCCTAATAAAGGCACGGGAAAATGTGGTGAAAATAGATGGCGAGTTAGTGAACCCAGATAAGACTTATCCTTACTTCACTATGGAAAGGGACCTGCTGTATCGAGTGGCTCAAAGGGCAGAAGAAACCATAGAGCAACTTGTAGTGCCCAAACCTTACAGGAAGTTGGTGTTAGAATTGGCTCATGGGCACATTCTGGGAGGTCATCTGGGGACAGAGAAAACCAGAGAGAGGATATTACAGAGATTCTATTGGCCTGGGGTCATGAAGGAAATAGAAAATTATTGTTCCTCCTGCCCCGTGTGTCAGAAGTCGGCACCTATGCCACATTTCTGTAACCCGCTGGTACCTCTTCCTATCATTGAGGTCCCCTTTGAAAGGATCGCAATGGATTTGGTAGGTCCGATAATGAAGTCCGCCAGGGGGCATCAGTACATTTTGGTTATATTGGACTATGCCACCCGTTATCCGGAAGCAATTCCTCTCCGAAATACCTCGGCCAAAACCATAGCCAAAGAGCTATCTCTTGTTTTTAGCCGCGTGGGTATTTGTAAGGAACTGCTTACGGACCAAGGTACACCCTTTATGTCCCGGGTTATGAAAGAATTATGCAAGTTGTACAAAGTGACGCAATTGCGTACATCTGTGTATCACCCCCAAACAGATGGGTTGGTTGAAAGATTCAACAAAACCCTAAAACAAATGTTAAAGAAGGTGGTGGATAGAGATGGAAAGAATTGGGACTGTCTAATACCCTATCTGATGTTTGCCATTAGGGAGGTACCCCAATCCTCTACGGGTTTCTCACCCTTCGAGTTGCTCTATGGGAGACACCCAAGAGGGCTGCTGGATATCGCCAAGGAAACTTGGGAAAATTAGAGTTCTCCTCACAGGAGTGTGATTGAGCATGTCGCCCTGATGCAAGATAGAATTGCACAGGTAATGCCAATTGTAAAGGAACATTTAACCCAAGCGCAGTTAGCACAGCAGAGAGTGTACAACCGTGGGGCCAAGACCCGTACTTTTTCCCCGGGGGATAGGGTCTTGGTGCTAGTCCCTACGGTTGAAAGCAAATTTATGGCCAAATGGCAAGGTCCATATGAAGTAATTGAAAAAATTAGTGAGGTGAACTACAGGGTTAGACAGCCAGGAAGGCGAAAGCCGGAGCAGATCTATCACGTCAATCTGCTGAAAGCCTGGAGGGATAGGGAATCCCTAGTCGCAGAGACTTTGTCACAAGTACAGCCTGATTGCTTAGTTCCTGAGGTTGGAATAGCAGACACCTTATCGAAACCCCAACAACAGGAGGTTAAAGAGTTTGTACTTCGTAACAAAGAGATCTTCTCTGAGCTTCCGGGACAAACATCTGGCGTAGAGCATGACATTATCACCCCGCCAGGAGAAAGGGTAAAACTAAAACCTTATAGAATACCAGAGGCCCGACGGGAGGCAATACGTGGAGAGGTTCAAAGGATGCTAGAATTGGGTGTGATAGAGGAGTCCCAGAGTGACTGGTCCAGTCCTATCGTACTAGTGCCCAAACCTGATGGGAGCTGGCGGTTTTGTAACGATTTTCGACAATTGAATAAAGTTACAAAATTTGACACCTACCCCATGCCGCGTATAGATGAGTTGATTGACCGGCTGGGAACAGCCCGATATATGACAACTCTTGATCTCACCAAAGGGTATTGGCAAATTCCCCTGGCCGAGTCGGCCAAGGAGAAAACTGCGTTTGTAACCCCAGATGGGGCATTCCAATATAAGAGAATGCCGTTTGGGTTACAGAATGCACTGGCAACATTCCAGCGGAAAATGGATAAGATTCTGAGGCCCCATCAGAAATATGCTGCAGCTTACCTGGATGATGTGATTATCCATAGCACAGACTGGGTCTCACATTTGCCAAAAGTACAAGCAGTCCTAGACTCTATCCGGGAAGCTGGGTTTACGGCCAATCCAAAGAAGTGTACCATTGGACAGGAGGAGGCCAAATATCTTGGGTACACTATTGGGAGAGGGGTGATAAAACCCCAAGTCAATAAAGTCGAGGCCATACAGAGTTGGCCACGTCCCTACAGCAAGAAACAGGTACGAGCCTTTCTGGGAATCGCTGGCTATTATCGACGATTCATTCCCCATTTTGCTTCTCAGGCTGTGCCCCTCACCAACCTGACAAAAGGGAAAGAGTCTGTTATGGTTAAATGGTCCCCAGAGGCTGAAGAAGCATTTCAGTCCTTAAAAACAGCCTTATGTAGCCAGCCAGTGTTGTACTCACCAGACTTCTCTAAGGACTTTGTTGTACAAACTGATGCATCAGACGTTGGGTTAGGAGCAGTGTTATCCCAGGTCTGGAACGGGGAAGAGCACCCAGTCATTTACCTCAGCAGGAAGTTGAAGTCCCATGAGGTAAATTACACCACGATTGAGAAAGAATGTTTAGCAGAGAAGTGGGCTCTAGATTCCCTTCGGTACTATCTGCTAGGTAGGCACTTTGACCTGGTGACTGATCACGCTCCTTTTAAAGTGGATGGCTCAGAACAAGGAGACCAATAGAAGGGTAAATAGGTGGTTCCTGGCCCTACAAGAATTTAACTTTACAGTTAAGCATCGCCCTGGTGTTAAAATGGGGAATGTGGATGCTTTGTCTCGGATACATGCGTGTCTGACTGCTTGTGTTACAACCCCAAGGTTGAAACAAGAGGGGGGGGGGGGGTATGTGGCAGCACGCAGGTAAAGTCACCTGGTTGTATCCAGGATGGGAAATATGTGTGCCCTAGATTCAGGCTTTATGCAGACTTTTACAATTAGAGGGGAAGAGTTAATGAGCCCAGCTGAAGTAAGTGGGCTCATTAAGACCTCTACAAAAAACCCCAGCATGCTTAGGGAGATGCTCCATCCTGGAACCAGTTTTGTGTTGTATAGACTGGGGAGTGTGACACCTGTTCTGTGCGGTGAGTTAACGCCTGTGTGGCAAACCTCTACAACAGAGACAGGGACTGGTGCAGCACAAGGCTACACTCAGTTGTTAGATAGGGAATCTTAGTGTGTAATTAGAGGTCAAGCTGACCAGGATTTATTTTCATGTTTTATTTTTGTTTGGCTGTTATATGTTTCACTGCATGTAGCATAAATAAACCGCATCTTTTGTTTTTTTTGCACCTACAACGCTGTCTGCTGTGCCTGATTTTGTGTTCTGAACCCATCCAGGGGGTCACACACACCCGCTGCCGAGCTAACCCCTCACACCACATACTGAGGAGGCATAGCAGAATGTGTTTTGGTGTGTAATTGCAATTATGCCTTTGCTGTGTGTATGAGAGATAGCTTGTAAAAATGACAACTTTGTGGGGGGAAAAACTAATTTTATTTCATTTCTTAATTTTCCAAAAAACAGTGATTAAAAATTACAACTTACCATGCCTCTTACTAAATACCTCGGACTGTCTACTTTTCAAAAAGGGGTCATTTGGGGGTATTTGCACTGTCCCTGCTTTTTATGGTCTCAAGAAATATGATAGGCAGTTAGTACATCAGGAGAAAGACTAAAACTAAGAATAGGTGCTGTGTTTTTTTTTGTTTTTTTTTTGTTTGTTTTTTTTATCAAACTTTTGGTACTTTTTCATTTATTTAGCTAAATATAAAACCCAGTGGTGATTAAATGCCAAAATAAAGCTCTATTGGTCTTAAAAAATAAATATAATAAAATAAAATAAAAAGATAAACATTGTTTGGGGTAAAGTGTTTTTCTTTTTGTGGGTCAATTCGTAATTGAGTAATTGTCACTCAAAGTGTGATAACGTTGAAAGCAGAAAATTGGCCTGGATTGGAAGGGGGTGAAGGTGTCTGGTCTTGAAGTGGTTAAGAAAACTTAGCTACAGCAAGACATGATGCCAAATGCACTAAAGTTGAAGTAGATCTAGGGTTTACATACACTTTAAACAGATCTTCCATTTTTAAATGATTCAAGCATAATTTAAACTCCAATGTAATAGTAAGTAAAATTACATTCTAATGTTCTTGTTTTTTTAACAGGCATGTCATCTACCAAGCCATCTTCTGAGTTTCTATCATTACTTAACGGTTTGCTGCAGAAGGACCCATTAAAAAGGTAGGGAGACCTGAACAAAATAGCTGGATGAATGATGTCTGCTAGTAGTTTCCCAATGCCTATGGATTACATATGACATAAATACATGTAAAATGAAAACAATCCAAACACGTTTGAAAACACATCTAGAACAAGATCCAAACAAAAAGTAAAAACTTAGTTCAGTTTGCAAATGGCAGCAGGTGAGCACATGCCACAGTCGTGATGCTTTGCATTGCAGCTCAGCAAAAGTAGAGTCCCCCAATGTGTCTAGCGGGCAGCATCTCACTTGCATCTTCTACCCAGCTTCTTCTGTGTGCCGTCTTTATTGGTGATACAGAATGGCGTCACTCCTGTGCATGCCCAGGAGTTCAGTCATTCTGGCACACAGGATCTGTGTTGAAATGTAAACTGAGCAGTGCATGCGCAGCTCAGAGTACATTCTAAAGAAGACTGCAAGAAGGAGGGTAGTTAAAAAAGAGATTTCCCCTAAATGGACTTTTAAAGGCACAGAAATTGCATGGTAGGTAAAAAAGTATACATTTTATTAATAGCGTAATTGCTACAAAGGATACAGAATAAAAAAAAAGGATGGGAAAGATAAGCGGAATAAACAAAAATATAAGAAATACTAATGCACACAACCAAATAGCTACTACCTACAAAAAGCCAATACCTATATAAAAAAAAAAAGCCGGGAAGCTGCCAGCATATAAAAGTGATCTCTGCACAGTATCAAAAATATTAATAAATGATATGTGGCGCTACCTCACCTACTAGGCTCCTTGAATTTCATATAAAAAATGGCAATAAGTGAAAAATAGTTATACCGTTAATCATCACATAAAACTAATGAAATGCAATATATAACATAAATTAAATAAATAAAGTGCAAATAGTGATAAATGTGCAAACATATATCAAAATAATGTGCAAAACAGCTTATAAAGTGCAATATGCTACTAAAGTGCCAAAAACTTTCCAAAGTGCAATCCGTGTTCCACACTAATTGGATACTTCAATAATGTGACCATAAAACAAATTATAAATCAAGTCCCATAATATAGTAATGAATAGTCTTCATATAAAAGTTCAGTCAATTAAAAGTGCAAAAACTGGGTGCCATCCACTTCAAACAGTGCAAATTCACCAATGCTCTGTGCTCAGTGTAATCTGGGGTGCACCCCTTGTTTCCCCCAGCCTCTCACCTCTATTAACGGCCACTATAGGCCATATGACGCTGTATGTATAATGGCTGTCACTCTCTCATCCACTCCTCGCAGTTTCAGCCCACCAGATATAAGCACATGCCATTGATATTCATAGCCATAAATAAATATTGAGGTAGAAAAGAAAAGGGGCTCCAATGTGTAGTATGAATAAAAAACGTTTTTAATAATCCACACAAACACAATTAAGCAGAGTTTCAAGCGCTGTAAACAATAGGTACTTCCGGTCTTGGCCGCAACTGGAAGTGACGACCATGACACCTGGCTCCTCCCTGGCGTGTTGCGTCCCCGCTCACGTGACTTTTTCAAAGGGTCCTCAAGGGTCACGTGAGCAGTGACTCAACGTGTCAGGGAGGAGATTTGGATTGAGATTTTGGTGTTGTCACTACTATCGCTGCTCATTGTTTTCCTTGTTGGAAGCTCTGATATAAGGAGCAGTTCCTGCCTCTACCAAAATGATGGTTTCCACTCACAACCATACCACAGAGCAAAGCATGGTAAGTAGGTAAGAGGGAGAAAAAATCGCCTGCAGGAAGACCACAGGCAGGCCTTTGTCCTCTGCCTGCTTTTTTAGGGCACAACTTCTAAAATTCAGTTTCTCTTTTAGATTTTCATTTGTATGATTCAGCATTTAGCCTACGTTCACATTGGTCCGATTTAGCATGCAATTTGACGTGTCAAATCACATGCCATATCGGCGGCTATTGCCGGCAATGGCACCACCCGAATTGGTGTAGCGCCACACCGATTCTCAAAAGTAGTTTGTGTACTAATTTTGACGACTTCGGGGCAATTTGTATAGGCATCTATGCATGAACCAGCACAGATGTCTGTCAATGGCCCCCAAAGTTGGACTGCATTGCCGGATTGAAATCGTGCAAGTTCTAACCCGCAGCAATGTGAACCTGGGCTTAGAGACAGAATGCACATTTGCAGTTTACTAAAAGCACAATAATAAATAATAATGTCATCTGTCCAGATATAATTTCAAGTCTTTAAAAGGATATTAAGCTATGAAATTAAAGAGGGGTTCCCAATTAAAAAATAAAAAATTAAATGTCAGCAGCTACAAATACTGCAGCTGCTGACTTAATCAGCTTAATAATCGGACACTTACCTGTCCCAGGGTCCAGCGATGCAGGGGAGCGAAGCCCCGCTCGTCCCCCCCCCTCCGCTCGGTGGCACCGGCATTTTAACTGTGGACGCCCGTCTGTGAAGGCACCCACTGCGCATTTCTCGAAAAAATTTTTTTTTTTTTAAGCACATTAATAAATATTTGTTTTTTTGTGGTGGAACTCCACTCTAATGGAAACAAATAATTCAATCAAACATGCATGCAAGTCCAATAAGATAAACTATTAGCCCTTGTACACACGGTCGGACATTCCGACAACCAAATCCGTCGGATTTTGTCCGAAACTGGTGTTGCATACACACGATCGGACAAAGTTGTTGGAAAATCCGATCGTTCAGAACGTGATGACGTTATTTCGTTACGACAGGACTACGTTCAGGCTAGTAGCCAATAGCTTTGGTCTAGGAATTTGATCTGAGCATGCGTGGCACTTTGTCCGATCGGAATTCTCTACAAACGATCAGACAAAGTCCGACCGGATCATGTTGTCGGAAAATTTTATAGTCCAGCCCTAAAACTTTGTCGGTCGGATATTCAGACGGAAACAGTCCGATGGAGCCCACACACGGTCGAATTATCCGACAACACAGTCTGATCGGACATTTTCCATCGTAATGTCCAACCGTGTGTACAAGGGCTTAGAATTAGCTGCAGTAAGGCTTGCTGTCTAAATCCTCAAGATCATGAATTCAGGTCTTACAACAGATTGACCCTTTAGATTATACAAGACTAGAAGGAATTGCTTTCACAAGGTTTTACCAGCTAAGTTGTGTAGAAGAAGCTTAACCACTTCAGCTCCGGAGGATTTTACCCCCTATGAAAAAATAAAAAAGTGGGACAAGAGAGTCCCAAGGAAGCCAAAAAGGAGAAGGATCAACCACAGCTTATGATACAAAAATACAAAATAGGCTTTATTGAAACATGGGGTGGGGGGGGGGGGGTAATTGCATATACCAAGATTCAAGTATATGCAAGAAAAAAGTGTATCCTAGTTGACACAATATATCTCACTAAATTAAAGCAATATATAAAACCATGCTGCAGCAATAATAAATAAAAAATGCAGAGCACTCCTGCAGGCATGAAGATACGGCGTCTCCTATTTTATCTAGAAAGAGGGTGATAGGTAATACAGTCTAGATTTTACCCCCTTCCTGACTAGAGCACTTTTTACGATTTGGCACTGCGTCGCTTTAACTGACAATTGCACAGTCTTGTGGCGTTGTACCCAAACAAAATGGACGTCCTTTTTTTTCCCCACAAATAGAGATTTATTTTGGTGGTATTTGATCGCCTCTGCGTTTTTACTTTTTGTATAAACAAAAAAAGAGCGTCAATTTTGAAGAGAATGCAATATTTTTTACCTTTTGCTATAATAAATATCCCCCAAAAATATATATTAAAAAAATAAAATTTTCCTCAGTTTAGGCTGATATGTATTCTTCTACATATTTTTTGGTAAAAAAAAATCGCAATAAGCGTATATTGATTGGTTTGCGCAAAATTTATAGCGCCTACAAAATAGGGGATAGTTTTATGGAGTTTTAATATTTAATTTTTTTTTATTATTAATGGCGGCAATCTTTTATCGGGACTGCAACATTATGGCGGACACATCGGACGCTTTTGACACTATTTTGGGACCATTATCATTTATACAGTGATCAGTGCTATAAAAATGCATTGATTACTTTGTAAATGTGTCCTAGGCAGTGATTCTAACTGGAAGGGGGCTGGGCTTCAACACACAGGACAGTGATCACTACATCTCCCTGTTCCACCTCTCTGTGACACAATTGCAGGCACTCGGCGGACATAGAGTCAGAGGGACCTACGGTCACAGAGAACGTGGCGTGCGCGACCGCAACACCGCTTCTTAGAGGGGACGTACCAGATAGAACACCTTTGGGATGAATTGGAGCAAAGACTGCAAGTGTATATGTGTGTGTGTGTATATATGTGTATATATATATATAATATATATATATATATATATATATATATATATATATATATATATATATATAATATAATATATATATTAATATTCTATCATGGGTGCATTAAAAAGAGATAAACACAGAATAAGTGCACGTTAGTACTATATGCTTAATACATAAATAGCGAATGAAATGGTTTGTTCCTTTCTGGAAATTATTAGCTCTTATCTAGTAGCAGTATGCAAAAGTATGAACCAGAATGGAAAACTTGATTGTTTCCGAGGGCAGAAAATTCCATTATTTGAACCTTTGCTGCTATTGTGATTTGTGGAATTACATAGTTTGTTTGTATTTAATTAGATTCTTCAGCATCAATGAGGCTGCATTCACACCTGAGCGTTTCAAAGTCATGCGTTTTTACAGCAATTTTATGTAGATTTTGCCGCGGTTTTTGCAGCGATTTTGTTCAGGTCTCCAATGTAAAAGGCAGAAAAATGCCTGCAATCTACCCCAAAGAAGCTCATGTTCTTTTTTGAGCTCAGGACGTTTTTCAGGCGTTTTGCTTTAGGTGACAATACGCTCAGATCTGAACAGGTACCATTGAAATGAATGGGATTTTGCTTGTTGGGTGGTTTTCAGGCATTTTTACGTGCTGAAAACACTCAGGCGTGAATGCAGCCTGAAGCTTAATTCCAGGCATGCAGATAATACACAGCTAAAACGTGTTATTTTAATAGTCTTCCAACTTAAGAAAATATTCTTAATTCTCTTCAGCCAGTTTTCTTATGCAGGAAATGCTGCTAAACAGGATAGCCAAGTTCTGATACATATCCAGCCTTCTGATTGGACTAGGAAGGAGCAGGAGCCTAAATATGAGGCATCCCTTCTTTCTCCCCCTGTATGAATGTTTGCTTTGTGCTTTGCAGTGGAGACTGACTGACTGCTAGTGCTTGCCCTCATGCCACTCGATTCTAGAGACTTATAAAGATGTTGTCCTCTTGCACATGCGATTAAATGTCACATTTTTTTATTGATCTGAACACAGGTGCATTATGGTCTATGGAAAAACACATACAGATGTGTAAATATTAATAACACAGTCATGAATACAGAAGCGTAAAATAAAAATAAAGCATTCAAATGTAAAATGTTCTAATTTACACACACACATATATATATATATATATATATATATATATATATATATACACACCCGTATTGCAACACTGGCAATTGGAAGAGGATGAAAAATAATTTTATGCACATTTATGTGCAGTCTGTATGGAACATTTTATGTAGGATCTTTCAGTCAACAAGATCCCGAGTAAAAACATCAGTAAATTATCACATCTGTGCGCAAGAGGCCTTAGCCAGGTAACTGCATTTAAAACATTTATTTCTTTATCGTACATCATGGGACATCTGTATCCCATGATGTACTCCAAGAAAAGGATTTTACAGGTAAGTTGTTATAAAAATCCTATTTTTTTTATTATTTTTTTTATGCCCACTTATCTGCTTTTTTTTTTTTTTTTTTATATCTGTCTGGGATTCAGCTTTAAAAAGCATTCTGATGCATCTTAAAATACATATGTTGTTTTTCAGGATTACATGGACTGAATTATTTCGCCATGCTTTTTGGAAAGATGTATTTTCTGGAGATCCCCGGCTGGACCAGACTAGCGGCACCCTTGGGTATGATATATGCATTCTAGTCCATAGCCAATAAAAAGGGGGGTATTTCATTCTTTTTTACTATGAGAATAATTTGGATGGTGGCAATGCCCTGGTACGAAATTGGTTTGTCTATCCCATCTTCCCAGTATGTTTGGAGTAGTAGCAGAATTCGCCTGCAGCAATCGTAATGCAAGTTTAGCAACCATTTCATCAACTGGTAGGTTTAGAGCTCCACACTGTTACATCATGGTTTATCAACATAGTACTTCCAATCCAATGTTAATGGCAGCAGGCATTGTTGAGTAAAAGCAAAGGGGGTAAAACCGCGCTGAGACCTAAGAATAATAATACATAATAATAATAGTGAAAATAAAGTAAAAGTACAAAATCAGTGACAAAATCAATATTTATATAAAAAATTAGTGAATGTTGAAAATTATGAAAATTACAAGGCTGCTGCTCCACTGTGGGATACACACACAATAATGGAAGTAAAAGAAAAAGAAAAATAGCTGCTCCAATAAAAAGCTTATAATGAAACAGCACAACATTTAACATAAAGTCCCAGACTTATTAAATTAATTAAAGTCCATAGCGAGAAGATCTTTGTGGTGAAAGAAAATCACTTAGCTTCAAAACCAAACACACCACAGTGATTCCACACTTTTATTGCTAATGTGCCCAGCCACGACAAAAAGATGCGCTTACCAGATGGTAGAGCGTGAGGAGCGTTATGGTAACAAGCCAGCCACAACCTCTCGCCTACACCAGGTGTCTTGCAATTCAGGGACAACGCTTCATGTATTGTAGATCTTTATGATGCTCCACACTCCCATTCACACACAATGAATATGCTCAGAAAACAGAGAGAGAGAAGCTTCCCATAGTGTAAAATCATCAATACTTCTTTAATTTGTAAACGAAAATGCACTTACATAAAAAACAAAGTTCGATCGCATAGATATAAGCCGGCCGGCAAATCGGGAGCCTGTCCTCTTCTCGTACAACGTGGTGACGTCACAGCGTGCCCTTCCAGACACGTTTCGTCAGACGTGACGTTTTCAATGGGAAATGCGTCTGGGAGGGCACGCTGTGACGTCGCCACGTTGTACAAAAGGAGGACGGGCTCCCGATTTTCCGGCCGGCTTGTATCTATGCGATCGAACTTTGGGGTGAATGGCCTGTCCAATCAGGTCTGCAGGAAAAACTGATAGGCGGACCTGATCAAACCCTTTGTGTGAAAGGGACATTAACTTAATGTTACATTAAAGGTTCGATTTTTATTTTTTTTAACCACTTGCTTACTGGGTACGTAATCTCCCCTCCTATCCAGACCAATTTTCAGCTTTCAGCGCTGTCGCACTTTGAATGACGATTGTGCGGTAATGCAAAAAATGAAATTTGTATCATTTTTTCCCCCTAAATAGAGCTTTCTTTTGGTGGTATTTGATCGCCTGTGCGACTTTTATTTATTTATTTTTTTTTAAATTAAAAAGACCGACTTAAAAAAAAAAAAAAAATATATATATATATATATATATATATATATATATATATATATATATTTTTTTTTTTTTAAATTTTATAACGGGTAATTTTTGTCTGTCATTGATGTACGCTGATGAGGCGGCACTGATGGGCACCGATGGGTGGCAGTGATGGGCACTGATCAATTACACTGATAGACAGCACTTCTAGGTGGCACTGATTGGCACCACTGGTGGGCATCAATAGGTGGCACTTGTGGGCATTGATAGGTGGCACTTGTGGGCACGGTTGGTCAGTATAAATGAGGCATAATTGCCTCTTCCTCTTAGGGACCGATGTCCCTTTAAGATAAGCTGGTGATCTGCTTTTTTTTCTCTCCTCCGCTGTAAACATTTTTTTAAAAAATCACTGAGTTTTTGTTTACATCATGTGATCAGCTGTCATTGGCTGATAGCTGATCACATTGTAAGGGGCTGGGACCGGCCCCTTCCTCAGATCGGTGATCACCCGAGTCTCGTTGACTCGGTGATCACATTGCGCTCCGTGCGTGCCCTGTAGGGCGCACGCAGGGAGCGTGCACAGGGGAGGCTGTCAAATGACGGCCTCCCGGGAATTCACATCCGCACTGTGGCTGACATTCGGCCATAGCGCGGATGTCAGGTAGTTAAATAACAAACATGTTAGACTTCCCTGCTCTGCGTAATTGTTTTGCACAGAGCAGCTTTGATCTTTCTCTTCTCGGGTCCCCCACCAGAGCCCCAGGCCCTTCCCTCCTTCCTTGCACCTTATAGCAAGCAGCTTGCTTTGGGGGCACCCAAGCAGGCTTGCTCCTGACTCCACGCTCACACTCTCTCCTCATTGGCTCACTGGCTGTAATTGACAGTAGTGGGAGCCAAAGGTTACCACTGCTGTTTCAGGCAATGAGGAGGGAGAGACCCAGGAAACGGGAGAGACGCTGCTCTCGTGCACATTGCTGGATCGAGATGGGGCTCAGGTGAAGTTTAGGTGGAGCTGGGGACGCTGCTGCACACAGAAGATTTTTTTTTTACCTTTATGCATAGAATGCATAAAGGTAAAAAAACCTTCAGCCTTTACAACTACTTTAACATGTATTTCAACCATTCCTTACACTTTCCAATACTAAAAAAGAGAAAAGGTTTTTACTATAGATTTATAGGCATATACACTACTGAGCAAAAGTTTTACCCAGGTGTGAAAAAATGCTGTTAACTACAGAATGCTTTCAGTAATAGAAGGGTTAATAGTTCATTTAATTTTAATTTTTTTAATTGATAAAAAATAAACTGAAGAGAAATACAAATCAATATTTTTGACCTTCAGAACCACATAAGTTCTAGCTATACTTGCACACATTTTTTGAAGGACCTTGGCAGGTAGGTTGTTCCAGACATCTTGGGAACTAACCATCGATCGTCTGTGGATGTAGGCTGCTTCAGATCCTTCTGTCTTTTTATGTAATCCCAGACAGACTTGATGATGTTGAGATCATGGCTCTGTCGGGGCCAAATCATTACTTCCAGGACTCCTGTTCTTCTTTACACTAAGGATAGTTTTTGACATTGGTTGTATGTTTTTGGTCCTTGTCATGCTACAGAGTAAATTTGGGGCCAATTACACACCTCCCTGGTGGTATGGCATGATGGATAAATATCTGCCTGTATTTCTCAGCATTGAGGACACCATTGATAATGAATAAATCTCCAACTTAATTTGCAGAAACGCAGCCCCAAACTTCCAAAGAGCCTCCACAATGCTTCACTGTTGCCTGCAGACACTCCTTATTGTACCGTTCTCCAGCCCTTCGGCAAACAAACTGCCTTTTCTTACAACCTAATATTTCAAATTTGACTCATGAGGCCAGAGCACCTGCTAACATTTGTCTGCGCCCCAGTTCCTATGTTTTCATGCATGGTTGAGTTTCTTAGCTTTGTTTCCATGTCAGAGGTATGGCTTTTTGGCCACGATTTTTCCATGAAGACCAATTCTAACCAGGCGCCTTCGGACATTAGACGGGTGTACCTGACTCCCACTGGTTTCTGCCAGTTCTGTGCTCATGACAATGCTGGACATCTTTCAACGTCAAAGGGAAGTACGCATGATGTGTCTTTCATCTGCTGCATTAAGTTTTCTTGGCCCACCACTGCGACTATGGTCCTCAACGTTACCCGTTTCTTTTGTGCTTCTTTAAAAGATCTTAAACAGCACATCTTGAAACCCCAGTCTGCTTTGAAATCTTTGCCTGAGAGAGACCTTGCTGATGCAGTTTAAGCACTTCAGCCCCGGAGGATTTGGCTGCTCCATGACGAGCCATTTTTTGCGATTCGGCATTGCGTCGCTTTAATTGACAATTGTTTGGTCGTGCGACATTGTACCCCAACAAAATTGACGTCCTTTTTTTCCCACAAATAGAGCTTTCTTTTGGTGGTATTTGATTGCCTTTGCAGTTTTTATTTTTTGTGCTATAAACAAAAGGGCAACAATTTTATAAAAAAAACACAATATTTTGTACTTTTTGCTATAATAAATATTCCCCTTCTTTAAAAAAAAAAAAAAAAAAAAAAAAGCTATTTTCAGTTTAGGTTGATACGTATTCTTCTACATATATTTGGTAATAAAAATCGCAATAAATGTATATTGATTGGTTTGCACAAAAGTTATAGCGACTACAAAATAGGGGATAGATTTATAGCATTTTTATTATCATTATTATTTTTTTTACTTTTTTGTAATGGCGGCTATCTGCGTTTTTTTTTTTCTTTCGTGACTGCGACATTATGGCGGATACATCAGACACTTTTGACACATTTTTGGGACCATTGGCATTTATACAGCGATCTGTGCTAAAAAAAAAATGCATTGATTACTGTATAAATGGCACTGGCAGGGAAGGAGTTAACATTAGGGGTGATCAAGGGGTTAACTGTGTTCCCTAGTGTGTGTTCTAACTGAAGGGGGGAGGGGACTGACTAGGGGAGATGACAGATCATCTGTTTATACTTTGTATGAGCAGACGATCCGTCACTTCTTCCCTCAGAGAACCGGGATCTCTGTGTTTCATCGTGACCGCCAGGTACTCGCATCAGCTCCGGGGGCAAGCTGCGGGCGCACACGCACCCCTAGTTGGCCGCCCAAAGGAGCGACGTACCATAATACTGATTCGCCTGCCCGTACCATTCTGCCACAGTAAAACTGTGGCGGCTGGTCGGCAAGCGGTTAACTACAATGTGTCTTGTTGTTGTGTTCAGTCTTGCCATGGTGTGTGACCTGTGGCATGAACTTGTCTTCCACAACCTCACCCAGTTGTAAGCCTCCTCCACAGCTGTTTCTGTTTCAGTTAATGACTCTTTCAACCTACATATGAAATTGATGATTATTAGTCCTGGCATGGTATAATAGTTTAATCAAATGCCTGACTCTAATCCTACAAAATGGCTGACTTTGTGTAAGTGTAATGACACGTACACATGATTAAACAATCCGGTGGACTCAAGTCCGCCGGACAATCCACCCGTGTGGAGGCTACGGCTGACTTTTTTTACACAAAATTCCAGCGGACTTGCATTTCGGTGGACAGTACGGCCGTGTGTGTGCCAGTCTGCCATAATTTTGAAATGAACGGACTTTTCCCGCTCGGAGAAAAGTCCGCTCATTTTGAGCGTGGCTCCAGGTAGCCGGGACCAGCGAAGGAAGCGTCGCTGGCCCCGTCACCTGGTATGGACTTAAAGGGGAATCCCTACGCTGAAAAAAACGGCGTGGGGGTCCCCCCCCCTAGGTTCATATCAGACCCTTATCGGAGCACACTATATATAGGGAACCAATCCACCGAAGCATGTTGTGCCCCAGATCTAGACAATACCGCCCGGAGATAGGCCCAGTCCACCCTGTCGAATGCCTTTTTGGCATCTGTGGACAGTAAGAGACAGGGCCAACTGGGCCGCTGCAGGTCTGCCCAGTGAATCAGCTGGATAGCCCTATTTGAGTTATCCCTGGCCTCCCTCCCCAATATGAATCCCATTTGGTCCAGATGAATTACTGTGGGCATGACAGGTTTGAGTCGATTGGCCAGGACCATCGCTAAAATTTTAATATCTGTGTTCAACAGCAAGATTGGCCCATAACTGCTGCCCATAACTGCTGCGGATGGATAGATCTTTCCCATCTTTTGGGAGGACCGTAACATGTGCTAACAGTGCCTCTTTCAGGAGCGCAGCGCCCGACGCCAATGCATTAAAGTATGTGCACATGCGATCAGATAAGAGGGCGGAAAACGTTGGTAATATGAATTATGGCGCTTACACACGTAGCAGACTGTCCAGCGGACTTAGGACTTTCCGCCGGACTTTCCGAACGAGCTACCTGCCCACACACGGTACTTTTGAGGCGTACTAAGTACGGCGGACTAAGTCCGCCGTACTTTTGAAATGAACGGACTCGCCCACACACGGAGGAAAGTCTGCTCATTTTGAGCGCGTCTCCAGATAGCCGGGACTAGTTAAGGAGGCGTCGCTGGCTCCGTCACCTGGTATGGACTTAAAGGGGAATCCCTACGCTGAAAAAACGGCGTGGGCCCCCCCCCCCCCTAGGTTCATATCAGACCCTTATCCGAGCCGGCCAGGAAAGGGGGAGACAAGCGAGCGCCTCCCCCCCCCTCCTGAGCCGTACCAGGCCGCGTGCCCTCAACATGGGGGGTGCCTTGGGGAAGGGGGGGGCGCGCGCCCCCCACCCCAAAGCACCTTGTCCCCATGTTGATGAGAACAAGGGCCTCTTCCCGACAACCCTGACCGTTGGTTGTCGGGGTCTGCGGGCGGGGGGGGTTTATCAGAATCCGGGAGCCCCCTTTTAATAAGGGGGCCCCCGGATCCTTGCCCCCTACCCTATGTGAATGAGTATGGGGTACAATGTACCCCTACCCATTCACCTGTGAAAAAAATGTAAAAAAAAAAAAACAACACACAAGGGTTAAAATAGTTTATTGCACAGCTCCGTGGGTCTTCTTCCATCTTCGGGGGTCTTCTTGCCGGACTCCGGACAATGAAATCTAACACATAATAATACACAGTAATGGACATTATCATGTGGTTTTAATAAAGCGGTAGTAAACCACTGTGTGTTTTTTTTTTTTTTTTTTTTCTGGAACCTGCAAGGTAAAGCCATAATGTGCTAGCATGCATCGCATACTAATGCATTATGTGGAACTTACCTTAGCCCGAAGCCCTTCCAGCGGCGAGCTGTCACCGCTGATAAGGTTTCCACCTTCATCCATCTTCCTTCTGGGTTCCTGGACTCTGGCTGTGTGAGTGTTCAGAGCCGCAATGACGTCACTCCAGAGTATGCCGCCGTTTATGGCACTAGACTTTGAAGGAAAGGCATTCCTTCAGAGCGCATGTGGTGCACATTTTAGGAGATATTTACAGTACCTATAGGTAAGTCTTATTATAGCCTTATCTATAGGTACAAATTATGCACAGGAGTTTACTTCCTGTTTAAGAGGTGAGGAATACATTTTTTGGAAGCTTTTTTTTTTTTGCTAAATTTTGCAGCAAAACAGGAAACACAATCATTCTGAAAATACACAAGACTAGATGTTTGCACACAAGTTTTCATTATTATATGTACTAATGCATGCAAAAAAAAGCATTATCAATTCTTAAAACTTCAAGCGCATAAGATAAACCAGGCCTGAAACTTGAGGTAAATCTCTGAGATAACCTCTCAGGGAAGAATAAATGCACAAAGCATTGTTTACATAGGATTTTATTAAAAACCATGAGCCGTGCCGTGTTTTATTAGTCTGGTGTTGCTGTGGAATTGATGTGTTAGAGAATCTCATTTTCCTTGACTATTGATGTTTATAGCCTGGAAAGGTAATTACATTTTTTGCCATTTGTACGGATATCCACACAACTTGTAAAATTTCAGTCAAGCAGTTGAATGTCCTGATGAAGTACATAAATACTTACTGTTTTACCTGACAAGGTATTTGTAATCCTTCATAGCTAGTTTTGTAATTTTCAGTTTTTTCCATATTAAACAGCCAAATGGGGAACATGTAATGACATAGATCATTTTTTTTGTCACCTCACCCCCTCCATCTTTCTTATTAGGCAGCAAAGCGGCATTGTCGCCTCTGTCTAGTGATCAGGGAGCTGTCTAGAGAAGCTGTAATGTTAAGGGCTCATTCTCATAGGCATCCAAAATGCAGCATTTTGATGCTTTTTTGTTTTGTACGCATTTAAGACCCCTTTCACACCAAGGGCGTTTTGCAGGCGCTATAGCGTTAGAAATAGCGTCTGCAATCCGCCCTCAAAATGCTGCACCATTGTCTCCAGTGTGAAAGCTGGAGGGCTTTCACACTGGTGCGGTGCGCTGGCAGGACGTCAGGAAAAGTCCTGCCAGCAGCTTCTTAGGAGCGGTGTGTTTACCGCTCCTCCACCGCTGCTCCCCATTGAAATCAATGGGGCAGCGCTGCAATACCGCCAGCAAAACGCCGCTATTGTGGCGTATTGTGGGCAGTTTTAACCCTTTCTTGGCCGCTAGCGGGGTGCCGCAAATCCGATGGTAAAATACCACTAAAAATAGCGGCGTTTTAACGCCGACACTATAGGCGGCACAGTGTGAAAGCCCTCTTAATGCGGCAATATAGAAATCAATGGGTCCAAATACCTAGCTGTGTCTGCAAATGAAAATGTACTCTGAATTTATTTGGAGTACGAAAAAGTAGGACATAGTTGGGTTTATTTACTAAAACTGGATAGTGAAAAATCTGGTGCTGCTGTACATGATAGCCAATCATCTTCTAACTTCAGCTTGTTCAGTTAACCACTTGCCTACTGGGCAATTTTACCTTCTCCCTAACCAGGCCAATTTTCAGCTTTCAGCGCTGCCACATTTTGAAAGACAATTGTGCAGTCATGCAACACTGTACTCAAAGAAATTTATCTTTTTTTTCACACAACTAGAGCTTTTGTTTTGGTAGTATTTATTCACCACTGGGTTTTCTATTCTTTGCTAAACAAACTAAAAAAGACTGACAATTTTGAAAAGAAACCCAAAAAACTTTTTCAAGTTTGTTGTAAAATTTTGCAAACGGGCACAAAACGTGCGCTGATGAGGCTGCACTGATGGGCACTGATGAGATAGCACCGGTGGGCATTGACGACACTGATAGGTGGCACTGATGGGTACTGATGATTGGTACTGATAGACGGCACTGATGGGCACTGGTAGGAGACACTGATGGGCACTATTTGGCAGCACTGTTGAGCACTTATTGGCAGCACTGGTAGACACAGATTGGCAGCACTTGTGGGCATTGTTGGGACTGCACTGATAATCAGTGCCCTGTTTATCAGTGTACATGTCCCTTTTAGAGAAGCTGGTTATCGGCTCTCTTCTTCTGCTGTCAACATGAGGAAAGGAGTGGCAATAACCGGCTCTTATTTACATCCATGACCAGCGGTGATTGGACCCGCTGATTGGCTCCGGACACTGGGATCACAGAGCGTGCCACCTGTGCCATGCAGTGTGCGTGCGGCATGCGTGATCAAGGGAGGCCCTCATATGATGACCTCCCAGAACTAGCTGTCCTCGCTGTACACGTCGTTCAGCTATAGCGTGGTCGGAAAATGATTAAAGAGGAACTAAAGCCTTTTTGCCCCCTCCATTTTTTTTTCACTGCTTACCTTTGACCTTTTTCAGCACAATAAACATACTCCCCTAACCAGCAGGTCCAGTGTTGAGCTGCTGGGATCTTTCTCTCTTATTAAATCAGCTGCTGACTCTTCCAGGTGCAGGCACTTTTCAGCCCACTGTCCTCCTCTTTGCTGAATGGGACAGCACATCATGCATCCCAGTAGGCACTGCGTCATAATCCTAGGCGAATTCCAGAAACCAGGGGGGGGGGGGGCAAACCTTTTAATAGGGAACAAAAACTTGGGTAAACAAAAAAACAAAACATCCAATATTGGCAATGCAGAGGGGGAGCAGGATGGAGAGGAGGAGAGTGCAGAGGGAGGGTGAAGGTCCGCTTTAAGCTTTGAGAAAAAAAAAAACCTGGACGCTGATTGGTTTCTATGTAGAGCTGCACCAGATTTTGCACTCGGTTTTATTGAATCAACCCCAGTGAGTCTGGGGCCATAAATATCTGCAGATATACTCATACATGCATAAAGTCATTAGCCATGAATCGGCTGTTTGTTTATGCAGATGGTGCCCCAAGTGCTGCGCTCAGACAGCATGTGTAAGTCTTTAGGTACGCAGCGGCTGTACAGAGACATATGCTCATCCTAATTTGACAAGTGTGAGGGTGAGCGGCTCTGAATACACTCTGCATTTGGAGCCATTCGTCTGCACTCCAGCCACATAAACAAACAGACAATTCATGGTACACAGGCCTCTGCACCAGTTTCAATACGGCCTAAGGCCGCGTACACACGGGCGGACTGTCCGCCCAACTAGGTTCGTCAAACAGTTTGACAAACAGTCCGTTCAAAATTAGCATGAACGGACTTGACCACACACGACGAACGAACAGTCCGCTGAAAACTTGCACGATGACGTGAACGGCACGTACGACGGGACGAGAAATTCGACGTCCGATACACTGCAATGCAACCTTCGCCGTGTAAATTCTTTCTGAGCATGCGGGAGACTTAGTTTGCCGAACAAGCCTACACACGAGCGGACTGTCCGCTCAAACCAAGTTTCAGCGGACAGTCTTATGGAAATTCCGAAAAACTTTGTTCGTCAGACTGTCCGCTGAAGCCCACACACGAGCGGACTGTTCGCTGAAACACTGTTCAGCGGACAAAGTTGGGCGAACAGTCCGCCCGTGTGTACGCGGCCTAAGAAGAAGCCAGCCTTTCTCAAACTTTTTTTTTTTTTTTTTTTTTAGCCCAGAGGAGGGCAGAGAACCCTTGAAATAATTTTTAGGTCTCAGGGAACCCCTGTTAAATTCAAGGTACAGTGGGAAAATGCTACTTACATCAGTGGTAAGTATCCCCTACATTACAGTGGTGGCCACAATGCCACCCTTCCCTTACTACATAAAAGGTAGGAACATTAGACCAAAAGATAAAAGTCCAAATTTATTTATTGGTATTGCACTAAAAAAAACAAAAAAACAATGTGCTTCAGGGGTCAAAAAACTCCCCCTCCATTACTGCTTCAGGTAAGATCAGAACCTTGAGTGGACTCAGGGTGGGGCTTTCCTGTGTGAATCTGTTCAGGGGAGCTAATTGCTGGATCAGAAGAATTAAATGGCCAGCAGTATATTCTGCTGGTTCTGCCAAGTGGCATTGGACATGGGAACAGGCACCATCAGATAGGAGGTCAATCAGCCATTGATCAAGGAACCCCTAGCAAACTCTGGAGAAACCCTAGGGTTCCATGGAATCCTGGCTGAGAATGGCTGGTCTAAAGGCTGTATACACCTAAACATATATTCTCCCCTTCCCCCTTAGCTGTTATGCTTTTTCTTCATAAAACATACCTAAAAATACTGCAGTGATTTGCTGCTCAGGTGTCATAGCCCGTTTCCTGCGCCACCTCAGATGGTTGGATGCGTCACCTTAGAGGTTGCCTCAGATGGCTGTCTTTTCTGGTTTAAGTAATGTAGGTCTTGATCCAGCTCTGCCCTCCTGCTGCCAAAAAAAAAAAAAAAAAAAAGACAACAAAAAATAGTGTCCCCTCACCCAAAAGGAAAAGCTGCTATTATTATTGCTGAAGAAGGTGGTTGGTGGCAGGGCCGTACTGTGCGGTTGGCGAGACCAGCGCCTTTTCGGGCCACATAATCTACACACACTATTGGTGAGCTGGTCAGCTGAGCACCCCCCCAGCGCTGCCTGCTGTTTTTTCTGCAACAGGGGGCATAGCACACCACAGAGCACAGACATGCACTTGTGCGAACTACCCAGCCCAGGGGGTCCTAGGTAGTTCAGGTGCACGTACGTCTTTTTGAGCAGGCAGTGCGGTCATACAGGTGGTCTTTCCATGCCGGCTGGTCCCTGCCTTGATGGTGTCCTGTGCTGTGGGGTTGTATTTGGAATTTTGGATGAAAAGCTTTAAGCTACAGTTGATCTCGATAATCTCCTTGTCCTTGGGCTTCCTGAGGTAACATGGCTTGTTGTAAAGTTCGCTATTTATTATTTTCCAAGTATTATGGAAGTATTATGGCAGTGGATGGAAACCCTAATAAATGACATTATGTTTGCTAAAGCACTCAGTTATAAACAGTTCCCACTTCTTGTTCTTTGTTTATTTATTTTTTAACCACTTGCTTACTGGGCACTTAAACCCCCCTCCTATCCAGACCAATTTTCAGCTTTCAGCGCTGTCGCACTTTGAATGACAATTGCACGGTCATACAACACTGTACCCGAAAGAAATTGTTATAATTCCCCCCACCCCCACATAATACAGTCTAAATTTTACCCCCTTCCTGACCAGAGCACTTTTTGCTATTCGGCGCTGCGTCGCTTTAACTGAAAATTGCGCAATCGTGTGACGTTGTACCCAAACAAAATGGACGTCCTTTTTTTCCCCACAAATAGAGCTTTCTTTTGGTGGTATTTGATCATTTGTGCAATTTTTATTTTTTGTAAAAAAAAAAAACAACAAAAAAAAAGTGTTATAAAATTTTAAACGGGTAATTGATGTACGCTGATAAGGCGTTACTGATGGGCATCAATAGGTGGCACTGATGGGTGGCAGTGATGGGCACTGATCGGTTACACTGATTGGCACCACTCATGGGCATTGATAGGTGGCACTTGTGGCCACTTTCAGGGTGCAATTATGAGGCATAATTGCCTCTTCCTTTTCCACACATTCCAGCAATGACTGCATGGCCTGCCTCAGGGTCTGGTTTTCCCTAAGATGACAATGGGGAGGTGGGGGGGAGGGTTGGGGCATGTCTGTGCAATCAGTGTTGGCACATAGCTGCTTATTATCTCTGCTGAAAACACAAGTTGGAATTGGAGGAGAGGGAGGTTACTAAAACTGGAGCACTCAGAATCTGGTGCAGCTGTGCATGGTAGTCAATCAGCTGCTAACTTCAGCTTGTTCAGTTAGGCCCCTTTCACACTGGGGTGGTGCGGGCATCAGCGGGAAAGTGGCGCTATTTTTAGAGCTGCTTTACCATCGTTTTAGTGGCAGTATTTCAAAAGTCAAAATAATTGAAAAGTGACTTTACAGTCTAAACACAATCTTTAATGGATATGCAGACAATTTAAAATGAAAGGAAATTGATTTAAAAAACAAACTGCTGAAATTCTAATTATTTAATGAAGGGGATGTGGGGGGGGGGGGGCGCCGATAGAGATTCTCGCCAAGGGAGCTGGAGACCCTAGGTACCCCTCTGGTTGGTGGGGTGGGGGCGGTTGAAGCTAGGTACGTAAAGTCCTTTACAAAAAGTGAAGTCAATAATCACAACAGGTTTTTCTATTCATATGTACCTTAACTAAGCCCAATAGGGTGACTGGCAGCAGTCTTTATGAATTGGGGGATATTGATGTAAAAGAACATGAAGGAAGTAAAAATACATCTAATGGATACATAAAAAAAAAACAGTTGTCTCCATCTACTGGACACTTCTGTTACTACACAGTTGATGGTGCAGCTGTATGGCAGGAACACAGAGCAGCAGAAAACTAGTGATATTACAAATGCAACTGCAATATTTACCTAATGCAGAACTAAGAGTAATTGGGGTATTAGCAAACGGACTTCTTCTCCTGACTGGTGATATGCGAACAGAGGCATGTGCATTTTTTTTTTTTTTTTACCTTTCATATGTTTTGTTTGTTTTTGTTGCATCAAATTAATTAATTAATTATGTATGACCAATCAATAACATCTCACATAAGCATTAGTATATCATTTTGGTCGGTTCTAATATTTTTAAATCTTCAGATTTTATCAAAATGACATATTTTAATTCTGCTTTGAAGCTCCTTGCTCAGACACTTCTTGTTTTAGGGTGACAACTCTTTGTGCCTGTGCCCCAGTTGTGCTCTTTTGTCACCCTGGCTGCTTGGCTGCCTACATGCTTAAGGAAGTGGTCCGGTATGGCCCCCAAAATGTCATTATTTTTGATGTGATGTAATCATAATATAAAGTGTTGGACCCTACTTGGAGATCCCTGGTGTGCTGGTGACATATTGTCACGATCTGGAGTCAGGCTCAGAGACCAATAGCTATAGCAGCAGAGCAGATATTCACACAGGTCACCCTGGCTGATGGCACGGGTTCACCTGAGGTGCGGGGTCTAAGCACTAACCGGTATTCACCAGAGCTCCCAAAGGTGGAGATGGGCTTGGCTGCGTGTTAGTGCCAGGTCGCGGTCCTCAGGATAGCCCCACCAGGAGGTGAGCAAGCCGGGGGTCTGGTAGCAGATATAGCAGGTAGAGATCAAGCAGAAGCGTAGTTGAGAAACAAGCCAAAAGTCGGTAACCAATAGTTGCAGGTTGGGATTCAGCAGAAGCGTAGTCCAGGAGCAAGCCAAATGTCTGTAACGAAAGGTAGCAAGGATACGGTCGGCAGCAGGAGAGATAGAAGCAAGATATTGGCTGGTAAAGGCACAATATTCTGGCAAGGAGGAAGTGCAGAGACATGGCTTATATCAGGAAGTTCATGGGAGGAGCAAAGGGTTCAAGGTTCAAGGCAAACAAGATTCAAGACAAGATCACTAAAGGAATTGTCCAAGAAGCTGTCCAAGAAGCTGTCCAAGGAGCTGTCCAGCATTCCAGGTGGCTCAGCAAGCAGAGTCACTGCCAGACACACCAGAGGTCCCAGGTTCAAGCCCAGGTCCTAACACATATCTTTAATTCTATGTTGTCACCCTGTCACACGAGCTTCCAATGGAGACCTACAAGTGGGATTTTATCATTCAGGAATTTCACTGGTAACATCCACAACTTCACCCACCGTGTAATTTAAAGGTAACTGTGTGTAGAATGTTATCAATACTGAATTTATAAAGAAGATGCAGGGTTATTTAATAGGCCATAATGACTGTTTACAGAATAGTCAAAGCAGTTCTCAGTGATCCTGAATGACAATGCTTGCTGTATTTCCTGCATGAGACATGATTTGTCAAATAACAAGTGTTCATTTTTTTTTATCTGGCAGGAAGAACAGTGAGGACGGGGGCAATTCTACCAACGAGCATCCTGAAAGCCCTGGCAGTACACACAAATCTTTTAAGATTGGTTAGTGGCAGTGATCACTTGTTAAGATATTTTCACTTACTGCTCTTTTAATCGTTTGCTTATATTAATAATCTTTGTTTTAGATCATCCAGAAGATCTCAGACCCAAAAGTGGCCTTGGTGGAGAAGCAAATGAATCCATTTTCTTACTCAGGTAAGAAAGGAAATGTGCATACTGTACATAATGGAAGTATTTTTTCTAAGTAAAGCTGTTAGGTTCTACCTCTTTACAGCAGCTGAAGAAACATTGGGATTTATTTTAGGGCCGTGGAAATTAAAGATTAATTCCTCAATCGATTCATTTTTTTGATTGATCAAAATCCTTTTGATTTGTACTCACCTCTCCGCCGGCTTCCGGGTCTTCAGGGAGTTCCGTCGGATATCCGGTGATGTCTCGGACATCGACGTCACTGGACTCCTCCCCCCTTCCCCAAGTGCCTCCGTCTGCTAATGAAGGGAAGGGGGGAGGAGTCCGGTGACGTCGAAGTTCTGATTGAACGTAACACGTACGGGGGAGGAGCTACACATGACGTCACCACTACTGCCCTACGGAACATGATTGTTGGCTTTACATGCTGTGTTTTTATCATCTTTATGTGAGTAGTTCATGTTTGAACACAAAAATTAAATCTTATACTTAAGCGGTGAGCACTTAGATGTTTTTTTTTTCTACACATGACCTGGCGTCCTTGCTGAGATCTCAGGAGACGTGAGCAAAATCCAGCAGACTGATTGTACCAAAGTTGATTGATCAACTTTTTACATTCAGCTTGCCCATACATGGTTTAAACTGTCTATGTCGGCATAACTGATAGCAAGAATATAAACATATGAAAGTCGCATAAAAAGTACTGTGGGTAAACGCCACAATAATACCTCTGATATACAATATGTGCTCACTTGAAAATACACTATATTTTCCCTTTGGGGAGTGCAGATTTCAGAAAAAAATGCATGTAAAATCAAAATGTAACCACAAAAGTCGTGTCTGCCAAGTTTTAGGTAAATTAAAAATGTGCAGTTTAAAATTGCCAATGTGTATAAGTCATTTGCTTCTTTGCACATGCAGGAGTTTTACATGCATTTATTGGGGGAAGAGCACCGAAGAATTTAGAATTTCCATAATGCAGATACATTGAAAACCATTATGCTGGCTTCACACATTGTGTCATTAATGCATGGTAAAACCTGTGGTTTATCCAACGTACTTACAATGCACAGTAACACAATCAGCATTGCAGTTTGTTTTGTTATTTATTTTGAAAAAGGAACGTTTATTGAGCATACAAAATACATAGGATAGCAGTAACACATATGGGGTGCAACATGCACCAAATATACGGATAGAAAACAGCTGCTAACAATACCACAGGCTGAAAAAAACCAGGAGGGGGGGGTTCTTTGTTTACAGGTTGCACATTACATAAAAAGCAAGGGGCAATGCGGTGTGTTCAGAAATGGGGGGGAGAGAGGAACTCAGAGGTTGGGAGTCATATGCCGAGCCATAGTACATCCTACGCAAAGTAATTCGCAGGGAGGAGCAGGAAGCCATTATTATGAGGGCGAAGAGCCCACCTACAACCACGGAGACAGCTAGACTCGCCGGGCCGAACCCGAGTAGGTGTAAGGAGGCGTACAGACCACAAACTACACTATTCGGTACATGTATCTGAATCCCCCATCCATTTATCCCATAGCTTGGCAAACTTGCCCGGGCAGCCTCTATGCATATACAGCAGTTTTTTATAGGGGAGGGTGGCATTGACAGCTGACTTCCATTGTCGGGCGGTGGGGGGCGCTGTGCGCAACCAGGTGCGGGCTATCTGCAGTCTGGCTAGGTATAGGGTCTCCTGTAGGAAAACTGTCGGAATCCTTGCCTCCTCGGATACGAGGAGAATCCCCAGCAAACATTGGCGGGGGCATAGCGTCAGAGGGGAGCCCATTTGGTCGTGGAGGAAATCAACAATTTGCTTCCAGTAAACCTGCAACTCAGGACAGGACCAAAGGAGATGGTAGAACGTGGCCTGGGGATCACCACATTTAGGACATGTTGGATCATAGCCAGGTCTAAACTTGGACAGCCGCCCAGGGGTCAGGTATGACCTATGTAGCATGTAAAGGTGTGTAAGTCTGTCAGAGAGTTTAGGGGAGACCAGCTTAGGGGCGTCAAGTGCAGTTTCCCAGTCCGCGTCCTCGATAACCCCCACGTCGGCCTCCCATCTAGCCTTAAGTCGGTAGGCACGGGCGGTCGCCCCAGGCGTGAGCAGGTTGATGTAAAAAAAAGAAATCAGTTTCTTAGGGTCATCACCTAGCACGGCTGTTGCTATCGGAAGTGTTTCGAGCCTGGGGATAAGGGAGCCAAACTGAGAGCTAAGGGCATGGCGGAGTTGAAGATACCTAAAAAACATTCTATTAGGGAGGTTGAAGTCAGCTTTGAGGGCCTGGAAGGGTCTGACAGTGCCATTGGTAATAACCTGGGACAGAAAGATAACGCCCCCGGCCAGCCACACAGATCGGTCGGGGATCGTAGAGAGCTCGGGAAGTAGGGGATTGTCCCAAAGGGGGGTGTGGGAGTGAAACCTAGGGGCCCCAGTAATGGACGCGGCCTGCTGCCAAATCAAACAATGGTGGGACAGCATGTCTCTCATCGGGACGGAAGGTCCCCTGGAGCCACGCATAAGGAGACGGAGTGGGTGTACGACCAGAGTGTAGTGTGGGGAGCATACCAGTGAGGCATAGCGATCTTTGTCAATCTGATTAAAATAGTAGAAATGGGACAGTTGAGAGGCCAGATAATAATAGTACAGGTCTGGTATGGCGGTGCCGCCCAGGTGGGTAGGGCATTTCAGAACACTCCATGAGAGCTTGTGTCGAGACGAACCCCAAACAAACGTGTTTAGGATGGCCTCCAAGGATTTGAAGGTTCTGAGAGGGATGCGTAGGGGAGCGTGCCAAAACACATAGAGCAGCTTGGGGGGGAGGATCATTTTGACCAAGTTTACACGGCCCATCACCCCAAGGGGGAGACGGGACCAAGTCTGGGTTTTTTGCTTGAGCAGGGTAAATAAGGGTTCCACATTTAAAAGGGTGTAGTCAGTCAGCAATCGTGAACATTGCACTCCCAAATATTTCAACTGACTCGCCCTGACTAAGGGCATTGCCGCCTGATCAGCGGACGGGGCACCTAAGTCTAGAGGGAGGATCTGGGACTTGGACCAGTTAATACGTAGTCCAGAGTATTCCCCAAACTGCTCTATCAGTCGCAGGGCCGCTTGCAAAGAGGGACCCGAGTCTTCGAGGTATAATAACATATCATAAAAATTATATAGTATATAGCCCTCGTGAATCTATTGTCCAATATATACCATATTGACAGCGCTAAAACAACAAAACAATCATTCTTAAGAGGGTAGAAGCCCCATGGTTTACAACAAAAACCACAGTAATGTCCTTAAAAAGTCCCACACATCTGAGGATGGGATTTTAGTTGAAACACCAAAATGATGGAAAACAGAAAGAAAAGTCCATCTCCAAGAAAAGACCACCAGTGCAGAAAGAGCTTGTTAGCCGGTGACACCCCTTATGGTAAAGCACTCACCAGAACCCAATGGGTTAACAGGCACCTCTTTATAAATAGTCTTTCACTGGTATTCCTCTGTACCCAATTCCTGTGTCCTCATAGATTTTTCGGATTTAATACTTCACTCCCAGCAGCAAGTTCACATATAGAAAACAGCAAAAAGAGGTTCCATAGTGCAAACTGCTTTATTCTTTAAAAAATTTGTGCGCATATACACCATACGTACATAATCAATAAAAATTCATTCACAGAGATGTAACCACTAGAACAACCGGATTTGTCTCACCGCGGCTCCGGGCGTCTTAGATCGAATGCAGGCTCGGCTTCCACGGCGGGTCCCGGGCAATCGTACAAATCGACCGCTCTGTAGTTACGAATAGCTGCTTGGTCACGCCCATACGCGTTTCGTCATCACGTCTTCATCTGTGGGCGTGGCCAAGCAGTGCAGCTAATCCGATTAAATATGAATAGGGGCGGAGAGGTGGCTCATGGGCATTCCCACGTCCAGCCCCCTAGACACACTCACTCCCACCCAATGCGGAAATGAAAAGGCCACGTCGTGCAAGCCATCGCCATGACAACATGCCTAAATGTACACTGTTCGCAAAAAAAAAAAAAACTTTCGTTTCTCACGAGTACGTCCCTGTGGGTAAAATTTGTTCACACAAACCTTCGTTTCTCATGAGAACAGTATTAATTCATTAAATCACCGAACAGCATACATTAAGTGAGCAGGTTATCTCATTATTCCAGGAAATCACCATTATCATACTAAAATAATAATATAATAATAAATTTACATCATTATTACCTAAAATACCCATTATCATACCAAAATAATAAATATTGTCAATATTGCAGGTATCCATCTTAGAAAAATGCATTGAGATAAAAGGCACATATATCTCAAATCTATATATACCACCAATATGTATGTAGAGCAAAATGCATTACATTCAATAAAATATTAAATAATTCTCCACACTATCTTAATCAATAGTCTTGTCTGATAGATTAATAAAAAATGATAAGATAAAATAAAACCCGAATGTTGAGTACCAGCAAAGCTAGAAAATGTAGACCTCTTGGTCTACTCGACTGCAAAAGTAGGTGTCCCAAAAAATAGAATAGAATAGAACCGACCTATACTCTTTTTTGTATACATGTATGCTGTGTTCACATAAAAAAATATATTAATAAAACAAGGCTAAATATGTTATGTAGAAACTGTTCTAAAATATATTAAGCTCAAATCCTCCTCAATATTTCCCCAGTGTACTGCAATAAAAACTTAGTAGTCACTAATGAAACAGTTAACATCCACCTCTATATTTAAACCGTAGGGACTCAAAGTGTTCATACGGAACAGCCACTCGGTCTCACGTTTAGATATTTCCCGGACTAAATTACTGCCCTTCCAATTCGGAAAGACCCTATCTACACCCCAAAACTTAAGACCTGTTGGGTCCCTGTCGTGTTTAAGTCTGAAATGTAGGGAAACACTATGGTCCTTATAGCCAATGGAAATATTGTAAATATGTTCTGCCACCCTAGTACATAATTTCCTTTTTGTTCGTCCTACATACATCAGCCCACACGGGCACTGAAGTACATATACTACATGTGTGGTCACACATGTGATAAATTGATCGATCTTAAAATTTTGTCCATTACCAGTGGAGGTGAATTGATCAATCCCCCGAATGTGATTGTGAACAGATTTACAGGCTTTGCACCTTCGACAGGCAAAAAAGCCAGCTCGATCCCAGAACATAAGAGGCCTGGAGGGTGGATCCAAAACCTTTTTGACAATTTTATCCCCAAAAGAGAAATTACGTCTGTAAATAAATCTAGGGTTCTCAGGAATTACTCCCTTGAGCGTCCTATCTAATTTGAGGATGTCCCAGTGTTTTCGGATAATCCCCTCTACCTCCTTGTATTGGCCATGGAGGGTGCTAATGAAACCCCATTCATGAGTACTACACATTATCCTTTCTTTCCGTTGTAAACATTGCTCCTGGGGTACACGTAGCACCTGTTGCAATTCCTGATCCAGCATGTCAAAGGAGTAACCCTTTTCCACAAATTTATCCCTGACTAAAGATGCCTGTGTCAAATAATCATCATCAAAGGTACAATTTCTTCTAACACGAAGAAACTGACCTTTCGGTATCCCACGTAGCCAAAGCGGATGATGTCCACTATGAATAGGAATAAAACTATTTCTGTCCGTTGGCTTAAAAAACACTTTTGTGGACAAATTAGTCATTTCTCTCATTACAGTTACATCCAGAAAGTGGATTGACTTTTTATTCCAACTGAAGTCTAATTTTATATTGTTATTATTGTTGTTCAAACCATCAGAAAAGTCCTTCAGAGATTCCTCCGTGCCTTGCCAGATGAAAAACATATCATCTATATACCTATGATAGAAAAGTAATTCCCTTCTCCGGTTCGCAAAAATCCGTATATCCTCCCAATGGCTCATAAATAAATTCGCCAAACTCGGCGCAAATTTTGAACCCATCGCTACCCCTTTCTTTTGGTTATAAAATTTACCATCATACCAAAAGTAGTTGTGCGACAGGCAAAATTCCAGAGCCATTCGCAAAAACTTTTTTTGTATGTAAGGCAGGTCGTCCCTCTGAGAGAATGCCCAATTGAGAGCCAACAGGGCATCCTCGTGCTGTATAATCGTATAGAGAGACGACACATCTGCTGTTACTAAAAAGATTTCAGCGTCTCCAGGAAACTCCACATCACGCAACAAACCTAAAAAGCTTGTGGTGTCCTTTAAATAGGCACGTGTAGTGACCACACTCATCTGCAAGAAATGGTCTAAATATTGACCAATCCTAGCAGTCACTGATTTTATTCCGTTAACGATTGGCCTAGCCGGGGGTTCCGTCTGACTCTTATGGATCTTAGGTAACGTGTAAATATTGGGAATTCTATTATAACTAGGTACCAAAAATAACCGTTCCTTTTTTGTTAGGACCCGCATATAATATCCAAAATCCACCAAATTGCCCAAATCCTCACGATACGATTTCGTAGGGTCTCTATCTAGTAGAGTATATGTTGTTTGATCTGACAACATATCGCATAGCTGAGTGTGGTAATACTGCTTATCCAACAGTACCACACCTCCTCCTTTATCTGCTGGTCGGACAATAATATCCTTTCTTTCCTCTAGGGCTTTAATCCCTTCTTTAATATATATAGGACAAGGATTTTTCTTTAGTGGAAGGGCATCTAAATCCCTAAGGACTGATTGTTTAAACACCTCCACTTGGTGGTTGGAAGGTAGTGGTGGATTAAATAATGACTTATTCCGGAGATTGCTGTTCACGCCAATTATTCCATTATCCCTATTATTCGTTATCATACTGCTATTAGAAAGCATATATTTCTTAATATTGATCTTCCGTACGTATTTCTGTACTTCAATATAGACATTAAATTTATTCATTGGTTGGCGTACAGAACATTTCAAACCCGCATTTAGAATGTTTTTTTCTTTCTGGGATAAAGTTACTTGAGTCAAATTATAAATCCCTGTCATTCCGTCTCCCTGCGTCTTTTTTTGTTTGAGGCGTTTACCGGCTCTGCAGCCTCTTTTTCCATGGTTTTTTGTTGTTGTCTGACCGGACTGTATGGCATTCCCCAATCCTGGGGATGTCTCCAATCCTGATTGTTCTGGACGGATGGTGGATAAGAGGGTCGACCTCTCCATGGTCGCCCCCCTCTTGGTCTCCCCCTCCAATGTCCCCTCCCGCCTCTCCCTAAAAAAGGGGGCATCTGAGTATTACGGGGTGAGGATGATCTCACTAGAGGAGCAAAACGGTTATGTGTGTCAGGCTGATATATCCCTTGTTGATTATAACCCGGGCGAGTTTCCTTGTATCCCTTATTCTTACCCACAAAATTGGACTGTTTACGTGCCTGACTGTTTTGGGGGTTTTTTTTTTTTTTTTCCCAAAATTTATTTTTCTTGGTAAGGCCTCCTCAGTTACCTTAGGGATATTATCCAATGCTTTTGGTACGTTAGTTACTGGTTGTGTAGATGTAACCCCAACCCCGGTTTCTTCTTGTGTTGATGGTCTAAATCCTACCTGCCAACTATACATAGTGTGATTCCTAAAATCATTTAAATCCCTTCTAAATTTCTTTATTTTCTTTTTTTGTGTATCCCTATCCACCTTTTCCAATTTTTTCTGAATATCACTATTGAAAGAAGCTAGTTGTGGAGTGCCTCTTATTGGTTCTAATAAGGACTGCAAATCTGTGATTCTTTTTTCCAAAATCACCATTTTTCTCTTTTTACGTGCTAATACCAGTTGCTGTAATTTATAGCCAACTCCATTAAAGAAATCAAGCCACTCTGACATAGAACCTGTGTCATCAAGTCCGTCCTGAGGTGCCACATCCCACCTCAGGCTTCTCATTATTAATTTGTCCTTGAGGTACTGTTCAAACGTACAGATATCCCACCAGGTGCGAACTTGTTTCTCAAGGGTGTTGGCTAGTGCTGTTAGAGTTTCCGTATAATCATTATCTTCAAGTGTTCCCCCTTCACAGGAAAACACTGCTTCTAAATCAATTTGTCGATCCCTCAAAAAATTGATTGCATCCATGTTCGCTAAGGGTAAATTTAACTATGTAACAAGTACTGATATCACTGGCAAACAATCTAAACAAAAATTGCTAAGAATATTCCCCACCGATCCCAGCGCACACAGAAACAAAAGATGATATAATTTGCAAGCTGCTATCATACAAAAGATAAATCATAAAAATTATATAGTATATAGCCCTCGTGAATCTATTGTCCAATATATACCATATTGACAGCGCTAAAACAACAAAACAATCATTCTTAAGAGGGTAGAAGCCCCATGGTTTACAACAAAAACCACAGTAATGTCCTTAAAAAGTCCCACACATCTGAGGATGGGATTTTAGTTGAAACACCAAAATGATGGAAAACCAGAAAGAAAAGTCCATCTCCAAGAAAAGACCACCAGTGCAGAAAGAGCTTGTTAGCCGGTGACACCCCTTATGGTAAAGCACTCACCAGAACCCAATGGGTTAACAGGCACCTCTTTATAAATAGTCTTTCACTGGTATTCCTCTGTACCCAATTCCTGTGTCCTCATAGATTTTTCGGATTTAATACTTCACTCCCAGCAGCAAGTTCACATATAGAAAACAGCAAAAAGAGGTTCCATAGTGCAAACTGCTTTATTCTTTAAAAAATTTGTGCGCATATACACCATACGTACATAATCAATAAAAATTCATTCACAGAGATGTAACCACTAGAACAACCGGATTTGTCTCACCGCGGCTCCGGGCGTCTTAGATCGAATGCAGGCTCGGCTTCCACGGCGGGTCCCGGGCAATCGTACAAATCGACCGCTCTGTAGTTACGAATAGCTGCTTGGTCACGCCCATACGCGTTTCGTCATCACGTCTTCATCTGTGGGCGTGGCCAAGCAGTGCAGCTAATCCGATTAAATATGAATAGGGGCGGAGAGGTGGCTCATGGGCATTCCCACGTCCAGCCCCCTAGACACACTCACTCCCACCCAATGCGGAAATGAAAAGGCCACGTCGTGCAAGCCATCGCCATGACAACATGCCTAAATGTACACTGTTCGCAAAAAAAAAAAACTTTCGTTTCTCACGAGTACGTCCCTGTGGGTAAAATTTGTTCACACAAACCTTCGTTTCTCATGAGAACAGTATTAATTCATTAAATCACCGAACAGCATACATTAAGTGAGCAGGTTATCTCATTATTCCAGGAAATCACCATTATCATACTAAAATAATAATATAATAATAAATTTACATCATTATTACCTAAAATACCCATTATCATACCAAAATAATAAATATTGTCAATATTGCAGGTATCCATCTTAGAAAAATGCATTGAGATAAAAGGCACATATATCTCAAATCTATATATACCACCAATATGTATGTAGAGCAAAATGCATTACATTCAATAAAATATTAAATAATTCTCCACACTATCTTAATCAATAGTCTTGTCTGATAGATTAATAAAAAATGATAAGATAAAATAAAACCCGAATGTTGAGTACCAGCAAAGCTAGAAAATGTAGACCTCTTGGTCTACTCGACTGCAAAAGTAGGTGTCCCAAAAAATAGAATAGAATAGAACCGACCTATACTCTTTTTTGTATACATGTATGCTGTGTTCACATAAAAAAATATATTAATAAAACAAGGCTAAATATGTTATGTAGAAACTGTTCTAAAATATATTAAGCTCAAATCCTCCTCAATATTTCCCCAGTGTACTGCAATAAAAACTTAGTAGTCACTAATGAAACAGTTAACATCCACCTCTATATTTAAACCGTAGGGACTCAAAGTGTTCATACGGAACAGCCACTCGGTCTCACGTTTAGATATTTCCCGGACTAAATTACTGCCCTTCCAATTCGGAAAGACCCTATCTACACCCCAAAACTTAAGACCTGTTGGGTCCCTGTCGTGTTTAAGTCTGAAATGTAGGGAAACACTATGGTCCTTATAGCCAATGGAAATATTGTAAATATGTTCTGCCACCCTAGTACATAATTTCCTTTTTGTTCGTCCTACATACATCAGCCCACACGGGCACTGAAGTACATATACTACATGTGTGGTCACACATGTGATAAATTGATCGATCTTAAAATTTTGTCCATTACCAGTGGAGGTGAATTGATCAATCCCCCGAATGTGATTGTGAACAGATTTACAGGCTTTGCACCTGGTGGGATATCTGTACGTTTGAACAGTACCTCAAGGACAAATTAATAATGAGAAGCCTGAGGTGGGATGTGGCACCTCAGGACGGACTTGATGACACAGGTTCTATGTCAGAGTGGCTTGATTTCTTTAATGGAGTTGGCTATAAATTACAGCAACTGGTATTAGCACGTAAAAAGAGAAAAATGGTGATTTTGGAAAAAAGAATCACAGATTTGCAGTCCTTATTAGAACCAATAAGAGGCACTCCACAACTAGCTTCTTTCAATAGTGATATTCAGAAAAAATTGGAAAAGGTGGATAGGGATACACAAAAAAAGAAAATAAAGAAATTTAGAAGGGATTTAAATGATTTTAGGAATCACACTATGTATAGTTGGCAGGTAGGATTTAGACCATCAACACAAGAAGAAACCGGGGTTGGGGTTACATCTACACAACCAGTAACTAACGTACCAAAAGCATTGGATAATATCCCTAAGGTAACTGAGGAGGCCTTACCAAGAAAAATAAATTTTGGGAAAAAAAAAAAAACCCCCAAAACAGTCAGGCACGTAAACAGTCCAATTTTGTGGGTAAGAATAAGGGATACAAGGAAACTCGCCCGGGTTATAATCAACAAGGGATATATCAGCCTGACACACATAACCGTTTTGCTCCTCTAGTGAGATCATCCTCACCCCGTAATACTCAGATGCCCCCTTTTTTAGGGAGAGGCGGGAGGGGACATTGGAGGGGGAGACCAAGAGGGGGGCGACCATGGAGAGGTCGACCCTCTTATCCACCATCCGTCCAGAACAATCAGGATTGGAGACATCCCCAGGATTGGGGAATGCCATACAGTCCGGTCAGACAACAACAAAAAACCATGGAAAAAGAGGCTGCAGAGCCGGTAAACGCCTCAAACAAAAAAAGACGCAGGGAGACGGAATGACAGGGATTTATAATTTGACTCAAGTAACTTTATCCCAGAAAGAAAAAAACATTCTAAATGCGGGTTTGAAATGTTCTGTACGCCAACCAATGAATAAATTTAATGTCTATATTGAAGTACAGAAATACGTACGGAAGATCAATATTAAGAAATATATGCTTTCTAATAGCAGTATGATAACGAATAATAGGGATAATGGAATAATTGGCGTGAACAGCAATCTCCGGAATAAGTCATTATTTAATCCACCACTACCTTCCAACCACCAAGTGGAGGTGTTTAAACAATCAGTCCTTAGGGATTTAGATGCCCTTCCACTAAAGAAAAATCCTTGTCCTATATATATTAAAGAAGGGATTAAAGCCCTAGAGGAAAGAAAGGATATTATTGTCCGACCAGCAGATAAAGGGGGAGGTGTGGTACTGTTGGATAAGCAGTATTACCACACTCAGCTATGCGATATGTTGTCAGATCAAACAACATATACTCTACTAGATAGAGACCCTACGAAATCGTATCGTGAGGATTTGGGCAATTTGGTGGATTTTGGATATTATATGCGGGTCCTAACAAAAAAGGAACGGTTATTTTTGGTACCTAGTTATAATAGAATTCCCAATATTTACACGTTACCTAAGATCCATAAGAGTCAGACGGAACCCCCGGCTAGGCCAATCGTTAACGGAATAAAATCAGTGACTGCTAGGATTGGTCAATATTTAGACCATTTCTTGCAGATGAGTGTGGTCACTACACGTGCCTATTTAAAGGACACCACAAGCTTTTTAGGTTTGTTGCGTGATGTGGAGTTTCCTGGAGACGCTGAAATCTTTTTAGTAACAGCAGATGTGTCGTCTCTCTATACGATTATACAGCACGAGGATGCCCTGTTGGCTCTCAATTGGGCATTCTCTCAGAGGGACGACCTGCCTTACATACAAAAAAAGTTTTTGCGAATGGCTCTGGAATTTTGCCTGTCGCACAACTACTTTTGGTATGATGGTAAATTTTATAACCAAAAGAAAGGGGTAGCGATGGGTTCAAAATTTGCGCCGAGTTTGGCGAATTTATTTATGAGCCATTGGGAGGATATACGGATTTTTGCGAACCGGAGAAGGGAATTACTTTTCTATCATAGGTATATAGATGATATGTTTTTCATCTGGCAAGGCACGGAGGAATCTCTGAAGGACTTTTCTGATGGTTTGAACAACAATAATAACAATATAAAATTAGACTTCAGTTGGAATAAAAAGTCAATCCACTTTCTGGATGTAACTGTAATGAGAGAAATGACTAATTTGTCCACAAAAGTGTTTTTTAAGCCAACGGACAGAAATAGTTTTATTCCTATTCATAGTGGACATCATCCGCTTTGGCTACGTGGGATACCGAAAGGTCAGTTTCTTCGTGTTAGAAGAAATTGTACCTTTGATGATGATTATTTGACACAGGCATCTTTAGTCAGGGATAAATTTGTGGAAAGGGTTACTCCTTTGACATGCTGGATCAGGAATTGCAACAGGTGCTACGTGTACCCCAGGAGCAATGTTTACAACGGAAAGAAAGGATAATGTGTAGTACTCATGAATGGGGTTTCATTAGCACCCTCCATGGCCAATACAAGGAGGTAGAGGGGATTATCCGAAAACACTGGGACATCCTCAAATTAGATAGGACGCTCAAGGGAGTAATTCCTGAGAACCCTAGATTTATTTACAGACGTAATTTCTCTTTTGGGGATAAAATTGTCAAAAAGGTTTTGGATCCACCCTCCAGGCCTCTTATGTTCTGGGATCGAGCTGGCTTTTTTGCCTGTCGAAGGTGCAAAGCCTGTAAATCTGTTCACAATCACATTCGGGGGATTGATCAATTCACCTCCACTGGTAATGGACAAAATTTTAAGATCGATCAATTTATCACATGTGTGACCACACATGTAGTATATGTACTTCAGTGCCCGTGTGGGCTGATGTATGTAGGACGAACAAAAAGGAAATTATGTACTAGGGTGGCAGAACATATTTACAATATTTCCATTGGCTATAAGGACCATAGTGTTTCCCTACATTTCAGACTTAAACACGACAGGGACCCAACAGGTCTTAAGTTTTGGGGTGTAGATAGGGTCTTTCCGAATTGGAAGGGCAGTAATTTAGTCCGGGAAATATCTAAACGTGAGACCGAGTGGCTGTTCCGTATGAACACTTTGAGTCCCTACGGTTTAAATATAGAGGTGGATGTTAACTGTTTCATTAGTGACTACTAAGTTTTTATTGCAGTACACTGGGGAAATATTGAGGAGGATTTGAGCTTAATATATTTTAGAACAGTTTCTACATAACATATTTAGCCTTGTTTTATTAATATATTTTTTTATGTGAACACAGCATACATGTATACAAAAAAGAGTATAGGTCGGTTCTATTCTATTCTATTTTTTGGGACACCTACTTTTGCAGTCGAGTAGACCAAGAGGTCTACATTTTCTAGCTTTGCTGGTACTCAACATTCGGGTTTTATTTTATCTTATCATTTTTTATTAATCTATCAGACAAGACTATTGATTAAGATAGTGTGGAGAATTATTTAATATTTTATTGAATGTAATGCATTTTGCTCTACATACATATTGGTGGTATATATAGATTTGAGATATATGTGCCTTTTATCTCAATGCATTTTTCTAAGATGGATACCTGCAATATTGACAATATTTATTATTTTGGTATGATAATGGGTATTTTAGGTAATAATGATGTAAATTTATTATTATATTATTATTTTAGTATGATAATGGTGATTTCCTGGAATAATGAGATAACCTGCTCACTTAATGTATGCTGTTCGGTGATTTAATGAATTAATACTGTTCTCATGAGAAACGAAGGTTTGTGTGAACAAATTTTACCCACAGGGACGTACTCGTGAGAAACGAAAGTTTTTTTTTTTTTGCGAACAGTGTACATTTAGGCATGTTGTCATGGCGATGGCTTGCACGACGTGGCCTTTTCATTTCCGCATTGGGTGGGAGTGAGTGTGTCTAGGGGGCTGGACGTGGGAATGCCCATGAGCCACCTCTCCGCCCCTATTCATATTTAATCGGATTAGCTGCACTGCTTGGCCACGCCCACAGATGAAGACGTGATGACGAAACGCGTATGGGCGTGACCAAGCAGCTATTCGTAACTACAGAGCGGTCGATTTGTACGATTGCCCGGGACCCGCCGTGGAAGCCGAGCCTGCATTCGATCTAAGACGCCCGGAGCCGCGGTGAGACAAATCCGGTTGTTCTAGTGGTTACATCTCTGTGAATGAATTTTTATTGATTATGTACGTATGGTGTATATGCGCACAAATTTTTTAAAGAATAAAGCAGTTTGCACTATGGAACCTCTTTTTGCTGTTTTCTATATGTGAACTTGCTGCTGGGAGTGAAGTATTAAATCCGAAAAATCTATGAGGACACAGGAATTGGGTACAGAGGAATACCAGTGAAAGACTATTTATAAAGAGGTGCCTGTTAACCCATTGGGTTCTGGTGAGTGCTTTACCATAAGGGGTGTCACCGGCTAACAAGCTCTTTCTGCACTGGTGGTCTTTTCTTGGAGATGGACTTTTCTTTCTGTTTTCCATCATTTTGGTGTTTCAACTAAAATCCCATCCTCAGATGTGTGGGACTTTTTAAGGACATTACTGTGGTTTTTGTTGTAAACCATGGGGCTTCTACCCTCTTAAGAATGATTGTTTTGTTGTTTTAGCGCTGTCAATATGGTATATATTGGACAATAGATTCACGAGGGCTATATACTATATAATTTTTATGATTTATCTTTTGTATGATAGCAGCTTGCAAATTATATCATCTTTTGTTTCTGTGTGCGCTGGGATCGGTGGGGAATATTCTTAGCAATTTTTGTTTAGATTGTTTGCCAGTGATATCAGTACTTGTATAATAACATATCGTCAGCGTATAAGCTGAGGGTTTCCGTCAAAAGGCCCGAACGCAGGCCCTTAATTTGCGGGTGAGCACGAATGGCAATGGCCAGCGGCTCAACCGCGAGGGCATACAGGAGGGGGGATAACGGGCAACCCTGGCGAGTACCCCTAGACAGAGGAAAGGGATCCGAGATCCTGCCATTAACCTGGATCCGGGCAGTGGGAGCGCTATATAAAAGCTGAATCCACTTAATGAAGTTAGGGCCAAAGCCAAAATTAGTCAGGCATTCCCATAAATAACTCCATTCAACGGAGTCAAACGCCTTCGCGGCATCTAGACTCACGACTACCCGGGAGCCGATGTTATCATGAGTGGCCTGCAGATTCATAAAGAGTCTGCGGAGATTAAAGGCAGTGTTTTTGTTAGGCATGAACCCCGTTTGATCTGGATGTATAAGGCTGAGGACAACTTTATTGAGTCGCAGGGCCAGAATTTTAGCCAGGATTTTTACGTCCAGCTGCAGGAGAGAAATCGGGCGGTACGACTCTGGGTAGCAGGGGTCCTTACCGGGCTTGGGTATAAGGACAACAAGGGCCTCTCCCATGGAGGCGGGAAGGGACATTGTATCAAACATATGGGTGTATAATGTGTGCAGTTCTGGGATTAGCGTGTCTTGAAAATGAGAATAAAATTCCAGGGGCAGCCCGTCCGAGCCAGGCGCCTTGGAGGATGGGAGGGAGGCAAGTGCCTCGGCAATACAGTCAGGGGAGATGGGGGCTTCCAGGAGGGATCGCTGCTCTGGGCTGACAGAGGGGAAATCTATGGAGTGAAGAAATTGGGTGAGGTCAGCGTGCGTGTGACGAGTTGTGGAGGTGTATAGGGTGGAGTAAAACATTCTAAACTCACGTAGAATCAGGTCAGGGTCAGAAATCAGGTCGTCGGCGGCGCCACGGAGCTGAACCACCACCGGGGGGCTGTGGTCCAGCCGGGCCATATAGGCTAGCAGTTTGCCCGCCCGCTCGCCGTGCTCAAACACACGCTGTCTACTAAAGAAAAGGCCCTGTTTCGCTTTCTCATAATGAAGGTGATCGGTCAGTCGGGACTGGAGGCGGAGCTGGGTGGCATGTTCCAGGGAAGGATCCATCACAAACAGTTGCTCAAGGGACTGCAGGCGCTCCTCAGCCTGTGTCAATGCCTGTCTAGAATTAGCCTTGTACCTGTTAATACGAGTGACCAGGAGCAGCCTAGCATGAAGCTTAAATGATTCCCATATTGACCCAGGGGACGCAGATCCCGAGTTTGAACGGAGGAAAAAAACCAGTTCCCTCTGTAAGTCCTCCAGGCCTGGGATAACCGTAAGCCAGAAGGGGTTCAGTCTCCACACACGGGGGGGACAGTCACAGGCAGCCTCAGCGTCAACCAGTATGGGGAGTTGTCCGACAGCACCCTGGCGTCAAAGCCGACCTCCAATAATTCGGGAAGGAGGGAGGGAGAGAGCAGGGCCATGTCTATACGAGACATAGCGCGGCGGGAGGGAGTGAAGCAAGAAAAGGCCTGTGCAGTTGGATACTTATGTCTCCAGGAGTCTGTCATGGCCAATTCAGCTGCAAATCTACCGAACCTAGTGGTATAAGGGGGGGAAGATGTGCGGTCAGGTGCGCCAAGTCGGTCGAGGCCGGGGTTGATGGTCATGTTGAAATCACCTATCCAGATTACCGGGACTGTAGGGAATTTGGTCATAAAAGTGAGACCCTCGTGCAGGGCCTGAAACTGGAAGGGCGGTGGTATGTAAAACGCCATAATAAGCATCGTCAGGCCGCTCACAGTGGCATGTAAAAATAGAAATCTACCGTGAGGGTCTGAGCATAGGTCATGTAACTGGAACTGCACAGTTTTAGCAATTAAAATGGCTACACCTCGGGAATGGGAAGTGTGAGGGGCGCTGTACATCCAGCCGACCCAAGGCTTTCTAAGCGCCCTTTGGGATTGGCCTGTAAGGTGAGTCTCGACGAGGATCGAGATGTCCACTTTCAGGCGTTTGAGGTGAGTAAGGACGGCTAATCTCTTGGGTTTAGCGCCAAGGCCCCTGACATTCCAGGTTGCAAATTTAAGCGCAGCCATGGAACATGTCGGCACAGATTAAACTAGTGTAGGCCCCCGGCCCAGGAAGTTCGGGCATGCAGGGCGCCTGGGCAACCACTGGATCCTCCCTGGCTGGCATCAACAAATACAAGAACACATTTGCAGTAAAATTACAGCTGTAAATAACACAATATAAAACACATACAACCAGTAAAACAGTCATAACAATGCCTACTCTGGACCAGCGGGGCAAAACAAAAAAACTGTCACTCGCCGCAGCCGCGGTAGTGACTGCTGGCCAGGGAAACAAAACAAACATGGGCGCAATTATAAAAAACTGCAGAGCAGACAGTGCAGCGGGTTGCAGGGGGTGTAATTTCCAGAGCAAGAGTCAGCAGGTCGTCTGAGAGACCAAATAAAAGCATAGCATGTGGGGCAGACAGGGGAAAAAAGAAAAAAAAGGGGGGAAAGAAAAAAAAGGGGGGAACCCAGGCATGTGGAAGAATGGGCCAAATAGGGGAGACAAGGAGTTCAAGCAGTACATGGTTACCTCCGTGTGCATCAGTAGAAATAAGGAGGGAAGGGAGAGAGGGGAGAGTAAAAAATGGAGCGAAACAAGGGCAAAGGTAGCACGTCCCAGAGCATGTCCCCCCTCACGATCTGCGCCATCACACCGGTGTTCACCATAAAGAAGGCGATGAAGGGTGCACCAAAACGGCCGTCACCCAAGCAGCAGTACACGGGAGGCTGGCAAAGGAGGGGAAGCAGGAACTGTAAGTCCAGGGCACAGAGAGAGTTCAGCGGCGGCCACCGCAGAGGGCAATCAGCACAGCGTTCTCCAATGCAGGGGGTGGTAGCAGCAAAAATGGAGGCAGTCCATAAGGTCAAAGGAGAAAAAAGAGGGGGGGTATAGCAGAAGAAACAGGGGGGGGCAGGGATCACTCACGGTAGCCAAGGTGGATAGGTAGGCACTACTCAGGGGCTGCAGTGGTCAGCTTTCAAGCAGGGCCTTGCGCCACATCCCGTTCCAACCACGACAAGGCCGCAGCAGGATCTTCAAAGAAATAGGTCTTGCCCTCGCGGGTCACCCGGAGTCGAGCTGGAAACAACATTGCATATGGCAAATGGCGAACTCGCAGCTGGTGCTTGACCTCCGTAAATTGCGCTCGTTTTCGTTGGACCTCCGCCGAGAAATCTGGGAACACTGCAACCGTAACATTGTCAACCGGGATATTTCCACGTTCGCGGGTGAGACGAAGCACCGTGTCCCGGTCTCTGTAGTTAAGTAGCTTGGCAATAAAAGTCCGTGGGGGTGCGCCGGCTGGAGGCGGACGAGCCGCCAGACGATGCGCTCGTTCGATCACGAACGTGGAGGAGAAGGATTCCCTGCCGAAGGTTTTAACGAGGAGGTTTTCCAGGTAAGTGGGAGGGTCGGAGCCCTCCGATCGTTCCGGGAGACCCACGAAACGAAGATTGCAACGTCGAAGTCTATTTTCCATGTCGTCCTGCTTGTGAAGGACGACACTAAGCTGGTGCTGCAAACATTCGACCGAATGTTGTAGAGGAGGGATGTCCGTCTCCACGTGTTCCACTCTTCGTTCGGCCTCGGACACCCTGTCCCTCAGCTTCTGCAGGTCATGCCGAATATGGGAGATATCCATCTTAACCTCCTCTATCTTGGTAGTGAGGGCGGTTTGGCAGGAGGAGACGGCCTCAAGGATCTTGGCGGTATCGTTTGCAGGAGACTCCTCCGCGGTAGAAGCGGGGCCGGCGCCATCTTGCTCCGTCGCGCCCTGGCCCTCGTGGCGGAACTTAGCCAGCTTGGCGGCCGCCTCGGAGGGTCTTTTAGTCGGCGACATGAGGCACAAAGTGAGCACAAGGTTCCCGGGCGTCTGTTCAGTAAATAGCAAAGAAAAATCCCCAAAGGATAAGGTAAAAGGATGAAGTCTCAGACGGAGCTCTCACTCAGCACGTCCTACACCATGAAGCTCCAGGCCACGCCCTTGTTATTTATTTTGAATGAAGATCTAGCACACTAAAAATATTTATCAAACAACTCTATATTTACACATACTGTCCACTGCCATACCTCCCACAATTCCTGATGTTATACTATCTGTACTTCTCTGCTGCACATACCGTCACAGCCTCCACACTCCTCTCCTGCACATACTGCTGGTTGTGATAACCTCTATACGTCTCTGACAGTCACAGCCTCCACCAGAGGGGTAACTAGAACCTTCAGGGCCCTGATGCAAGAAATCATGAAGGGCCCCCAAACCTCCGACCTAAGCCATTCCCTCCGAGCCCAAAGCCCTTCCCACTAATCCCATGCCCCTTTAAAGCCCACGGTGGATCCCTTTCACATGTTATGTAAACCTTCAGTCTTGGGCTGCGCCATGGTGGTGGAATGCCAGGGCCCAGTCACAAGTGTGACACTTTGCAACCGTAGTTCAGCCAGTGGTGTCAGTGTGGACTGGGAATGATGTCAGTCAGTAGGGCAGTGGACGTGGTCAGCAGGGCGGTGGACGTGGTCAGCAGGGCGGTGGACGTGGTCAGCAGGGCGGTGGACGTGGTCAGCAGGGCGGTGGACGTGGTTAGCAGGGCGGTGGACGTGGTTAGCAGGGCGGCAGACGTGGTCATTAGGGCGGCGGACATGGTCATTAGGGCGGCGGTCAGTAGGGCGGCAGACGTGGTCAGTAGGGCAGTGGATGGGGTCGGTAGGTTTTTATTATTTTTTACCATTTTATTTTATAATTTTATAGTTTTTATACAGTTTTTGATGGGAGGGAGGCAGTGGAGGGCAGTGTGAGGGGACAGCATGATGGGAGGGGGGTGGTATGGGAGAGAGCAGAGTGACAGTCAGCAGCACACCTGGAACACTATACTTGCTGGGCCGTGTATTCTTTTACACTCTGCTGTGACAGTGTGGCTGTAAGTTTTTGGTTTACCAGGAGCGACCTCGGGCAGGGAGCTTTTCTCCTACCATTCTGGCAGCAGGAACAGCCTTGAGGCAGGAAGTGGGAGCCAGGGTCGGGGGAGGGGGTGGAGTTGGGAGGCAAAGCTGGCGGTCTTAGGTATGGATGACTGCTTGCCTCTTGGCTGGATAGGAGGGCGGGCAGGGCGGCATATAGGAGAACCGATCCTGCTCCTGCAGCCATTGAAAGACCTGCAGGAGACAGGAGGAGAACAGAGGAGATCCGTTCTCCTATATACCGCCCTGCTAGCCCTCCTATTCAGCCTGGTGTTAGCTGCATCCAGAGTGTAAAGTCAAGAGGCAAGCAGTCTTCCGTACCTAGAACCGCCATCTCCGTCCCCGACTCTTGCTCTGGCTCACACAAGTGTAGACAAACTTGACAGGGGAGCTGCACGGGCCCCCTGGGGCCGGATCGCGACTCTTGCATCCTCTGTAGCTACACCCCTGGCCTCCACTCTCCTCTCCTGTACATACGGCTGGCCGTTATAACCTCCATACTCCTCTGCTGCACATAACTCTGACCGTCACACTACACTCCTCTCCTGCACATACTGCTGGGCATTCTAATCTCTATACTCCTCTGCTGCAAATACCTTTGACCGTCGCAGCCTCCACTCTCCTCTCCTGCACATACTGCTTTCTGTCATAAACTCTGTACTCCTCTTCTACTTCTGACCGTCTTTGCTTTCACACTCCACTTCTGCACATACTGCTGGCCGTTATAACCTCTATACTCCTCTGACTGTCAGCCTCGACACTCCTCTCCTGCACATACTATAAGTCGTCATTACCTCTGTGCTCCTCCATTCCTGCTCATACTTGTGACCGTCACAGCCTCTGACCTCTTCTCCTACACATACTACTAGTCATCATAACCTCTGTGCTCCTTTATTGTACATAAGGCCTATGTACTGCCCACCATCCTAACCTCTGTACAGCTCTACTACTCATACTGCCTTCTGACAAATCCTTCACGCTCTTTTTCTGCACATGACCTGCCATCATACCATCTATACTTCACTCCTGTACATGCTGCTTGCCATCATAGCTTCTACAGTTCTCTCCTGTATATACTGCCCGCTGTTGTGCATTTGTCACCTGTGCATGATGTCAAATCCCCTGCACTCCTCAACCACTGAAACAGTTCTTCAACATTGTTTGTATTATCCCCAAGCATGTCCATTTTGTAATAGGCTCACTTTTGCTTGTATTGTTAAAATGTGCAGAGCATAGGTGTGTACTAGCCACAGAATGATGAAGGGATTTTTAAAAATGCATTTTACTGTTTCAAAGCCCCTTCAGTATCCGTAGCTGGGTATTGACCACAAGCAAATTGGACCACTAGGAGCTGCTGTGTATCTCTTCCACAACTGACAGTTAAACAGTACTTCCTCTTTCATGCTTTCACATTGATACATTAGAAATTATCCCCACTTAAACTGAGATTTTCCAACAAGTAAATATTTCTGTACAATAGAAATATTGTAAATGCCAAAGAATCTTTCTTATGTGCCATTAAAGATCAGAAATTACTTTATGACAATCTGGAGCACCCCTTGCTATTATATTCATACATCATTAGTACTTCATATGTTTGTAAAACAAAAAAGTTCTACTTCCATTTAATAACACAAATTGGTAATGTATCCTTACTGCTTTTAATAAAACGCGTTGTTAATTGTAAAAAAATAAATAACACAAATTGGAATTATTGCAGCTCTTACACCACCCCAAGACCGAGTACTGCTACTGGTAAAGGCAAGAAACTACCAGATCCTATGCTGGCCTCAGTGCAGGAGACTGTTGAAAGTCAAAAGGTAACTATTAATTATACTTTGTACATCATTTGTCTACATTTTCAAAGGTAACCATAACAAATTATAGTATAGCCTTAAAGTGTATGTTAAGTGAATTTTTTTTCCTATTCTAGTTCCATCTGTTATATAACAATAAGCTCTGCATTGGATGTAATTTCTAAAAGAAAATTCTGCATAATACTTTATTTCAAAGCACCATTCAGCACTCGGGTGACTGTCCGCTGGTCTCCTCTCCTGATGTGATCGCTGCAGGGGTGGTGCTGGGAAACCCCTGCTCACGTTAGCCGCGGAGAGGAGAGCAGCGGACAATCATGTGAGCGCCGAACGCCGCTTTTAACCACTTGCTTACTGGGCACTTAAACCCCCCTCAGTCCCAGACCAATTTTCAGCTTTCAGCGCTGATGCACTTTGAGTGACAATTACGCGGTCATACAACACTGTACCCAAATGAATTTTTTATCATTTTTTTCCCACAAATAGAGCTTTCTTTTGGTGGTATTTAGTTACAGCTCGGAGTTTTATTTTTTGCTAAACAAACAAAAAAAGATGCAAAAAAAAAAAAAAAAAAAATCATGTTTTAATAGTTTGTTATAAAATTTTGCAAACGGGTCATTTTTCTCCTTCATTGAAGTGCGCTGATTAGGCGGCACTGATAGGCTGCATTGGTGGGCACTGATAGGCTGCATTGGTGGGCACTGATGGGCTGCATTGGTGGGCACTGATGGGCTGCATTGGTGGGCACTGATAGGCTGCACTGGTGGGCACTGATAGGCATAGTTAAGGCGGCACTAATAGGCACAGATAAGGCGGCACCGATGGGCACAGATAAGGCGGCACTGATGGGCAAAGATGGGCACAGATAAGATGGCACGGATGGGTGGCACGGATAAGTGGCACGGATGGGTGGCACGGATGGGCACTGATAGGTACCACAGATAGATGGGACTGATGGGCACTGATAGGTGGCACTGATAGGTGGCTCTGATAGGTGGCACTGCTGGGCACTGATGGGCGGCACTGCTGGGCACTGATGGGCGGCACTGCTGGGCACTGATGGGCGGCACTGGGGTGCAGCACCTGAGGCAGATTTTGGGTGGCACTGTGGGTGGCACTGTGGGTGGCACTGTGGGCACTGCTGGGTGGCACTGTGGGCACTGCTGGGTGGCACTGTGGGCACTATGGGCACTGCTGGGTGGCACTGACAGGGGGGCACTTACTTTATTTCAGGATGGCACTGCGGGTGGCAGGTGGGCACTGGCAGGGGGCAGGTGTCCTTTTAAATTGCTGGCCGTGATCGGGACTGATGTCCCGAACACGGCCGCCGGCGATCGGCTTTTTTTTTTCTCCTCGCGCTGTCAGCGCGAGGAGGAATACTAGCCGATTACCGGCTCCGTTTTATCACATGATCAGCTGTCATTGGCTGACAGCTGATCACGTGATAAGGGGTCGGGATCGACCCCTTACACGGATCGGTGATCAGGCGAGTCTCACGGACTCGCCGATCACAGAGCGCGCCGCGCGCGCCCCTCAGGGGGCGCGCAGGCCGCTCGTAACCGGGACTACGTCAATAGACGTAGTCCCGAAAATGTGGGTCCGCGCTATTGCCGTCATTTTGCAATAGCGCGGATCCCAAGTGGTTAAATAAGCTTTTATACAGCACCTACACACCTAACAACAAAAAACTATTAGCCAGCCAGCACCAGAAAGTGATTCATATCTAAAGTAAACAATAAAACCAGAATATAGTGCAGTACTAATAAAATGAACTAAAACATGAGTTCACTCCTCCCTCATAATATAACCTAGAGACAGCCAATCAATGTTCTTCAAATTCTCAAAAAGTTTAAAATGTGATCCAAACTCCCAAGTCAATGGTGAAAAGGGCTGCTTCTAACATCTAAAAGTGTTCCCACACTAGTAAAGTGATAAATGAAGTAATTAATTAGTGCCAACTACCAATAGTGAAATACTAAAAATAAAAATAGAGTGCACAAAATGAAGCTGCAGTGGTCTAAAGCTGTACAGTACCTATAGGTAAAACTTATGAATGGGAGTTTAGAATGGGAGTTTACTTCCTCTTTAAAGTAACTAAACACAATACATCCCTTTAAAACAGTGAGTGAGTGTGTGTGTGTGTGTGTGTGTGTGTGTGTGTGTGTGTGTGTATATGTATATGCGTATATAATATAAAATGTGTGTTTCAAAATATAAATGCTCGTAAAACTATGAACAGTGAAATGCAAATATGTGGCATTTGATGATAAAGTCTCTTAAGTCCTTTCCACTAATTAGTGGCTATGAATGAATATCATCTTTAGTGTCTCACAGTAACATCCAACACCAAACCAATTCCTGAGGTGCCTATTCACTTTCAAATAACTTGTGCCATCCCTTTTCTCACAGAACTCTCACCTCCCAATAGATGTAATGGTGTATAAATGTGTTAATTCATCCGTTCCATGGTATTTCAGCATCTTACTCCCATTAGGGGCTCTCCAAATAAGTCTCCCAGGTTCCAGAGGTATATAGGGTCAGGCTCCTTTAAAACCCCAAGCAAGCTTACACCAGCTCATGTTTGAAGAAAAAAAATCAAAGAAAGTCTCCTATAGTGTAGTTAGTATGTACACTAAGACCCCTTTCACACCACACCGCCCATTGCGTCGGCGGTAAAACGCCGCTATTTTTAGCGGCGTTTTACCGCCGGATTTGCGGCGCATTTCGGTCGCTAGCGGGGCGCTTTTACCCCCGCTAGCAGCCGCGAAAGGGTTAAAACCGCCGGCAATACGCCGCAATAGCGGCGTTTTGCCGGCGGTAATACAGCGCTGCCCCACTTTTTTCTGACGTCCTACCAGCGCACCGCTGTAGTGTGAAAGCCCTCGGGCTTTCACACTACACACAATGGTGCAGCTTCTTTAGGGCGGATTGCAGGCGCTATTTCTAACGCTATAGCGCCTGCAAAACGCCCTGGTGTGAAAGGGGTGTAATAAATGCTATATTCAAAATAATATTACTCACAATCTAAAAGACTTGTAAAATGCAGCAAAAACACTTAGAGGTACCATAATGTGCCTCCACACGTGTCATTTCCGGTTCACTTCTGCCTCCGCTCACACCCTACATGTTACGTCAGCGGACCTCATCAGGGGTAGTGGCGGGCAGACTAGATTAAACACAATAGAGTGTCGGCCATTTTGTAGAAGCTCATGCATAAAAATGGAATGGCTGAGTGAGGCTTATGTTTATCTCCATAGCCTTCTATTTTCTAGAAGTCAGTCTGTACAGGAGCCATTATATTAAGGTCAAATAAATGAGCCAAACTCATGTGATGGCGGCTATAATAACAAATGTACAGGTGTGCTAGTAAAGCCTGAATACAGCTGAAGGGTGTGACATATTTAGACATGAAATGAAAATAGATAAAAATGGGGCTAAAACTAAACCAAAATGGTTAATCAGAAAACTTGATCAAAATGGCCATAAAGATACAGTATTGCAGTGCGTAATAACCATAAACCCCACAAAAACCTATACTCCATAATACAATAACAAAAAAAAAACTTGACGGTCATATATAAAATGCCCCATGAGTGATGTGTATACTCTATTAAACCAATTTAAATATAAAAGAAAATAATCGCGAGGAAGGGCCAGTGCGTAAACTGTGTCAGGATTACCAAACAATTGGGGATTTATGAAGGGCCAACATGTCTATTGCAAAAGCTACAGCTTTTTTCTCCCAATAGTTCTTCGCCGTGAACACTGTACCCCCCTTTCCTCCAAATCTGTTCACCTTCAAAGACAGACCTCTTACTGTGAGGGAAAAAAGTATTTCATCCCCTGCTGATTTTGTACGTCGCCCACTGACAAAGAAATGATCAGTCTATAATTTTAATGGTAGTTTTATTTTAACAGAGGGACAGAATAACAATAAAAATATCCAGAAAAATGCTTTTCAAAAAAGTTATAAATTGATTTGCATTTTTAAAAAGTGAGATAACTATTTGATCCCCTATCAATCAGCAAGATTTCTGATTCCCAGGTGTCTTCTATAAAGGTAAAGAGCTGAGATTAGGAGCACTCTCTCTTAAAAGGAGTGCTCCTAATCTCAGCTTGTTACATGTATAAAAGACATTTGTCCACAGAAGCAATCAATCAATCAGATTCCAAGACCAAATAGGTGTCCAAGGATGTCTGGGATAAGATTGAAGATCTACACAAGGCTGTAATAGGCTTCAAGACCATCGCCAAGCAGCTTGGTGAGATGGTGACAACAGTTGGTGCGATTATTTGCAAATGGATGAAACACACAATAACTGTCAATCACCATCGGTCTGGGGCTCCATGCAAGATCTCACCTCATGGAGTTCCAATTATCATGAGAACGGTGAGGAATCAGCCCAGAACTACACAGGAGAATCTTCTCAATGATCTCAAGGCAGCTGGGGCCATAGTTACCAAGAAAACAATTGGTAACACATTATGCCGCGAAGGACTGAAATCCTGCAGCCCCTGCAAGGTCTGTTTGCCCAAGAAAGCACATGTACAGGCCTGTCTGAAGTTTGCTAATGAACATCTGAATGATTCAGAGGAGAACTGGGTAAAAGTGTTGTGGCCAGATGAGGCCAAATTCAAGCTCTTTGGCATCAATTCAACTCGCCGTGTTTGGAGGAGGAGGAATGCTGCCTATGACCCCAGGAAAACCATCCCTACCATCAAACATGGAGGTGGAAACATTATGCTTTGTGGCTGCTTTTCTGCTATGGGAACAGGACAACTTCACAGCATCAAAGTGACGATAGACTGGGCCATGTACTGTCAAATCTTTGGTGAGAACCTCCTTCCCTCAGCCAAGGATGGTTCGTGGATGTGCATTCCAGCAAGACAATGACCCAAAACACATGGCCAAGGCAACAAAGGAGTGGCTCAAGAATAAGCACTTTAATGTCCAGAAGTGGCCTAGCCAGTCTCCAGACCATAATCCCATAGAAAATATGTGGAAGGAGCACGAGGTTAAAGTTATGTCAACTTCAAAACCTTAATGACTTGGAGATGATCTGTAAAGAGGAGTGTTACAAAATCCCTCCTGAGATGTGTGCAAACCTGGTGGTCAACTACAAGAAACGTCAGACCTCTGCGATTGCCAAGAACAGTTTTGCCACCAAGTACTAAGTCACATTTTGCAAAGCGGTCAAATACTTTTTTCACTCATTAAATTCAAATCAATTTATAACTTTTTTGAAATGCATTTTTCTGGATTGTTTTGTTATTATTCTGTCTCTCACTGTTAAAATAAACTTACCATTAAAATTATAGACTGATCATTTCTTTGTCAGTGGGCAAACGTACAAAATCAGCAGGGGATCAAATATTTTTTCCCTTCACTGTAGGTTGCAGGAGGTCTCCACACTGTTGTTAATGAGAAAGGGTTAAACTTCTCCTCATACACAGCTCACAGACATGGAAGGGTAAAAATGCCAGTGTTTCGTCAGATTAGGCGACTTGTGAGAATGTGTGACGGAAGTGACATTCTGTCGCCACCATCTTGCTACACCCCACACTCCTCCATAGTAAGGATACACTGAGAAGGGGGAAAGCGAACACCTTGTTGCACCCACCAGAGTTTTGCATTTTACACTTATTTTTAACAGTAAACTGAGGTTATATAGTGAAATACAGTACTTAGAACCCTGTCTCAATGTTTAGATGTTGAATTTTAAAATCAGTGGTGTTCTGTCCGATTAGCAAACCTATGAGATCAGCAGGCTTGCCACTGCTTTTAAAATTCAACTTCTAAACAGTCAGACGGAGTTCTAAGTACTGTATTTCACTATATAGCCTCAGTTGACTGTTAAAAATAAGTGTAAAAGGCAAAACTCCGGTGGGTGTAACAAGATGTCCACTTTCCCCCTTCTCAGTGTATCCTTACTATGGAGGAGTGTGGGGTGTAGCAAGATGGCGGCAACGAAACATCACTTTTCTGACGGGTCCCCAAATGTGATGAAGCACCAGCTCATCCTTTTGTACAGTGTGACTCATACAGAAGAAAAAATATCATAGTGCTCACTGCACTAATACAGGAGGCATGTTACTGGCCAGATCACCAGGTGAAAACGGAGGGGAAAAAAAAGCCTAAATAAAGAAAAAGAATGCATCAACCACATTTACTGATTGGTAAGCTGCACTATATCACATTTTTGGTTTTGGGTTTAATATCACTTTAAATTGACAGGAAACAAGTTTCTTATTTTAAAAACATTGTACACAACCACTACCTAATGAAACTGTAATCTACTTTTATGAAATCTTTTTCTTGCTGTGTTTTTCTGCATCCTTGTTATGTCCTCTGTGAGCTCCCAAACATTTTCTTTTCCCCCCCTTTTTTTATTTTTTATTTTTTATTTTTTTCTAATTAGCAATACACATTCGTCTGCTCTATGCCAACTATGAATGCCATACATAGTTAATATCCAACATAAAGTGGTAGTATAAAGAATTAACATAGCTACTCTTCAACGCGAAGCTGAAAAAAAAAATTGATGGTTGAGAGCAATAGAAAGCATTTTTTTTTTAATTAGGAATACATACACTTGGATATAATATATATATTTTTAACTAGAATTTAGGATCACTTTAAATGTGCTAGCAATACATTCTATTATCCAGAAGATGTCACTGTTGCTCTTGCTGTTCATGTTGCTCTATTAAATGTAGTAAACAACTGAAAAAAAGAAAAGGGTGACCATGACATAAACTCTATTAGTTTTATATTTAATTTGTTTATTAGATTACAGCACGCACCCACTATTTGAAATTCAACAGAAGTGCATTAATTACAGGAATATAAATGTTGTTTAAGAGGCCCGCTAGAGGTGTCCATGTGCCTGAACCTCTACAAATGCTTTTAGCAATTAGCTGTTTATCTGGAAGCTGGTTTAATTGTTAATCTTCCCATTAATGTTTCATTTTAATGTTACAAAACAGTTTTCATTTGACCTAATTTGTATTTTGTTGAATCTAAACAGCCTATAAGCTTACTTTTTTTCTTTCTGCTTTTTAGATGAAGCTTATTTATGTTACCTGGTTAAAAAAAACAAAAAAACATTTTCTTGTTTACAATATTGTTCAAAATGAATAATTGAGTTATATTTTTTTTAAATCTATGATTATAATGCAATAAGACAATGATGTTTTCAGTTCAGACACAATAGCAAACATATAATTTTTGGGGAATATTGATTTTTCTAAACCAGTAGTTTTCCTAGCAGCATTGTAATACTATTTAGAGCAGTGTGTTAGATTGATGCAATATTTTCAGGTCACCCCTTGCTCTTCCCATCTTCTGCCTACAAAACCTTGTATTTGTGGTAAAGCATGTTAAAAATCAATGTTTTATTTGTTTTATAATGTGTGTTGCGGTGCCTTGCCATTCATTCTGAATGGCACCCCAATGCACATACACAATTTAAAAGAGGTTGTAATCCCTGCATATACCCAGTGAAGTGACTGGCCTCGGGTGATGCACAGAAATAAAAAAATAAATAAAGTCCAGAACTTCTAAAGCTTATCTGAGTGGTCAGAAAAAAGGGGGCATTTACACTCGGCAGAGCTCAGTGAGGAGAGCTCTGAGAGCTGATTGGAGAAAAGAGACACCCCCCCCCCTCGCCCCTTGCACACAGTACACAGAGCTGAGACTGTCAGTCTGCTAGAGGTCCTTCCCCATCTCCATTTTTCTCTTGGTATCAGGAAAACTTGTCAGAAGTGATTCATGCAGATAGCAAAGGAACAAACGTCCAGACTAGTTCTCTTAATTGAGACACATACCCACTATAGAGGGATATGCTTTGTTCATATTTCATGTCTGAGGTTTACAACCACTTTAAACTAAATGCATCTGCAATATAGTGTACCACAATGAACAAATGTGTACGCTCTTTGCATTGTCGTTTGCTGCGTTTGAAGATGTGCTAAAAGCCCATTTAAAAGGAATCGGCTGCTCTAGGCCTCTTTCACATAGGCGGCAGACTTTGCCACCCTCTGAAAAGCAATTTGAGGTCCACTTTTCCAACCATGATTGGCAGCCAGTTTACAGACATTCAGGAGGAGATACTATCGCTGTTTCAATCCCCATGGAGATTTTTTTTTTTTATATCCCAATAGGGATTTTACATTTAACTACTTGCCAAATGTGGCAGTTGCAGTATGGTCCCATTGACCCGTCAAACTTTATATGCTGAGTTAAAATTTTAAAGAAATGTGGCTGCAGCAATGTTAACCCACCCCTCTGGCCGCCATGTACTGTAAATTTGGAGGTGGGTAGATTAACTGCTTGTTGTAGCTGTCCCTCCGCCATCTGTTTAAACTCATGCCACTTACGCATAAGTTCTAGCAAGTTTGAAGGGAATTCTATACCAGCGAGTTAGTAGTTTGAACCCATTTTCTTGCATTTTTGTATCTACAGAGCTGGAATGGGTAAGGTGATATAAATGGTCAAGTTGTGTCTCCGTGAACACATGTTGCAGGTCCCTCTCCCACTCTCTAATGTGCACCAGCTTTCCTTTGGGTTTTCGATGCTTGCAGCATCCCATATAACACGGAGATGTAATGCGGGATTGTGGCAGCGGACACACAGAGCTTCTTAAAAGGCGTTAAAGTGGTTGTAAACCCTTACAAACCACTTTGACCTACAGGTAAGCTTAGATTAAGGCTTACCAAGAAATACCTCCTAAACCTATACATTTTAGGAGATATTTACAAAAAGGCAGCGGCGCGCAGGGGCACTGAGCACGCCGCAGATCACGGCGATATGCTGCTCGTGTCGGCTCCCGTGCGCATGTGCGGGAGTGACGTCATCGCGGCTCCGGCGAATCACAGTGCCAGAGCAGCGAGACCCGGAAGTCACTCCGGGATACATGGCAGCGGCGAACATGAAGACGGAGGACCGCTTCGGGGGCTTCGTTCTCAGGTAAGTTATTCATAATGAGCTAGTATGCTATGCATACTACCCCAATCTACCCCAATAGCCTGTCCTGCCATAGGGCCTTCTTGACCCTGTGGGCAAATAGCTCCAAGTCGACCTTAGTTGGGTAGGATAGTATTTGCGATCACAACTCTTTGTCCCCTAGCACCTCTCCCACATCTGTGTGGCCATCAGGGCTGTCTGAGCAAGAGGGTGAGGTGAGGGAGGAAGCGAGGACAGTGATATTTGTGGAGAAGGGGGGGGGGGGTGGAATTTCTCTCCCGGAGCCAGTTTTGAATTGCCAGCAGGGCCTCTGCAAATCTCCGAGAAGTAAACATCCAGAGACCTGCCACGGCTCAGAGGTGTCTGCTGTGGCTGCGAGAATGTTTGCCACTTGGGAGGCATAATGTGGAGCTAAAAATCTCTCTGAGAAGGCTGCTGTGGGTGCGAACTAGCAAGCGGGCTCATGAAACTCCTCTGATGTGTGTCCTAACACGCTTATGCCGTGGCCTCGCCCCTCTGCTCTATCTTATTTAATGTGTGATATGGATGTGGGACAATGACATTGTCACGGTTTATATATGGGCTGGTGTGTACTTTGTTATGCTATGTGGATGTTGAGTCAAAGATACTGTCAGTGTGTGATCTGTCTTAATACCATTCTTTATTGTTGATTTTTCTACTATGCCAATGTTTTCAATAAAGGAACATTCTTTTTTTTTTTTTTTTTTTTTTTTAAGAGATGCAAATTTCTTGACTATGAAACCTTTTTTTTTTTTTTAAATGGAACCTTAGCCACACAAAAAAGCAAACAGGAAGCTATGGCTGTTATCATTTGGAACTAAGAAATAAACAGAGTGCAGATCAAATTCACATACCAAAATCAGAGAAATTTCTACAAGAGACTGCTGGAGTATATCAATCTGGATGGCGATTTTCACAGAACAATCTGATGTGCAATAATTTAAAAAGAAAAAGAAAAAAAGAAAAGGGCATTTAGGACTAGGTGCCCTTATTGAAGATCTGGCTCTAGTTGTCCCATCTCACTAAATAGCACATCGGTGCTGATTGCCTATATCTAAGACTAGCCATGTGAGCATCCAATGTTCTCTGGTATACTTTTTTTTTTTTTTTTGTCTGCACTGTACCAATCGTATTACTTCCACTTTCAGCAATAACTGAAAAAAGTATAACAAGAAATAATAAACTGCGCTCAGGAAAAAATTAAGGTTATTGAAAGAAATAATAAAATGAAATAAAAAGAGGCTGCGGCGTTAAGTGGGATACACACACTGGAGTAAATATGGGAAAATTAGGTAAGCTGCGCCAATAGTCCTATTCAATAATAGGAAACAAAGTGAAATATCAACCAAAGTGTTAATAGCACCCACAGAGGATGAATAAGTGTTGCTCAAAAAAATAACATTAACATTACACTAATAAAACCACCAACAGAATGTGAAAATGGCATCTAACAGCTTGCAGAAAGCTGAAACTAAAAAATAAAGTCCAATATATCCGTGCTTATCAAGTCACCGCGGTGAATCCAAACAGAACTGCAGATCAGTGCCCGTCACCAGATTTATGATGCGCTTACCAGATGTAGATGAATTAATAGCCTTATTGGTATTTAACCGTAACGGATTGTAAACTTAATAATAAAGGCTCCGTATCATACTTCTCACATCATGATTCCACTAACACAGGTATATGGCAGCATCACAGCACTAAAAAAGCTTCAAACGTCAGCAATCGAGTGTATCTCCAACGTCAAACCCGGAACGAAAGAAATACCTCCATAGCGTAAAACCATTCACATAATTTTAATGGATATAAATATCGCACTTACATAAGAATACTTTAAAACAGCATCAAATCAGAACGTAGACAGCCGGCCGGCATTCAAAACAGCGTCCCGTCCTCCCTTCGTAAATTGATAACGTCACCTATGACGAAACACGTCTGGGAAGGTACGCAGTGACGCCACCACGCTTTACGAAGGGAGGACTTGATAAGCACGAATATATTGGACTTTATTTTTTATTTTTTAGTTTCAGCTTTCTGCAAGCAGTTATATGCTATTTTCATATTCTGTTGGTGGTTTTATTAGTGTAATGTTAATGTCATTTTTTTGAGCAACACTTATTCATCCTCTGTGGGTGCTATTAAAACTTTTGTTGATATTTCACTTTGTTTCCTATTATTGAATAGGACTATTGGCGCAGCTTTCCTAATTTTCCCACACTGAAAAAAGTATATTGTACCAATGCAATCCTCTTGTTTCTTTCTCTAAATATATATTTATTTTTGTTATTGCAGATGGACAAAGTATGTTCCAGTCAGCAGGACCTTCATAAGAAGATAAAGAGCCTTATTTTCACAGATTCTGATCTCATTGTGTCATCTATCATAGATAATCCAAAGGTACTTTCATGCTGTTTATTGCTATGCATTTTATAATATTACATTTATTTTTCAGGTGTTTAGTAAATCAATTCTTTGGCCAGCAAGACATTGGGGTTGATTTATAAAAGCTGGAAGGAATCAAATACAGAAAATGTTGTGCTCTAAAGAAGTGAAATAATAGATATTACATTTGCTTGTCTGTCTTGATATACATGCATTTGGCCTTATGTTGTTCTTGTTTTTATGGCTGTTTTGTTGTACCTGACATCCAACATTTTTTTTATTTATTTGGATTGAAAAGACAGTAACAGAGGAGATTCAACCAGCTACAGTAACCTTTATTTGTATTGTATATGTTATTATTGTGTTTTGCATGTATGACACTGCAGTGTTTTCTGAACTTTTTTCATGTTTGTAGAACTAAGGCTCCATTTACATGGGTGGTTGAGTCATGTTTTTCATGTGCTTCAGTCTCCTGTCAAATCCCGGCAATGGATGGACCCATATACATTGTGGCAGCCAAAAGGCTTTGCAGGGAGGCAACAACATTGAGCATATCAATGTTTGACAGGCAATATTGCCAGTCAGCCCAATAGAAGTGACTGGGGCCATGCCACAACTGTGCTGTAAGTGTAACCACATGTCATTACTGTGAGGAAAACTTCTACTCTTCAAAAAGGCATGCTGGAGCTGGCGTATCACTTACTGATTACCTTTTAACTGAGAACTGGCCGCTGCTGACATACAGGGGTTGGACAAAAACTTGGAAACACCAGGTGAAAAAGCAAAATTGTGGCCTAATATGGTGTTGAACCGCCTTTGGTATCCAAGATGGCTTGAATAATCCTGGGAATTGACAAATATAAGTCTTGGATGGTGATGGTGGATAATAAAATCTAATACCACTCTTCATGCAAAAATCTTTTCAGTTCTCGCAAAGATGCTGGAGGTGGAAAATTAGGCTGAAACTTTTTCTACAAAATTGACCATAGTAGCTCTATGATATTAAGGTCTGACGACTGCGGCACCTAGGGAAGGTGCAAGACTTCATCTGCATGCTTGGCAAACCAGGATTTGATAACATCAGCTGTGTGAATCAGGGCCTTATGGTCTTGGTAAATGGTGCTGTCTACGGGAATCAATGTCTGCACCATGGGGTGCACATGGTTGGCCAAAAATTTTACATAGCCGCTGGCAGTGACTCTACTTTTCAAGGTGCTGACGGGACCTGCAGAATACCAATATATGGCTTCCCAAACCATGATTGTGCCACCACCATGTTTTACCGTTGGCACAAGACAGTCCTGGTCAGATGCTTTGGATGGTATTCACCACACGTAAACACGTCCAGTGCTTGGGAACAGTGTGAAGCTCAATTCATCGGGCCATATTACAGTCTTCCATTGATCAATTGTTCACAATTTATGGGTTTTGCACCACTCTCTCCTATTCTGAGCATTAATATCAGTCAGTAGGGGTTTGGCAATTGAAGCCTGCCTGTGAATGTTTTGCTTTTTTTTTTGGTAGTTTTTGTGGGCACAGACTTTGGAAGACTGAGATTGAGCTCTACAGTCACTTTTTCTTTTTCTGGGTCACAGTCGTGCACAATATCCTTTTGTCTATTTCGCTCAGTTGACCGTGCTTATGCTTATGAGACACGGTTTCCTGGAAACTGTATATGCTGTCATAACCTTTAATACTGTACCTCATGACATCGCAAATAAATTGGTAACTTTAGTCACAGAGGCAGCAGCTAAATGGGTACCAACAGTTTGCCCTCTTTGAAACTCAGTAAGCTTTGGCATGACTCTGTATTAACAGCAGCGCACGCAGTGCATTACAAAAGTGAGGCTTCCCACCTGTTAGCTAGGTGTCTCATCACACAGCTAGGTGTCACATCACTTCTGCTTTAACGCAAAACATGTGGTAATTTTCAGGCCTGCAAGTTATGTAGTGTTTCCATATTTTTGTCCAACTGCTGTAGTGATCCAACAAGGATCGCAAATCAGCAGCATTGCCCATGTGAAAGGAGCCCAGCTATAAAAAAACATATAAAAAAACAGTCATAATTCTACTGTCTGTCTTCTAATGCTGTCTTTAAAAAAATAATTCAAATACTTCTTTGGTTGATACTTTCTTGTTGAATGCAAATGCAAAGATTATTTATAATTATGCATATGTTGTTCTTTCTGTTAGATTTTTAAGCCAGCTCCAGTAAGATTTGATGTGAAGACTTTGGGCTTTCCTGCACATTCTGGTAAGAAATGGTATTTTATATGAACTGTGTGGAATCTTCTTTACTGCCTTCTGACTTACCGAGATACTCCATTTTCAGGTTGTTGTAGTATTCTGTTCCTGTATTTGGTTCCTGTGTGATGACCATGTAAATTTTAGGGACATTTTATTGTTTTTCTATATAACTTCTTCCATTATGGATAAAGAAAAATATATATTTTTTACATTTATCAAGTACAGTGCCTTGAAAAAGTATTCATACCCCTTGAAATTTTCTGCATTTTGTCATGTTACAACCAAAAACATAAATGTATTTTATGTGACAGACCAACACAAAGTGGTACATAATTGTGAAGTGGAAGGAAAATAAATGTTTTCTACTCAGTATAAATACAGCTGTTCTGTGAAGCCCTCAGAGGAACCATAATGAACAAACAGCATTGTGAAAGGCCAAGGAACACACCAAGCAGGTCAGGGATAAAGTTGTGTAGAAGTTTAAAGCAGGGTCAGGTTATAAAAAAAAATATTCCAAGCTTTGAAAATCTTACATTACACTATTCAATCCATCATTCGAAAATGGAAAGAGTATGGCACAACTGCAAACCTACCAAGACATGGCCGTCCACCTAAACGGACAGACAGGCAAGTGGAGAATTAATAAGAGAAGCAGCCAAGAGGTCCATAATAACTCTGGAGGAGCTGCAAAGATCCACAGCTCAGGGGGGAGAATCTGTCCACAGGACAACTATTCGTCATGCTCTCCACAAATCTGGCCTTTATGGAAGAGTGGCAAGAAGAAAGCCATTGTTGAAAGAAAGCCATAAGAAGTCCAGTTTACAGTTTGCAAGAAGCCATGTGGGGGGGGGACACAGCAAATGTGGAAGAAGGTGCTCTGGTCAGATGAAACCAAAAATTTAACTTTTTGACCTAAAAGCAAAACGCTATGTGTGGCGGAAAACTAACACTTCACATCACCCTGAACACACCATTTCCACCGTCAAACATGGTGGTGACTGCATCATGTTGTGGGATGCTTTTCTTTAGCAAGGACAGGAAAGCTGATCAGAGTTGATGGGAAGATGAATGTAGCCAAATGCAGGGCAATCTTAGAAGGAAACCTGTTAAGCCCCATACACACTATCAGTTTTTCTGCTGTGTTTTACCTTTAGGTTTACCAAAACCATATAGTGCAAGGGCCTGCCTGATTGAATACAAATTGAAACTCCTAAGGTTTGACCTCATATTACAGTATATGGTTTTGGTAAATCGGAAGGAAAAACTCAGCAGAAAAACTGATGGTGTGTATGGGGCTTTAGTCTGCAAAAGACTTCAGATTGGGGTGGAGGTTCACCTTCCAGCAGGACAATGACCCCAAACATACAGCCAGAGCTACAATGGAATGGTTTAGATCAAAGCATATTCATGTGTTAGAATGGCCCAGTGAAACTCCAGACCTAAATCCAATTGGGGATCTGTGGCAAGACTTGAAAATTGCTGTTCAGACGCTCTCCATCCAATTTGATAGAGCTTGAGTTATTTTGCAAAGAAGAAAGGGTAAAAAATGTCACTGTAGATGTGTAAAGCTGGTAGAGACATACCCAAAAAAGACTTGCAGCTGTAATTACAGTGAAAGGTGGTTCTATAAAGTATTGACTCGGGGGGCACGCCACACTTTTCACATAATTACTTGTAAAAAAAATTGAAAACCATTTATCATTTTCCTTCCACTTCACAATTCTGTGCCACTTTGTGTTGTGTATCATATAAAATCCCAATAAAATACATTTAAGTTTTTGGTTGTAATATGACAAAATGTGGAATATTTCAAGGGTTATGAATACTTTTTCAGGGCACTGTAAATATGACATATTCCATATGTGTATTTCATATTTACTTATCTTATTCAAACAATAAAGGCACAGAGGAAAAAAAAAACCTCCACTAGCAGGCTACCCAGAAGCCGCAGCGTTAATATTAAATGGCCAGAATAAAATATTATTATGGCCAATCAAATGAATTCATGCCCAAGTGCTTGATGCCCCTAAACACGTCTAGACATGTTTATACATGTAAAGCATTTTTTTTCTGCCAAAATACTGCTGCCAGGAGGAAAGGCGTTTTAAAGCTGCGTAAATGCCCCGTATGCCTGGGGCCTTAGATAAGCTTTAAGCACACTCCAGTCTGGTATTAATGCTGCAGCTTAGCTAATACATAATTTAAATGGCATACAAATGTTTTCTCCATATAAACTGGCACATACTAATACCACAACCAGCTTCTTAATAAAAATTTTACAAAATGTATAGGAATCCCGCAGGAAAAGCTGTGTTTTTAGATGGTAGAAGCAAAAATGTTAGGAACAAAAAGAAAAGTTTGCTGTAACTGTCTCCATTTTATTTTGAAAATGCATTATACACTGATAACTTGTAAATATCAGTCTTGGCTGTTTTTCCAATGTGAGATGAATAGAGATGTAGCCTAATGTATCCAGAATAATAACATAATGCATTGTAACGTAATAGCAAAATGTTTCTCTTGCTTGAATGCTATGTTCTACCCACAGTAAAATGTGCCTTAAAATAAGGTATTTTTCAACTCTAAATGTACATCTAACAACATTATTTGTCTCTGATTACTATAATTTTAGCAAAACTTTTGCAGATTGCTGCAGCTGAAGGATAGCGTGTAAAAAGATAGCTTTTTACTCTTTTTTCTGGTGGTGTGTTAGTCCTAATACAGTCTTTTCTATAAATAATTTTTTCTTTTTTTTCTTTTGTTTTCATTTTAGTTACATAGTTTGAAAAAAAAAAATCTATCAAAGTCATAATAAATAATAATTAAATGAGAAACAAAATATAATACCTTTTTATGCACACAACCCCTAAACCCCAGTTGATCTAGAGTAAGGCAAAAAATAAAACCCTGATAAAGCAGTTAAAGTTTTTTCTATTGTAGGAAGACAGTTATTCCCTAACCTCTAAATGACAATTAACAATAATGCTAATAAACGATAATTAACAATATAGCAGACTGTCACCCAAAAACTAAAGTTGCCACCATCCTCTTCCTCTCCTTAGCCACCAATGATATTGCACTTTTTTTGATGCTACCCTCTGCTTCTATTCTTGCCTAGACAAGGATAACATTGCCATCTGTCCCCTATCCACATCCCTGCCCTCAGCTTCTTGGGATACATGTCACACATCCCAGGAAGCTAAAGGAGCAGTCTCCATGTGATCCCAAATCCAATATGCTAGTACCAGAGATCCAAAGATCCCTGAGAAGTATTTACTGCGGCGAAGACAGCACTGGATTTCCTAGGCAGGTAAATCTGTTTCTTGAACGTCCGCAGCTACAGTATTTGTAAAAGCTGGCTTTTCATTTTCATAAGCCCGTGTGAATTCCCCATTTACTACTTATGCATTAATACTCTACTATGTATTACTTATACATTGATAGTTAACCATTTTTTTGCCTTTAGAAATATACCCAACCACAGCAAGAAGTGAAATCCAAAGTATAGCTGGCCTTACAATGATTGAAATTCATGGCCTTCCCCCTTCATTTGTTTAACCACCTCAATACAGTGCAGTTACACCCCCTTCCTGACCAGACCAATTTTCAGCTTTCAGCGCTCTCACAGTTTGAATGACAATTACTCAGTCATGCAACACTGTACCCATATGAAACTTGCGTCCTTTTTTCCACACAAATAGAGCTTTCTTTTAGTGATATTTAATCACTAGTGAGTTTTTTATTTTTTGTGCTATAAATAAAATAAAATTTAAATTTTGTGAAAAAAATGCCTTTTTCTTTGTTTTTGTCATAAATTTTTGCTAATTAGTAATTTTTCTTCATACATTTTGGCCAAAATTTATACTGCTACATATCTTTGGTAAAAATAACCCACATTAGTGTATATTATTTGGGCTTTGTGAAAGTTATAGAGTCTACAAACTATGGTGCCAATCGCTGAAAATTGATCACATCTGATCAGGCCTTCAGTACATCAGGTGTACCTCATTTCTTGAAACACTAACAAGTCAGGAAAGTACAAATACCCCCCAAATGACCCCTTTTTACAAAGTAGACATGCCAAGGTATTAAGTAAGTAGCATGATGAGTTTTTTTAAGTTGTCATTTTTTCCCACAATTCTTTGCAAAATGAAGATTTTTTTTATTATTATTATTTTTTTACAAAATTGTCATATTATCAGGTTATTTCTCACACACAACATATGCATACAACAAATTACACCCCAAAATACATTCTGCTACTCTTCCCGAGTACGGCGATACCACATGTGTGAGACTTTTACACAGCCTGGCCACATACAGAGCACCAACATTGATGTAGTACCTTCAGACGTTCTACGAGCAAAAATGACGCATCTCATTTCTCAACCACCTATTACATTTTTGAAGGCCCTGGAGTACCAGGACAATGGAATTTCCCATAAAATGACCCCATTTTGGAAAGCAAACACCCCAACGTATAATCTGTGAGGCATAATGAGTCTTTTGAATGGTTACTTTTTTTCCAGAAGTTTTTGGAATATGTGGAAAAAAATTAAAACGCATTTTTTTTTTTTTACACAAAATTGTCAATTTATGAGATATTTCTAACAGATAGCATGTATATAGCAAAAATTACAACCCACAACACATTCTGCTACTCCTTTCCGAGTATGGCGATACCACATGTGTAGGACTTTTACACAGCCTGGCCACATAGAGAGGCCGAACATTGAAGTAGTACGTTCAGGCGTTCTAGGAGCATAAATGACACATCTCATTTCATTCCTACCCATCACACTTTTGAAGGTCCTGGACCACCAGGACAGTGAAATTACCCACAAAATGACCCCATTTTGGAAAGCAAACATCCCAACGTATATTGTGGCATGGGCTGCAAATAGGTACTCGGGTACTCTGATGGGCTGGAGATAGGTACTCTGGTACTCTGATGGCCTGGTGACAGGTACTCGGGTACTCTAATGGCCTGGTGACAGGTACTCGGGTACTCTGATGGCCTGGTGACAAGTACTCGGGTACTCTGATGGCCTGGTGACAGGTACTCGGGTACTCTGATGGCCTGGTGGCAGGTACTCTGGGTACTCTGATGGCCTGGTGACAGGTACTCGGCGTACTCTGATGGCCTAGTGACAGGTACTCGGGTACTCTGATGGCCTGGTGACAGGTACTTGGGTACTCTGATGGCCTGGTGACAGGTACTCGGGTACTCTGATGGCCTGGTGACAGGTACTCGGGTACTCTGATGGCCTGGTTACAGGTACTCGGGTACTCTGATGGCCTGGTGACAGGTACTCGGGGTACTCTGATGGTCTGGTGACAGGTACTCGGGGTACTCTGATGGCCTGGTGACAGGTACTCGGGGTACTCTGATGGCCTGGTGACAGGTACTCGGGGTACTCTGATGGCCTGGTGACAGGTACTCGGGGTACTCTGATGCCCTGGTGACAGGTACTCGGGGTACTCTGATGGCCTGGTGACAGGTACTTGGATACTCGGATGGCCTGGTGACAGGTACTCGGGTACTCTAATGGCCTGGTGACAGGTACTCTGTTGGCTTGATGACTGGTATTTGGGTACTCTATAGGGCAGTGACAGGTACTCATATGGACTGTGACAGGTACTTGGGTACTCAGATGAACTGTGACAGGTACTCGGGTACCGAGATGAACTGTGACAGGTACTCGGGTACCGAGATGAACTGTGACAGGTACTCGGGTACCGAGATGAACTGTGACAGGTACTCGGGTACCGAGATGAACTGTGACAGGTACTCGGGTACAGAGATGAACTGTGACAGGTACTCGGGTACAGAGATGAACTGTGACAGGTACTCGGGTACTCAGATGAACTGTGACAGGTACTCGGGTACTCAGATGAACTGTGACAGGTACTCGGGTACTCAGATGAACTGTGACAGGTACTCGGGTACTCAGATGAACTGTGACAGGTACTTGGGTACTCAGATGGACTGGGACAGGTACTCGGGTACTCTGATGGGCTGTGACAGCTACTCGGGTACTTTGATGGGCTGTGACAGGTACTCGGGTACTATGATGGGCTGTGACAGGTACTCGGGTACACTGTTGAACCGTGACAGATACTTGGGTACCATGATGGACTGTGACAGGTACTCGGGTACCCTGATGGACTGTGACAGGTACTCGGGTACCCTGATGGACTGTGACAGGTACTCGGGTACCCTGATGGACTGTGACAGGTACTCGGGTACTCTGATGGGCTGGGACAGGTACTCAGGTACTCTGATGGGCTGGGACAGGTACTCGGGTACTCTGATGGGCTGGGACAGGTACTCGGGTACTCTGATGGGCTGGGACAGGTACTCGGGTACTCTGATGGGCCGTGACAGGTACTCGGGTACTCTGATGGGCCGTGACAGGTACTCGGGTACTCTGATGGGCTGTGACAGGTACTCAAATACTCTGATGGACTGTGACAGGTACTCTGATGGACTGTGATTGACAGGTACTATGAGGGGTGGTGACATGTCCTCTTTATTGGGGGGGGGGGGGCAATCAGTGTGATTGGTGTACACTAGGCGGTTTGTTACCGCAATCTCCTCCTCACACACGATCGGTGTGTGAGGAGGAGAACAACCCGGTAACATCACGTTACCGCGGTTTGTTTACATTTTAGTGATCGGCTGTGAAAGGATCACAGCCGATCACGTGGGTAAACAGCCGGCCAATGGCTGTTTAACAGCGTCGGTGACGAGCAGTGTTCCCGGGGAACACGCCGCCACCGACGTGATCGCGCGCATGCGCCGTGCATAGCCGGGGTGTGACCATGTGTGATCGGCCGTGACTTCATCACGGCCGATCACGTGGTAAACAGCCATAACCAAAGGCTGTTCACCCCGTTCGGTGGCGAGCAGTGTCTCCGTGACACGCCGCCAACGAAGAAACAGGGATGCGCGCGCACGATCGCGCGCATTCCCTGTTTAAACGGGAGGCCGTCATATGACGGCCTCCTGCCACAATAGGTGCGCCGCCTGGCCGTCATTGGACGGTCGGCGGTCAGCATCTAGTTAAGCAACTTCTGCCCAAGGAACGTATTGTTAAATATTCTTTGATTAACGTCTGCAGCCACTGTCTGAATACAGTGTGGGGTGGATTGCTTTATCCACCTTGTTTGTGTTCAGAAATCTGTCATTTTTTTCATTCAGCCTGCTGACTTGGCCATCCTTAGAAAGAATCCCCCTTTATTCCTGTTTCAAAATGTTGGGTTTTACCATACTTTCACTTCCAGTGACCAGAACAGATAGAGTGAACTTCCCCAGAAGACATGTACACATAGCAATGCAAACCGACCGCACAGGAGTTCTTACACTCCTACTTTACCCAAATCAACTTTGGATAGACTTTAAAGTGGATGTAAACCCGAAATGATTATTATTATATTTTTTTGTCATAATGTAGAGTATATGATTTCCTATCATTTGAGCCCAGTCTTGCCACAAAGAGTTAATCCATCTCTGAGCAATCCTCTTTTATTGTTCAGTGAGATAAATCTTGACAAACAGAGAAAAACTTTGTCCAATCCTTCCCCTTGCTGTGAGTGACAGGTGATTTACATCTCTCGTGCACTAGCCTGAGACATGCCTTATTTTTTAATTCCCTCCCACTCCTTTCTTCTGCTGCTCTGCCAGGATTGGATGTTCCCCACCTCAGCATAATTGGGCACGCTGAAGTCATGTGGTTACTTTCCTGTCTTTTCACTGGATGTTAGAGATCATAGCAGAAGTTCAGTGTAAGAAATACACAGGAGATAATGCATATTGACAAGGGGAGTGTGGAGGTGGGCGGGGGGGGGGTCTGACATCACGACTCCACCCACCGAGCTCCAGACAACAGGCCCACCCACAGAATCTGCAGTTTTTCGGGCCTCAGAGCAGGCAGAGGGGAGACATTTGACAGGTAAAGATACATGCAGGAGGCATGTATATCCTTATAGATAACCCCTATGGCAGTAGTATAGAAAGGATGACATTGGTTTTACATCCACTTTAAAGATGAATTCCAGGTATGGCAATTTTTACATAGTTACATAAGTATGTGTGTGCCATATCTTTGGGAACCCTGTGAAAGCTGGAAACCACTGTCATAGACACTATTTCTAAAATGATCTCCATTGGGTCCCGGGTCAAAAGGTTGCCCTGCTACATTTTGAACAAAGGTCGCTCACTGGGCACGTTAAGTTTGTTACATAATTACAATGAACAATTTACAGTTAAGGTTTAATTCACGTGGGTGTAAAAACACACATTATAAATATATATATATATATATATATATATATATATATATATATATATATTTATTTATTTATTTATAATATGTGTGTTTTTACACCCACGTGAATTAAACCTTAACTGTAAATTGTTCATTGTAATTATGTAACAAACTTAACAAGTTTGATTATTGTAACAATGTAAAAATTGCCATGCCTGGAATTCAGCTTTAATTTATACAGGGCAATTAGAAAGCTCTTATCCCACTTAAAGAAGAAAATTATAGTGGTGTGTGTGTGTGTGTGTATGTGTGTGTATATATATATATATATAATATGTGTGTGTGTGTATATAATATATATTTACCTTTTTATTATTTTAGAAAAATAATTCAAAACTTTATTATTATGAAATTTTGCTTATGAATAATGTGTCAATTTTTATCTGGCTGTCGGGTGGAGCTTATTACCTTCATAGCTTAAGCCAAAGTTTAAATGCATGAACATGTTCTGGTGGTTTTAGCATCCAGCTGCAAGTTAATATGCCAGCGGCCATATTAGTGCATACTGCCACAGCCACTGTGTGGCGCAAGAAAATTTCTGCCACATGTCGCATTTGGCAGTAGGTACCACCTCCAAACATGACCCATTCAAGTAAATGGAGCTGTGCAGCAGTCGCATTTAAAGCACCTTGTTTAGGCGTGGTGTAGTTGACTTTTAGTGATTAACACAGGATGTAAGGAAGCTGCCTGTCAAATGCCTCTGAAAAGTGATCAACCAAATATCACTTTTCAGAGGGGCAGCAAGGACACTAGCCCTTAGGGTGCCCGAAATATAAAACTGTAGTTGGCGATACAGACACGACACCTTTCCATAAACATCACAGTTGGACTGGTCAGACATGCATATTATGCCTCTGGAGGCCCAAGGGTTTTGGGAAAGTTGTGCAATATGCACTTTTATGATCTTATGTCTGTGGACACCTTTACTTTGCTGCTGTTTACCCTATAAAGAATGTTGCATTACATTGTTAAATATGGTATTGTGTGTTATTTGCAGGGCACAGATACGCTGTATTGCAAACCCCTTATGCCTGGTTCACACCTATGTGTTTTTTGGTGTTTTGCAGAAACGCACTACAGTCTATTTAACATGGTTTCCTAAGGGATATGTTCACACCTATGCTTTGTTCAGCCGCTGACTTTTTGGCAAGGGTTAAGGACTTTTTTTAAATGCAAAAAGGTGCATTTTTTGGTTCAATAGACTTCAATGGAGATGCAGCAGAAAAGCATGTAGTGTGTTTTGACTTGTTTTGCATTTTTTAATTTGCTCAACAACAAATTGTCCAAAATAAAATGGATCACATGCAAACTGCCTAGGTGTGAACCAGGCCTCAAATGATTTTGCTCAGCAATATATGGAGAACTTACAAGCCAGCGGCACAAGTAGCTCAACTGCAAATCTAAATACTAAATCTGTCTGCATGCAGTGAGATCACCAGAAATCTTGAACCTACTCCACCCAAAATAAAGACATCTTTATATAGATGGTTCTTTAGCTGTCTTATTTGGAAAAGCTTACATGTGTTTTACAAACCATCACCAAGCACTTAAATGCAGTAATGTATTCCTGCCCAGCCATGCTTAATCCTCCATGTGGTTTTCTGAAAGACAAGTTCATTTTTTTCCTGTTGAATGCATGCAGTGCAGTGAACGTTTCAGCAACTAGGCTGACTGCTGTTTACACAGAATATTTTTGTGCTGTCTAACACTCGGTTAATATATTTATGCCAGAAGATGCGTGGTTGTGAGAAATCAAAGCTTCATCACTGGCTTCTATTAGAACCACATTACATTTCTATATATGGGAAGAAAATCAGCTTATGGCAGCAAAAGTCTGGCATAATGTTCATCTATTTACTAGATTGGGAAGTAAATGGAGATGTGCACAGATAGATACTGGTAATACTTTTATATTCTACCAGCCTTTCCACAAATGTCCCTAAATGTTTTATGGACACAGACCTGAAATGTCAATGTTCGAAAACTTCATTCTCCATAGAGTAACACCATGGGCGAGATTTACTAAAGCTGGTACACATTGAATCTGGTGCAGCTCTGCATAGTAACCAATCAGCTTCCAGGTTTTAGGTTGGGTTCACACTGCTCCAACGTAGAAGTCGGGCGACTTCTGATCCGACATTGCCCTACGACTTTATGTTCGACTTTCATGCGACTTCAATAAATGTGGTCTGACTTTGATCCGACAATACCAGGTCCTTCCGTCTGGTATGGATTTTAAGGGAACATCTGGTGACATCATCTGTAAACCCCACCCCCTTGTGAAGTCACGGCCTGGGGCATGATGGGGCGGTGATGTCACACTGGGGCGAGGTCTCCAGATGATGTCACTGGATGGCCACACCCGTGGCTAATTAAATAATGGCACACGCCGGAGCTAACACCACAGTGGGAGCTAGCGTCGGCTCAGGAGAATACATCAGGAGGGAGAAGACCCGGAAGCAGAAGAACCAGAGTAAGAAGAACTGGAGGAAGAAGACATGGATGGAAAAGAACCGGAGGAAAGAGATATCACCAGAGAGAGAAGAACCAGAGGGAGAAGACACGTTGAAGCTACTTTAATTAAGGACTTTGTCAAAAACGTGTATTGGATTCATTTATTTTTGACACTTTTTTTGGGTGAATAAGTAAGGATACAATGTACTCCTATTCCTTCACATAGGGTAGGGGGCTGAGATCTGGGGGCCCCCTTGTTATATGGGTCTTCCAGATTCCGATAAGCTGTCCACAGACCCCTCCACAACCACCGCCCACAATTGTCAGGAAGAGGCCCCATCAACATGGGGACAAGGTTCTTTGGGGTGGGGGGGTGCAGAGCCCCCCTCCAAAGCATCCACCCCCCTCCATGTTCAGGGCATATGATGGGGTTTGGTCCAGGAGGACTCCACCACCACATGAATAACGCGCGTACCAGAGGGCAAGCTTGGATAAGCCTGTATGATGGATTGACATCCAGACACAAACCAGCAGCAGCACCTCTCTGTAGTCAGTACCGAAGGTAAACCAGGAATCTCGGCAGGTACACAGAGCACATACCAATCAAGGGCTCATAGGGATGGAAGAAAGCCAACCATAGTGTGAATCCGTATAGATAAATTTATTTAAATATAAAAAATGTGCACTTACAAGAAATAAGTGGAAAAGTATCCATTAAAAACAGTTTGCCGGCTGGCTTGCATACACCCGTTCGTATCCGGGTAGCGATGACGTCAGCGCGTCAACCTCCCAAAGTAAAGTAAATCCAAGAAAAGGCACTTAAATCCCACAATTTTCGGGTACCTGTGTCAAAAAACTCCAGTCTCCAAAAGTAGTTTGAGTTTCCCTCCCCCCCCCCCATAACATGATCCTTCAACTCTCTAGTTGAAGAAAGGGAATGACTTTTCAACAATGGTTGTTTTCTTGGATTTATTTTATCCGGCTTTCCTGTATGGGATATACTTGGGGCACAGGTTTCATCGTGCTTGTCAGGATCAGCTCTCCTGTTTGGAAATCATGGGGAATATATTTGCCATTTGATACTTATACAATATCCCTGATGAAGATTGTATTGATAATTACTATCGAAACACGTTGGATAACCGCTTTCTTGTCCGTCACCACCAGCTGTTCTGGGGGTCCCTTGATTCTATAGCAGATAGTATCACTTTCTTAAATGTTTTTAACATTTAGAATTGTGCAATGGTTGTTTCTATGAATTTTTCGATGAATCATAACATTTTTTATGTATGAATTTTTTGTATAATAAATACATTTTTTAATATATTGATTTTTTTGTTGCTTTAAAAATCCCACCACTAGAGGTTTTTCTATTTTTTTTATTTATACAAGAGATGATGGCAGCCATATGCCCAACGACATCAGTTATTCGTTTTTCAGATAACCCCCTAGGAGAAGTGCTCTCCTGAGGGGGTTACCTTGTGGGCGCGCTCCTGAGTCCAGCATTTGCGACCACACATTTGGCCCCGCCCACCGGCACCCGCGTCATTGGATTTGATTGACAGCAGTGGAAGCCAATGACTGTGTTGCTAGCTATCCAATCAAGAGACGCGACCCGGTCATAACCCGCGACCCGGGCTCAGGTAAGTAAAATGGGGGGCGGGGGGGGGGGGGCTAGGGGGCTGGTGACTGCCAGAAGTTAGATGTTTTTTCACCTTACTGCATAGGATGCTGCTGGTTTCACCAGCGACACCAGTCAGAAAGATTAATATGGTTCTAAAGGCTCAAGGTTTTTTACCTTATTGTATTCTTTGCATTAGGGTAAAAAAATCTTCTGTGCTGCAGCTGCCCCCCCCCCCCCCCTCCCTTATTCTTACCTGAGCCTCATCCGATACAGCGAGATGCATGAGAGCAGCGGCTCTCACTGCTGTCTCCCTACTCATTGGGCAAATTGATAGCAGCGGGAGCCATTGGCTTCCACTACTGTCAATCAAATTCTGCAAAGAGGATGCAGGGGTTTCCCTGGGGGCACTCACTGAAGAGGAAGGGTCTGGGGCGTTGGGGGCCCAGAAAACGAGAATTGAGGCAAAACTGAAAAAAAAAACCCACAAAAAAAACGAAGGTTTAATATTACTTTAAGCCCACCAACTTGCACTGCTGGATCACATTGCTTTTGGAACTCATAAGTATTACCGAATTCGGCTCCCTGTGGAAAGTTTGCAGCCTGAGCAGAAATAATGGTGGTCTTGAAGCAGGCATATGCTTAAGCTGGCCCTAGATGGATCTAAATTCTGATCCTGCATAACTGGCTAAATTTCAATCCATATATGGCCAATTCGAGAGTGGTCAATCTAATGATCAACTTCTTGTGAATAGGCTTTCGAGAAAATTTGTGTTCGATCAGTGTTGCAGCCAATAGTCTACAGAGCTGATGAGTTTATTCTGACAGTGGTGGAGCAACCATTGTCAAAATACAAGAACACTAGGTGGGTGGGGGAAACTGTTCAGTTATTTTTGATCAGCCTACAGGCTGATCGAAAAAGCTGAGTCATGTGGTCAGCTTTAGACTAGGACCAAACCGTTAATGATCTGATGTGATGGGTGAAGGTGCCTTTACTACAGGGGTGATCAACTTTTTGAAGCGCAAGGACCAATAAAGTCATTTGGTAACCGGTCGTGAGCCACGATAAAATGAAATGGTTCAGAATTAGATTTTTTTTATTTTGAATAGCATAATGAAGATTTTCCTGCTACAGCCGCTGAATGCCAGCAGGAGCGGGAGGAGGAGAAGCCGGCTTTCAGCCATTGCAGGAGGAAAATGAAGAGGACTGTGTTATGTAAATATGCCGCCCTTCATGTCCATGTATAAAACAGAATGTGACAGGGAAACAGCACAGGCCCGCTGGAGCAATTGAGCGAGGTCACTATTGTGACCCCTGATGCTATACCAGTGGTTGGAGGTGTGTGGTAAAAACACGTCTCAACTATGGGGTTTTAACGCCTCCCTAACCACAAATGTAAATAAGCTCTTGCTCTGCAGTTTATTCCCACCTCACATGCACCACATTGAACCTGCTGCTCTTTGCCATAGACTTCTATTATATCTTGCAGGTGTGGTGCACTTCCTGAAAGCACACCAAACCCGTAGGATGTACTAGAAGTCTATGGCTCACTACAGCTAAACCACAGGAAAGCCTCAAGTGTACTGCGCTAACACCTGCAGATCAATGTGAAAGCAGCCTAGTAACCCTTTTTTTTTAAAAAATGACCATTTCAAAATTATGAAGTTTAATACAAAATTTATGATGTTTAATACAAAATTTATGATGTTTAATAAACTAATCTTTTATCTTTCAGTTTCGGCTGGCATCGCTGGCTGTTTCACAGATTCCTGTCCCAGACGGAGTGATACCAAATGCACTTCACCTGGGACAGGAGTCGGCGCTATTGAGGAAGGATTGGCTTATGTGTCTTCTGCTCCCACCGGCGCTCCATCCACTCCAAAGCTCTGGGGTGGTGGGTCGGCAACCCGCAATCTGGGCTTGCTCACTTGCCAATCCAGAGCAGGAGGTCGCAGGTCACTTGACAGGGCTCAGCGGGCCACTAGTTGAGCACCCCTGCTTTAGTACATGCAACTACAAGAACTTTTAATGGATTGTTTGCACATGATAACTGACGGTAATTTGGATACAATGCTGCTAAACCTGATTCAAATTCTGCTAAGCTGAATTGATGATTGACTTCTATTGGTGGTGAATCTGTTACTATGCTGCTGTATGTGGGTCAAACCAAACTTTTCAATAGCTCGGGCTGGATATAAAGTTATACACTGAGCCATGTGTTTAAGGGAACCCAATGAATGATAGCACCTAATCCTGGTATCAAGATTATAGGTTTAGTGGATTTCCTAATAGCTGCACCTAGAAGTATATATTTATACCGAACGGCAATGGATTTTATTTTACACCGCACAATCTGGATGTAAACACTGTCATTTATGAAGATGTGATTGGAAAGCTCGGGCAGATGATGTGATGAGTATGCCCTGGAGCCTGTGATTCATTAGCGCTGACCCAGTTTACATATATCAATGATCCCGCGGATGTGTCCTTCAATGTGAACTTGCTGCATGAGCATTTATTACATGTATATGGAAAGCTGTCTGGACTAATGCAAATCGCTGGCGGGAGATACTGTATATGTATAAGCACCCTTTGCTGTTTGTAGTATTACCAGTTACAGTAGTAATGTCAGTGTTTTAGCATTGGTGGAGAACATTTAAAGCTGATGTTTAATATATATATTTTTTGTTTGGGATACAGCACCAAACACATTAGGTATGTGTAGTGATATTTCTCCTATTAAGGCAGACAAACAGGAAGCGGCACCTGAGTGTAGTGTTAAAACAAGTGGTTTAATCACAGGAATAAAAACACTCACAAGAGGAAGGTTTAAAATGGGCTCAACTGGTGCAGAGGGGTCCTAATCAAAGTGTTTTTTTTTCTTTACATATATGTCCCATGGTTTACCTGTATACATACACTTTTTTTTAAGTATTTGTGCAGATTAGCAAAAAAAAAAAAATTCAAGTTTGTTGTTTATGGGTATATTTTATATACCTAGTTATACATGACCGTCTTACTCAAGATATGTTTGGTATACCTGGTCTATTCCCCAAGACGTGCCATATATATATATATATATATATATATATATATATATATATATATATATATATATATATATATATATATAAAATATGTGTGTGTGTGTTTTATATGTTTCACATACACACATACACACACACACACACAAAGTATATCACAAAAGTGAGTACACCCCTCACATTTTATATCTTTTAATGTGAGAACATTGAAGAAGTTACACTTTGCTACAATGCAAAGTAGTGAGTGTACAGCTTGTATAACAGTGTGAATTTGCTGTCCCTTCAAAATAACTCAACACACAACCATTAATGGCTAAACCGCTGGCAACAAAAGGGAGTACACCCCTAAGTGAAAATTTCCAAATTGGGCCCAATTAGCCATTTTCACTGCCTGGTGTCATGTGACTCCAGTGACTGTTGGTGCTCAAAATTTGGGGGAGGGGGGGCGCAAACCAACTGAAAAAAAAAAACCCCATCAAAACATCGCCACTGTGCCCATTGAATGCTGTCTGCCCGGCACTTAACCTGTCTCGGTGGGGCAGCGAGCGATGTCCTCGATGTCTTCTTCTCTCATCCTCTCCTATGACTGACCCCAAATACACCTCCAGGACAACCACTCCCTTGCTAAAGAAGCTGAGGGTAAAGGTGATGGACTGGCCAAGCATGTCTCCAGACCTAAACCCTATTGAGCATCCGTGGGGCATCCTCAAACGGAATGTGGAGGAGCCCATGGTCTCTAGCATCCACCAGCTCCGTGATGTCGTCATGGAGGAGTGGAAGAGGAGTCCACACTGATGGCCACACAAAATATTGACACTTTGGGCCTAATTTGGACATTTTCACTTCGTGTGCTCACTTTTGTTGCCAGCGGTTTACACATTACTGGTTGTGTGTTGAGGTATTTTGAGGGGGCAGTAAATTTACACTTTTATACAAGCTGTACACTCACTACTTTACATTGTAGCAAATGTCATTTTTTCAGTGTTGTCAAATGAAAAGAAATAATAAAATATTTACAAAAATGGGAGGGTTCTACTCACTTTTGCGAGATACTGTATATATGTATACCATTGTTTGTGGACTCGCTAACTAACTTTCCTACAGACTAAATAATAAACACTGATTTTGGTTATTTTCACCAAAGAAATGTAGCAGAATACAATTTGGCCTAAACGTATGAAGAAAGATGATTTAAAGATGATTCATTTGCAAATTTTTATGACAGAAAGGATGTTTTTCCAAACTTTTCAGTCTTTTTTTTTCGTTCATATAGCAAAAAATAAAAAAATCCAGTGATGTAATAAAATATTTACAAAAATGTGAGGAGTATAATCACTTTTGTTGCTGTATATAATTCCCTCCCTTTTTTTTTAAATATACTTTTTCTACTTTTATATGCGCTTATTTTTATCAGTCTTTTTACCTCCTTATGCTTTGTATGGCATTTTCCCTTCCCATTAGCTAGGTAATGCCCTAGCAATTGCTGTTGTTTGTGTTTTTTGTCCTTTGATTTTTGCCTCTTGCACTGTTTGCAGTTATAGTGGTCCCACAGCCAACATTCCTGTATAAATAGACTGCACTAGCAGTACATTTCCCGGCCAGTAGAAGGAGCTGAAGCTCCGAGCGGGTAGCCTTTCCATCCCTTTACACTCCAGTGACGTCACATTCACCCTGTGGTTCATGGTGGTTTCTTTGGCTTCCCTGTAACTGCAGAACGCCATCCAGCCTCTTCACAACACCAGAGCCCTCCGTGCACAGCGCAATGTCCATGGAATGGATCAGAGATGAGCCCATGTTATACCTTCCTCTTTTAAGTGTTTTTATTGCTGTGATTAAACCATTTATTTTAATACTACACTCAGGTGGTGCTTCCTGTTTGTCTTGCGTGTATTCCACAGTTAGCTTATCTCTGAGTACAGTTGCCATCATTATTCATACATTAGACTATGGACTTTTTTAGCTGGAAAAACTGTTTCATATCCTATGATGCCCATGTGTTTACTTTTTCACTCATAGAGCTCCGTGGTTCATGATCACACTGTGTTTTGCGCCAGTCTTTTCAAATATTTTTCTGTGTGCCTATGTTTTTCCCATTACCTGCAAGTGACTGCTTCTGCCAAAATCAGTCCCCTCAGTGTGTCTCCTTCACAGCATCCGGATACTTCCCTGCATGTCTGTTTTCCGGCACTGCAAAGTTTAACAGCAGCGGCTGCTACAGGGAAAAGTTACACCACTTGGCCTTTCCCTTCTACTGTATTCCCAAAACTGGTATTACTACACCCCCACAATGCATCATGTTTGTGAACAGATGTGGGGCAGTGCAACAGGATCTCCTTCGCCCATTTACTATGCACTGTTAGAATGTAATAATACAAGTTCTGTGAATGGCAGAAAGGATAGAAAGGGGCAGGTGAGCTGCACAACTTTATTCAGTAACAGCCGCTGCTGTTAACCTTCACGGCGCTGGAACACAGCCACTCAGGGCGGTATCCAGAGGCTAAGAAGGAGACGCACTTTAGAGATGATATTTAGCAGAAGCCACGACCTGTAGGTAATGGGATACACACCAAAACGACATATATGATATTTTAGTGATTGAGTATACATATAATTTAATGTGTTTACAGGTGAAAAACTTGCTTCTCTGAAAGAACCTGATTGGAACAATTTTTGGACACAGTTCTGCTCCTTGCTAGATTCCCCAGAGAAAGTGGTACCACGGGCCAAGCTGAACATGGTCTGCTATCTGTGCACAGTGTCGGCACACAAAGAAGTGGCTACTAGGATGATCAACTCCCAGATAGTAAGTAAATCTTCTACATTTATTGCTGTAGTATTACATCTTGTTGGAGAGTCACAGCTGACAGTTAGGGTTGCAAGTTACATAAATGTCCCTCATAAGTCAAAAAGATACCTCGCTGGACAACTGACTCAGAACAAATTATATAGAAAAGAACAGAGGGCATAGCCTCAGGCCTGCTTGTCTTAAAGTCTAAATTTTACTTTGCCCATTTGGCTCAATGTAACAGGTTCCCTTTGCAGTCCACTTCCTCTGCTTAATACTTAGCCCAGATAAGCTATAGATATAACCTGTTTCTGTCCCCTGAATTGTAACAGGTTTACTTTAATGCCCTATTGTTGGTATCCTAAACCCAGTTACTCGTTTTTCCACGATTAATTTTTATCTGTGAGCGTAAGCAAGTTAAACAAGGCAAGCAAAAACAAGAATAGCTATTAGTCTCCACATCTACTAAACATTTATTAAGCAAAACAAACACTGCTGTCTGGCAGCACTAGGGTCATCGGTTCAAATCCCAACCTGCCTGGAGTTTGCACATTCTCCCTATGCCTACGTGGGTTTCCTCCGGGTACTCCAGTTTCCTGCCAAACTTCAACGACATGCTGGTAGGTTAATTGGCTCCTATCTAAATTGGCCCTAGTATGTACTGTATATGTATGAATCTAAGTTAGGGACCTTATATTGTAAGCGCTTTGAGGGCAGGAACTGATGTGAATGTACAATATATATGTACAGAGCTACGTAAATTGTTGACGCTATAGAAGTATCTGAAATCAAATAAATAAATCTACAGTACATTATGGTTAAGTAGGATAAGTAGATGTTAATTAGTCATCTGGGATTTGCAATAGGAATTTAGAAAGAAAAGCATCTTAAAACATTCTGGAATGGTGTTAGCTTCTGTGAGCTGTTCAGTCTACTTCAGATCTGGTGTAATAGTTGTAGAAGTTTAATTTAGGACTTTACACATTCTGAATCCATATTTTGGCATTGATGCCAGTATATGAGCACTTGTTCAGCTGGGGATTGCAAAGTTTAATCATGTCTGCAAGGTATGTCAGACTTCTGTTTTTTTTTATTTTGGACATGTGCTGCCCTCTTCTTGTTTATGGTTTATGGCTAGTATTAAAAAAATAAAATATATATATTCATGAGGCCCCAAGCTTTGCTATATTTCATAAACACTGATTCTAACATAATTTGCACTTGTTGTAAGTATTGTAGATTTATACACGGCTGTTATCTATGGTTTGCTAGAGAACTATGACATTAGAGAGTGAAAGAAAGAAAGAAAGAGCTTGCCAATCTCTATGTACTGTTCGTTTGTGAGTCCAAAGCTGACCATAAACGATTCAATCTGATTATACTATCTCCTTTAGATCTACCAACAACTATGTAATGTATGGTCCTGTGTGTGTGGATAGAAATGGATTGGATTGTATTGGTTTGTCCACCTATTACATAGTTTTGAGAAATGTAAATGAATTGTACAGCAATTATACAATTGGATTGTAGTACATATGGCTACCTTGAGGAGTACATAGTTTAGTTACATAGTTAGTAGTTACATAGTTAGTAAGGTTGAATAAAGACACCAGTCCATCCAGTTCAACCTGAGTGTCTACAATTGTCCCTATCCCTATACATTGCACACTCACATCGGTCCCTACCCTCAAGGAGCCCACAATCCAAGGTCCCCATTCATATACTAGAGCCAATTTTGGACAGAAGCCAATTAACCTACCAGCATGTCTTTGGAGTGTGGGAGGAAACCGGAGTACCCAGAGGAAACCCACGCAGACACAGGGAGAACATGCAAACTCCAGGCAGGTAGTGTCGTGGTTGGGATTCGAACCAACAACCCTTTTTACTGCTAGATGAGTGCTTACCACTACACCACACCAGATGAGAGTGCTAACCACTACACCACTGTGCCGCCCCGCATAGTTGGTGTTCTGTCAAAGACCACCTCACAGGAGCTTGAGGTTCACTTGAGGTTGAGGTTGAGCTTGAGGTTCACTGCTGGCTAACCCCAGGCCACTCTGCAGATACAGACTAGGAGGAAGGTTGCTGCTGGGTGGTGGGGAACTGGAACAAGAGAGAGGCATAAGGGACAGGACAGCTGAAGGCAGGAGGGAGGTGGAAGGTTATGAGTGCCAATATGGCACAGTGGAGGCTCAGACAGTGGATGCAATGGAGAATGCAGCTGAATGGATGGAAAAGCTGAGACTATCATTATAGCCGAAGTGCAGCAGAGGATGCAACAGCAACAGAAACTAGGGTGCAGCAGAGGCTTTGTTTGCAGGAACACCAGTGGATGGACCAACCAAGACTTTGGCTGGGGGTCCAGCAGTAGATGGGATGTGGGTGCAGAGAATACTAGACTTGAGGTGCCACAGAGGCCAAGGCAGTGCAGCAATGCCTAGGCTGTGTGAATATATCCTTGGATGCAAGCTTAGGCTATATTCCAACAACTACATGCTGCTTGAGTTTTAATAGAAGAAGCAGAACATACAACAGTGACCTGGAAATGGCAGTGGGAGGTATAGGAGACACCGGCACTGGAATGTGGGGAAGTGAATGAGTCTTGCAATAGGAGAGCAATAGCAAGGTTTGCTTTAATACTCAATGAGTATAATATTTTTTAATCCGATGTGATCCTCAGTAGAACCAGTGGGACCCATGGTGTATTTGTACTGTTCTACTGCTATTGTTTGGCTGCTTGTTTTTTTAGTTTGACATGCCTATTATGCACAAATTGCATCTTCTTTTTTTTTTTTTATGCCATGAAAACTGGATGTTTTTTTCCTTTACCTTTTAAAGTGTACAAAATTTTTCCAGAAATGTCATTTTCCGCCCAACTTGAGCTATTTTTTTTAATAGCAGTGATTCAGGAAAAGTAAATACTTCTGTTAAAGGTTAACTCCACCTTTTGCACCGTGTTTCATGTTACACCTGTATTTAGTTATTTTTTTAACCAAAGTTACACTTACATTAAAAAGGACCTTTACCTACGTAATATTTTGCATTAATGTAAATTATATGAAAATATATGCCGCACTGTTACTTTCGCTGTTCTTGGAGAAGCTCTGATTATTAACAAGTTCACAGTTTGATAGCTGTTAAGTAGACTACCATGTTAAATAATACATTAATGTTTTATGTACCCGTCATCACTAGAGCTGCTATTGCAACCGTATTTTATTTCCAGTAGAACACGCACACTGTATGTCATAGTCGACCCATAGAACTTCCAGTCTGAGTGTGAAGTTTCATTGGGTGGTTTCTGACAACAGTAAATTTTTCATTCAGAATCAGAGCTTATGTATTATCAAAGTAGACACAATAGCGTATCTCCAGGATTGGCAAGGTTATGATAACACCCCAATTCTCAGCCAGCACTGAATTTTTATGATCAGGAGGGATTCTATTTTTTTGACACAGTATAATGAACACGTTGTCAATAATATAAGGTATAATATGCCTAAAGGGGTTGTAAAGGTTCATGTTTTTTCACCTTAATGCATCCTATGTAAAAGAAGAAGGTATAAACATAACTGACATTGAAATACCCCTAATAAAAATAAAAAAAAAGAAAATGGGGAGATAGCCAGATCGTTAATAAACATCAAACAATTAGACTAATATATTGTTCAAACAATTAGACTAATATATTGTTTAAACAAGATATTGAAAGGATTAGTATATAAAGTAGTATCACCATTGTTATTAATTACTAATCAACTGAATAGTGTTTTTAAAGTTGTTAAAAAAATAAAAATAAAGGACATATAAGAAAGAAAAATGTGGGCAAGACGAGGACAGTCCAGGTTTTTCTTCCATGAATCTCTAATATTTGTAGAAAATAATGTAACCAACGTCGCCACATATTTTCAAAAATAGTTAGGCAGTTATGTAAAATACAAGTCAATGTTTCATTGATCATAACCCAGTTCAGCTTCTGTATAACATAATCAAATGTTATTCCAGATAGATTCCAGCAAAGCACAATGGTTATTCTAGTGGCTAGGATTATATAAGAAATTAAGCGTTTGGTGTGTTTAAGTTAACTCATTTCACATTTTTGAAAGAGCAGTTTCAGGGAATTTAAGATTTAGTTTGGTAATTTCATGTATAAAGTCAAATATTTTGATCCAAAATGTATGTATTTTGGGACATTGATACCAAATGTGTAACATAGAACCTTCTTGACCACAATTTCTAAAACATTTAGAAGAGACTTGTCTATTTATTTTAGCTATTCTCAATGGAACCATGAACCATCGCAATGGAGTTTTATAATTAGATTCCACTAAAGACGTATTGATCAGTATTTTAGAGAGATTATTGATCGTTTTATACCATTCTGATAGTTCCCAAAAAAATTGAAGATCTTTTTTCCCATTATTCTATTATTGGGGAGTCCCAAAGTGAACTAGTACAGTGGGAAGGTGTGTTGAGTTAGCTATTCAAAATAAATAGTACCGCATCAAACCAGCGAGTGCAAATTGTGTTACCATCTGTGTTACCACAGCACAATAGTGTGAATGGGCTCTTGCAAAATTTGAAAGTGAAAATAAATAAATCTAAGATGTAGAAACATCTGTACAGTGCCCCAGCCAATCAGCAGCGAGGTATTCATAGCAGCAAGAATGCAGCTGATGGGTATGTTAATTTAGATTGTACAACACTATAGGCTAAAATGGGTTCACTTTCTTTCTGTAACTGATGCAATGGATTGGAACTGACTAATGCCTATGGGGTTGCAAAGTGTACTGTATGTGCTAAACTATATGGGATGTCAGATCATATAAAATTATAATCCTTTTTAAAAAGATAGATTTCCTTTAGGTTGCATGTTTAATAGAATTTTCTTTAAAGTGGAACTTCACTCTTCCAAGCAACATTGATTATTTTTAACAATCAATAATTAAAAATAGATAGAAAAGTATATCATATTTACTTCTCTTTAATTTTTTTTATTTTTTTTACATTTCTTCAGTTACTTCCTGATTGCTTGCCTAGGTAAATGATGGCATACATCCCAGGCATCTTCAGGAGGGGAGGAGGGGTTTTCTCAGCTAAGCATACTCTCCTGCATGCATACTTGAGCTTAGGGCAGATGGATTCCAGAAAGTAAAATTAAAAGTAAAATTTAACATGAATCTTTTTCCCTTACCAAAGATGGCCACAGCCAGAAATGCAAGGGGCTGGTTCTTCTTAAAATTGAAGCAGGGAGACATGAATTTATGGGGGAGTTTGCTTTGAATATTAAAACTGAATTAAACAGTGTTTTTGGTTTGTGATGCTCAGATGCAGTGAAGTCACTTTAAAGTGGTTGTAAACCCTCCCCCACAACTTTGTCCCATGTAAATCAGCATAAAAAACCCTAATGAACACTGCTTGTAGATATCTTCTTACTTGCTTAGTATTGTTGTAATCCTTTTTGTTCTTTAGAATGATGTCACTGAGCATGCCCAGATCTCCCCTGATTTACTGCACACTCTCTGTGTGCTTATCTATCTGTCATCAGGACTTCCTACGGCACACCACTGAAATCCCAGGAGACTTCATAATCACTCAGAGCTTCCTCCTACACCCCCATGTGACCATGTGACATCACATGCAGTGTAAATCTGGCCATTACTGCAGTCTTATCAGCTGAAGCTGATAAGACTGACATAGGCAAACATTAGACAATTGACACAAGTAAATACTATGAAATAAACAAGTCAGATATGAACAGGGAATCAGGGTTGCCATAGAAACGGATTGAGAAGGAGGCTTGGATAACAGTACATGAAGTGCTCAATGTAAGGGCAGACATACACTCCACTGTGAACTCAGAAAACAATATTTAAGATGGTGCTGCCTAACCCCTGGAAACAAGTATTTTAACATTTTTCTTTAAACAGTAAGTAATATGAGATTTGGGCTGGATTACAGGGGCTATAGTTTGATAATTTACTTATTATAATGGACTTAATGAAAAGAAGCATCAGAGTGGGAGAATTTACTTCTCTTTAAGCATTTCACTGCTACAATTCACATGTTTGGACATCTTCAAAAGAGCAGTACAGCCAGCATATTTTCAGAACCAACTGTTATTAGCACATGCATTTGATTTGGTTTGGCCTCCTGCAATTCGCTGCTGCAGTGCTCGCATTGGGAGAGGAAAAAATAGCACTGGGCATCAGCTGATTGAGGTATTATTTAGCACTGGGAGACAATCAGTTGTGCTACAGCACTCAGATACTAACAAGGAACCTGCTGACAGAAGACGGGAGCACACTGATAGAGAGAGGAGCCCATCATATATGATCTAGTTGCGGTAAAGAAAAATCGGATCTTCAGACTTCTGTGCAGAGTGGCACAGCTGTGTAAATCTAAGGACTGGGTGGACAGAAATACAAAGTCTCTCTGCCCATGGCAGGCAAATTGATTATTTGTGTGGCTGTTTGCCTGGAGTTAATTTGTATTTGAATTTTATGTCAACTGCCCCATGTGTATATGAGACATTAGATTATGAACTTCTTCAGCGACGAATATGAAAAGTACTGTTTATTTGATATAGTACTGCATAATATGTTGACGTTCTATAAATACTGGGAATTAATAAATTTCTTTATCAAATTTATGTCTGGAAAATCCTACTTTATTTATATTACTAATCCCTGGCTTTATCACATATAATGATATTGGTGCAGTCATTTGCAATAAATGATGCAAATAAAATGATACATAACTAGAAGCACTGTGCCACAAGATGTGGTATGACACTCTTCAACAGGCATTCAACTAATGTGTGAATGGGAATTAGAAAAAAATATTCAGTGCTACAGGATTCTGTGGCACTTATTAAATCTAAATCCCATGAAACCTCAATATATTAGATTTAATTGTGTGCCTGTAATTTAAAAGGATGTAATATATATTGTTTATGTGTTTTTATTTCAGTTTCCATCTCTTATGCAGCAGTTGCGGGGAGCACCGAACTGGGATATGTAAGTATTACCTTGTATTTTTATGTGACTTAAATTTTGCATTATGCATTTGTAAAGGATATTCTGTTTCCCATAAGCACAGTGACAGAACATGTCAGCCAGTTCCAGGGAAATACTTGGATGAATGTAGGCCTAGCTAGATTAGGAAGACAGGAGGGTGAAAACCAAGCCATTGTTTGGTATGTAAAGCCCCATACACACTATCAGATTTTCTGCTGATTTTTGTCTTCAGATTTACCAAAACCATGTAGTGCAAGGGCCTGCCTGATTGCATACAAATTGAAACTCCTAAGGTTTGACCTCATATTATACGGTTTTGGAAAATTTGAAGGAAAAAAATCAGCAGAATATCTGATGGCGTGTACGGGGCTACTTGTTAAAGTGAACCTGTGTGCTGATCACGCACACCAAGTATTTACATACATATAACAAGCAGTAAAAGCACTTTGGCAACCCGAGCTCCAGAAGGTTTTACTACCTTTGTGAACAGGGCATTTTTTTGCTCTTCAGCACTGTGCTACTCTAACCAGCAATTGCGTGGTCATACAACACTGCAATGAAAAAAGGAAATCATTTATATCATTTTTTATTTATTTTTTAACTCTTTTAATTGTGAAAGATACAAAGACAGCAGGACAATAAAGCAACACTCAGCATGAGGCTTGTTTCACACTGATGCGACATATGATCTTATTTATGAGACCCCTAAGTCGGATGATTTGTGAAATTCAGTGTTTCCCTATGAGAGCCATCTTAACTGATACTACACAAGTCTGCCCAACTTTAGAAAAGATGGACAGACGTTGATACAACTTCTGTGCCACAGAGTGTAAAAAGTCACATCAAAGTGGCACTGAAAGTTGTGCGACTTTGGAGTCGGGCTAATGTGCACTGAGCCTGAGTAGGGTAGAGTACAATCGATACAGTACAAAGTGGATTACAAGTGCATGTCTTTAAACAAGAACAGAAAAACAAATAAACCGCTCTGGAGATCGGTCTGTAACATTTCCTGGAATAGTTATCAACATACTACAAATACTCGGATCTACAGTCATAATTTGAAGCGGTGTCACTCTGGCAAATGGCCAGCGTTTTTTTTCTCTGTGACCACTCATAAATCTAACACAAACATGCTGGACTTTTCAGGGTCAGTCAGGAGCTCTGTACAGATCCGTAGTAGTTGTAGAATTTGTCTTCTCCTTATTACAGCGGTCAGCTACATCTTTGGATCAGGTTTCTCTAAACTGTGGCCCGAGGGCCAGATGCGGTCCTTTGCTTGCCTTTATCTGGCCCTTGGGGCACTTTTTCTTCTACTAATACAAGAAACTTGCTTCCACTGACATCAACAATAGGGCACTACTTCTCCCACTGACACCAACAATGGGGCATTGTTCCTCTCACTGACACCAACAATGGGGCACTATTCCACCCACTGATGCTGATTGGGCACTATTCCACCCAATGACACCAATGATGGAGCACTATTCCTCCTACTGACACCAATGATGGGGCACTATTCCTCCCACTGATACCAATGATGGGACACTATTCCTCCCACTGACACCAATGATGGGGCGCTATTCCTCCCACTGACACCAATGATGGGGCGCTATTCCTCCCACTGACACCAATGATGGGGCGCTATTCCTCCCACTGACACCAATGATAAGGCACTATTTCTCCTACTGACGCCAGCAATAAGGCACTATTCCTCCCCCTAATGCCAAAGATGCATTGTTTAATCCCACTGACATCAGGGTTAATTTTAAAATTTGGAAACTTCAATCTGTCATTGTACCTCATCAAATCATGGCTAGTTGGTCCAGTCCCTTTAAAGAGCTCTCTCCACTACTGAGATTGATTTCTTGCTTATAGTACGTGTGGACAAGTAACTGTTTATTCATTTCAAATGTGCCACTTTGTAAAAAGCTTCCTGGTTTTGCTATTGCATGGTTCTCCTGGGCACCTTGGTTAAGCTATCCGTCACAGTGGGAGCACGGGCACCACCTCCCGCCCCGCATCCATGCACCCGACCCCTTTCAGGACACATGGATTCCTATGGCGGGGGGCGGGAGGGGGTGATATTTTTTGAAACACCTGATTAGAGCCAGAGGCTCTAATAGGCTTCAAAGTAGGGTGGGCTTGGGCGCAGAGAGTGCGCCCTGATCCCACCCAATTGTGTGACCATAGCAAATTATTTTCACACTAACCTCCCTCCTTGCCAATCAGGAGGCAGGACGTCAGACCTGCTTCCTGATTGGCCAAAGTGCCAGGTCACCCTATTGGATGCCTGGCACTTAGTAAAAGGAGCAAGAAGACTCGCGCTCGAGCCTCCACTCTGAGAGGCTCTCCAGCTGACAGTGCTGCTGTGGGGGGTGCCGGAGCCATGATTTGCATGGTTGCAGGGGTGGTGCCGGAGCCGCAATCTGCATGCGAGGGTATGGTGTCAGAGCTGCAAACCCCGTGAGTGGGGGGAGGGGGGTCGGTGGGCACATTGGCTGCATATGATGGGCACACGTGGCTGCATATGATGGGCACACGTGGCTGTGTTTGATGGGCACACGTGGCTGAAATTGATGGGCACACTGAGGCTGAAATTGATGGGGGGTTCAGTATTTTTCAGTTTGTTTGTGCCCCCCAAAAATTTTGAGCACCAGCTGCCACTGCTATCTTACTGCAGAAATATTGTATATGAAGCTTTTTGTTCCCCATGGTCTTCAAAGGATGTCTCTTCAGATTTAATCTAGGTTCTATTTCTCTAGGAAGCTACTAGCAGCATAAGCCCCCATCTTTCTCCGCAGAAAACACATAAGGAATAGGCTGCTAATTCTTTCCCTTTATGACTGTTAAGAAACATTCCCTTTGTTTCTCCACTTCCCCATTGAAACCCTCCCCAGCCTGGTTCCCTATTTGTTCTGGCACTCACACTCTACCAAGTCCACAGATACTGGCATTCCTTGGCATTACAGTGGTTGTAAACCTCTGACATGAAATATGAACAAAACATATCCATCTATAATGTCTGATTGTCTCAATGTACAGCACTAAGTGTAATATCTGTCTGCTGCCTTGTTCCTCTGCTATCTGCATCAGTCATTTCGACAACTTTTCTCAGACGCCAAGAAAAAAAAGGTGACGGGAGGAAGCTCCAGCACACAGCCTGTGATTGACAGGCCCAGATTTGTTCCTGTATGCTGTGTGAAAGGGGGTGTGTCCCTTCCCTCCCATCAGCTTTCAATGCTGTCCTCACTGAGCACTACAGAGTGTAACTTCAAGTGAAGTGACTGGCCTCAGGTGTTACACAGAGATGAAAAAAATCCTCCTACATAAGTTTTACTTGCTTATCTACAGTCTTCTCTTTTCTACATTCATTCAAAGTCCTGAATTTATAAAGCTGTCTGAGAGTGCAGAAAATAGAGGCGGAAATCTGAAGTTACAGTATACAGAGCTAAGTGAGGACAGCTCTGAGAGCTGATTGGAGGCAAGAGACACACCTCCTTCACACAGCTCACAGGAACAGAGCTGATGTTGTCAATCAGCTGGTGCTCCCTCTCCTGTCACCTTTTTACTTCTGATGTCAGGAAAAATTGGCAAAAGTGTATCATGCTGATAGCAGAGGAACAAAGCAACAGACAGAAATTACACTTAGTGCACCTAATAGAGACAAGTACACACTATAGAGGGATATGCATTGTTCTTCATGCTTGAGGTTTACAACCACTTTCAGTCCCCCGCCCACTGCTTTCTGAAAGCTCAGACGAGATGTACAAATTATGCACTTTGCACAAATGTAGTAAACTGAATATTGCAGATAAACAGGTACAGACTATTAGAAATTGTTTCCTCTCTGTGTATCACTTGAGGCCAGTCTCTTCAGTGGGTTTATGTAAGGGCTTACAACCACTTAAAGGTTTGCCCCACTTTCCAGAATGGGGGAACATTTGTTAATTTTTGTGGGCTCTGGACAACTTGCATCTCTGATACTTGGCAGCTATATCACCAATTCCCACCATTGTCTGTATCTGATTCAGGCTGTGAGAGTTTATCTTAAAGAGGAACTACAGTCTGCTCACATAATTTGTAATAAAAACATCTCTGCCATTCTGAAACTTCCCTCCAACCACTTTGCGTATTATTTTATATATACTGTGATTCTGTACTTGCCAAAATTTGCTGCAGAAATCTCTTTTCACCTAGTCTGGCTGCAGCCATTTTAACTTTGGGCAGCTGAAGCTGCTGTCTGTTCACTTCCTGGATTTACAGAGGCACATCTCCAACTTTGCAGCTCTCATTAGCCCTCTTAGGAATCATCCCGCCTCCCTTCAAGGCAAACTCACAAGAGTGAGTGTGAAAGCTGCGCATGATGTCATAAGCCTAGGCTTTTTACCAAACAAAAATCAGAAAGTGGGCTGTATAAGAGATTTACTGGCAAAAAAATAAATAAAAATGTTTTACTATACAAAGTTAAAACAAGGGCAGACGATTTAATAGATGGAAAGATGAAAAAAATGACTTAAGGTCTGCTTTAATGCACAATTTTTATTTTTTTAATTCACCACAACAAGACACACATTCACAGGGGGGGAATGACAACTCATGGGGCCCCCGGGCAATAGGAGGTTATGGGGCCACACAGTATACACAGACAGACACACAGTATACAATCACACAGTATACACAAACACACACACACACAGTATACAATCACACAGTATACACAGACATGTTTCTATTGGCTGAGAAGGTACTGGAGAGGTGGGGCAGCTATAATCTTGGGATTTTTAGACCAAAAGGATGTCGGTAAGAGACATTTCAGAGACAGATGTAAAAAAAAAACACAGATTTTTACATACTGTCCCTGGTTTTACTGAGACTGGCAACCCTGATGGGGCCCCCTAGTGGCCCGGGGGCCCTCGGGCAGTGCCCGAGTGGCCAAATGGTCAGTCCGTCCCTGCACATTCATTATAGTGCACCGCAGTGTTGATGCATTACCCACTACTGTAACACTACATTGGAGTGCCATTCCAAACTACATTTCTATCTCACAACCAGGTGGTCTTAATATCATGCAAGTGAAATCAGGAGGGCAGAGATAATCGGGCAAGCATTGTTTTTTTTACCTACTTTAGCCCTTGTTGGCATTGAATGCAGCTTTGAAATTGTGTGACTTCATCTAAAATTGCATGATTTCAAAGCTACATGTCAGTGTGACTTGGAAGACATTTGTGCGGCTTCATGCACAGATGTCTATGCAAGTCGCACCTGAAATCGCCCAAAGTAGTGCAGGAACGACTTTTTCAAATGGATATGGCACCGCAAAGTCGGTTTCCCCCCCCCCCCCCCGATTTGAACAGTGCTATTGCCGACAATAGTGTGCAACTTGTCCCTCCCCGGAGTGAACGGGGGCTTAGTGGGTAATATTTTAGGTTCTGCTGCATGATTCTTCTTCTTGGTGTAAGTAAGCAAAACCCTTTGCTTTCCCTTCATTCAGATTTTATACATCAATTGAAATTATGTTGAATGAACCTGCAAACGTTAACTGAGTTTTTTTATTTCGTAAAATACTGCCTATTTAAATTTATATTTTGATTACTCCAGATAATCAAAAGCAATAAAAGCCAGCATTCAAGAGATGAAAGGATGTAGTAAAATATGTTTTTTTTTCCTGATGGGCCAAGGATATTGTCTCCAATTAGTTGCACTGTGATTGATATTACTGCATACATTTTAATGCACACTTAATAAATCTTGAAGGAACTGTGTAGCCTAGTTCTATCGTAAGTAATTGATGCTAGTAGTAAGCTGTTTTAGCTTAGCTGAAATATTACTGAATTCATTTTATTATGCAGCTGTAACATGTTTGTCAATATTATTTTTTGAAAAATTGTGCTATATTTATCTATTTAATTTCCATATAAAGTACATAACAAGCTAGGCGTTTTTTCTAGATGTTACGCTTTATGGACAGAGAATGCCCAGTACATCCATTGTACATGTTAAATATCCTCTGTAATAGCTATTCTTAATTTATGTCCAAATCAGATAACATTATATAAATTGTATTTGCATCCTAATGGCTACTTGTAATTAATTGCATCAAGTTACAGCAAATATATTGAAGAATCTTGTGTCATACTACCCTCTAGTGGACTATATCAGAAGTGGCTACTAATGAACAGAATTTATGTCGGGTGTGGTAGGATGAAAAATGGAAATTGATTCTTTGTTCATAGTACAGCAAAAAACGTTCTGCATTACCTAGAATACAGTTATAACATTTATAAAAACTCTTATTTTTGTTTTTATCTTATTAACCTAGTGACATATTTTGGTACCATTTACAGATGCAGATGCTACATAAAATGCTCTGCCTAAAAAAAAAAAAAAGATTGAATGGGGTATTTTTCTCAGCTCTGCAGAGCTTTTTGTCAAATCCTGTGGTTCACTTCACTTTATTTCTTTTCTTACATCAAGGGACACAGAGCCATAGTAATTACTATGTGGGTTATATCGGACCGACAGGTGCTGGACACTGGCACACCCCCAAGACGTGTACTTCCCCCATATAACCCCTCCCAATACTGGGAGTCATCAGTTTTTTCGCCAGTGTCTAAGGTGTTGGGCATGAGTAAAGATGTGCTGTGCTGAGCTCCACCGGCAGTAATCCTTGATGAGAGCCAGCCATGCTGACCAAATCCATTCTGATGTCTTTATAAAGGGCTAAATGAATGGTACCCGGGCCTTGTGATCCGAATAAACAAGGTTTTACTTGCGAAATGCTGCTCTTTGAGAGCTGGGCCCTGGGACCCAGTACTTTTTGGTAGTAAGGCCATAAAGTTTTACTGGCAGGGTGCTGTCGCAGGTCCAGGATTGTGGGTTAACCTGAGAGTTTCCCAGTTCCTGAAGGTTTCCTTTAAGGTCTTGGAGCCTACCGTGAAGGGTGAAGATTGGGTATTTTTTGGTGGTCTCAAAATTTGAACAAAGTATTTGTCCCATGGCAGACTGATAGCCCATTCACTTGTATTGCTTCTCCTAGTGGTACCCTCTTTTGGAAGAGTGTTTGGAAGCTAGGGGGAAAGCCGGGAAGTGAACTCGCATGCCTATATGTTTATCTTACTTTGTTCTGTTGTGGACCTGAACGTTGCATTAAAGTAGAACTATAGGCAAAACTTTTTTTTTTTTCATTTTGGATAGAGCAAGGGAGGGCTATAACCCCTGTCAGATTTTTCTGTGACCCATTGCAGAGATTTACATTCACTTCCTGTCCCATAGCCAAACAGGAAGTGAGAGGAAATCCCTGCAAATTAAGGGAATTCCTTGGGGACCCCCATGTCACCAGAACTACAAGTGTCCCTATTGGAAGATTTCCCCTCGATTACTTTTCTGGGGACAACCCAAATTTTGAGATTTTCTTTTACTTTCACGTTTAATGCTAATGGTAAACAGTAGTGATGCACCGAGTAAAAGTACCGATACTTTTTTTTTTTTTTTTTTTTTTAAGTACTCGCCGATACCAATTACCGATGCCTACTGCAACGGTTTTGTTTTCAATTCAGCTGTCAGCAATGGTACAAAGCATTGAAAAGTTATTTACAAACAAATATATTTTTTTTGAATTTTGTGCTTGTTAAATGTGTAAATATATGTTAATATATATGTGTAAAAATATTCACTAACAAAGCAAACAAAAAAAAAGTTTTAACCCCTGTAAGGTTTTTTTTATTTTGCCATCTTCTTCCCATTTGGGAGATATACCTTCACTTCCTGTCCCATAGCCAAACGGGAAGTGAGAGGTAATCCCTCACTTGTGGACCCCCCCCCCCCCCCATCACCAGAACAAGTGTCCCCATCGGAAGATTTCCCCTCTATTACTTTTACTTTTCTAGGGACAACCTAAAATGTAGGATTTTCTTTTACTTTCACTTTCAATGATAATGGGAAACATGACAAATAGGGGGAATCACCCTAACGGGGGCGCACAGGCAGCAAAAAAAAGCCTAATAGGTGTTCTAATCCCTCTCCACTCAAAACTAAAAAAAAAAAGTTTTCCTTTAGTTGTACTTTAATAAAAACTGTAATTTATTACTTTTAAAGTGATTTCACACTGCTGGTGCATCAACACATTTTGTAGTGCCATTGTTGACACAGAAAATGTGCTAATATATACAAAAAAAATGGTATTTCTTTGCAGTCATGGGTTGTAGCAAAAAAAAATAGCTTGGCTCCCTCATCAACACAGGCCGTGTTGAATCGGGAATCCCTACTGCCTGGCCATTGTTATCTCCCGGTAGGGGGCGGGCAGAGGAGAATCCAGCAGGCTGGTTGTACTCAAGTTGATAGATTGATCAACTTGGTACATTCAGCGTGCCCATTAATGATTCAAATCTCGGCCGGTTCCTGCTGAAATGTCTGGGATTCGAACCGTGTATGGCCGGCCTAACTTTACTGATGATTAGAAAAAAAAAAAAAAACAGTCCCCTCTGTGTGATCAATATACATTGCAGGGATTTTAATAAACTTTGTTGAAGATTCCTATTTTTCGTTGCTTTGAAATTTGCTCTATGTTTGTCTGACCATGTGCTTTGGATACTCATTGTGAATCTAGTTCATTATAATCAACTGTTGCACTTCTTGGGTTGTAATGAGGAAAGCTGCAAGGTCTGCATCCCTTTAGACATATTTAATCCTTTGGGAGTAGCTCATCAAAAAAAAAAAAATAATCTTGTTGCAGGAGGTGCCAAACATTTGATTAGTATCCTAGTGCAGACTTCTGGAAAAATTAGTGAGCCAATTACACAAGCAGAAAATTACATTTTTAAAGTTCTTTTCACCTACAATGTACAGAATGCATCCAGGATACCATATTGGGCAGCACAATGGCTAAGTGGTTTACACCTCCACCAAGCAGCACTAGGGTCAACTGTTTAAATCCCAATCACGCCTCTGCCTGCACAGAGTTTGCCTTTTCTCCCAATGCCTGCTTGGGTTTCCTTCGAGTACTCCGGTTTCCTCTCACAGTACAAAAACGTGCTGGTAGGTTAATTGGCTCCTGTCTGTATTGGTCCTAGTATGTGTATGTATGTAAGCTCCTTGAGGGCAGGGACTAATGTGAATGTACAATATACTGTATTTATCGGCCAATCCCCCCCCCGAAAATCAGGGGGAAATGATGTGTGCGTAATGTACGCCGATTCCTGCTGTCTCTGAGGGGAAGAGGAGGGGTGAGCGCTGCCAGATTACACACAGCTGCGATCTCCTGTGTACCCAGTGCTCAGTCACACACACAGTCCCGCCTCCTGGCTTGGCATCGGACCACTGTTCTGTCACTGTTCTATCATAGGAGCCAGACCAGGAGGCAGGACTGTGTGAGACTCAACGCCGGGTACACAGGAGATCGTGGATCTGTGTAATCTGGCACTGGTGAGGCTGCAGGTGAGCACTGTGCAGGCTGCATTAATTGGCAATGGTGAGGCTGCAGATGGGCACTGTGCAGGCTGCATTAATTGGCAACCATGAGGCTGCAGATGAGCACTGTGCAGGCTGCATTGATTGGCAATGGTGAGGCTGCAGATGGGCACTGATCAGGCTACATTGATGGGCAAAGGGGAGGCTGCAGATGGGCTCTGATCAGGCTGCATTGATGGACTGTGACCCTTATTTTGCTTCAGAGTTCTTTATTTAAAATGCTTACCTTTTTTTTCCTGAAAGAGGGATTCCACCAAAAAAAAAAATATTAAAAGCCAGCAGCTATAAATACTACAGCTGCTGACTTTCAATAAATGGACACTCACCTGTCCCAGGTTCCAGCGATGCCGGCAGCCGAGGCCGATCGATCGCTCGGCTCTCGGCTGCTGCAGTCACCATTCTAGGTGAGGGAATCAGGAAGTGAAGCGAATCGGCTTCACTTCCCGGTTCCCTACTGCGCATGCGCGAGCCGCGCCGCCCAATAGGAAATCTCCGCGCTGTCACTGGGACCCGTGTGTGTCCCAGCAGACAGCGCGGCAGGGCAGGAAATGGCGTAGACTCCCACGGGAGTCTATGCCCGGAAGTGGGTGAAAATACCTGTCTTTGACAGGTATCTCCACCCCCCTCCCCCCTGAAAGGTGTCAATTGTGACACCGGAGGGGGGGAGGGATCCGATCAGCGGAGGTTCCCCTTTAGGGTAGAATCCCGCTTGAATCTTCTCTCTTAAAATGAAGGTGCATGTTATACGCTGATAAATACGGGTATATGTGTAAAGCGCTGCACAAATTGACAGCACTATAAAAGTACCTGCAATCATTTAAAAGAAATTAATAAAATATTGTGTTGAATTTTACAGCAAATTACAGCACTGCAGATTGAAAAGGAAGCATAATTTTAATAACATTAAATTAGAACATGGCTTTTGTAGCAATTGTAAATGCTATATACCCAACAAAGTGTATGCCATATCATGGACTTATTTCTTTTATTTACTATTTCATTTTTACTGAGCCCCTGGAGTACAGCTATCTGCATACTTATGGTGCTCCAACAGTGGACCTTCCGGTCTCTGATGCAAAAGCTTCAGAGTCGTGTGCTGTACTGCCACTCTGCCCATTCCCTCCTCTCCTCTTGCCTGATCACGGAAGTTTTGAGAATCCATAGCTATACTCCCGACACTCAGTAAAAATGTAAAAAAGTAAATAAAAAAGATAAGTCCATGAAGTGGCATACACCTTAATGGACTTAACCCCTTATAAACCATCAGATTTAAAAAAAAAACCTGCTGCAATTCTTGGAATTCTTTAACCACTAGGTATCTGCGCTATAGCCGAATGACGGCTACAGCGCAGACCTGCATTGCCGGGACGATGTCTATTGACGTTGTCCCGTGCACGAGCGTCCTGCGTGCCCCCTGAAGGGCGCGCATGGTGCGCTCTGTGATCAGCGAGTCTATGAGACTCACAGATCGGACTAAGGGGTCATTCCCGACCCCTTACCACATGATCAGCTGTCAGCCAATGACAGCTAATCATGTGATGTCAACACAGCCGGTAATCTGTTTTTTTTTCTCCTCGCGCTGACAGAGCAAGGAGAGAAAAAAAAAGCCAATCACCGGCGGCAGTGAGCGGGACATCAGTCCCGCTCACTGGGATGTGCTGCCAGATCCTCAGTGCCCACCTGTGCCCCCTACAAGTGCCTCCTACCAGTGCCCACGAGCGCCACCTGTCAGTGCCCACAGTGCCACCTATCAGTGCCCACAATCAGTGCCTGGACAGTGCTGCACATCAGTGCCCATCAGTGCTGCCTATCAGTGCCACCTATCAGTGCCCATCAGGGCCATCTATCAGTTGGGCTATCAGTGCCACCCATCGGGGCCCATCAGTGCCATCTTATCAGTGGCCATCAGTGCCGCCTTATCTGTGCCCATCAGTACCAACTAATCTGTCCCCATCAGTGCCACCTTATCTTTGCCTATTAGTGCCCATCAGTGCAGCCTATCAGTGCCCACCAGTGCCGCCTCATCAGCACATATCAATGAAGCAGAAAAATTACCATTTTATAATTTAAAAAAAATTTTTTTTTTTAATTTTCCATCTTTTTTTGTTTGTTTAGCAAAAAATAAAAACCCCAGCTGTGATTAAATACCACCAAAAGAAAGCTCTGTTTCTGGGAAAAAAATTATAAAAATGTCATTTGGGTACAGTGTTGTATGACCGCGCAATTGTCATTCAAAGTGCGTCAGCACCGAAATCTGAAAATTGGTCTGGGCAGGAGGGGGGTTTAAGTGCCCAGTAAGCAAGTGGTTAAAGTTTCCAAAAGAGGCACATGGTATGTGGCTACAAGTATGTGGACACCCCTGCACATTATTGAGGTATGAGGTTTCCAGAAAAGGGTACAGCTTACAAAGACATGTTAGACAATTGTGCTCACCCAACCTTGTGAGAACAGTATGAGGAAGGCTTGTTTTTTTTTTTTTTTTTTTTTTCCAATAAATTTTTATTGAAGTATACAGAAAAATACATCTGAAAGCCAAAGTGACAGAAACCATTTTGACAAAGTATGATAGTACAACTTTTGAAAACATGAAGTAACAACCGTGTGTTATTTATACTAAGTTCAAGACTTCACTAACCAATTTGAGGAGTACAAGGTCACATACTATAGATGATGCATGTAAATATGTCGTTTTTCAAATGGGTGGAGGGGAGGGGGTGACTCCACCCAGACACCCCGACAGGGAGCTGGACTGTGTCCGAGCGGAGGCAGACCCAACCCCCCACCATAGATTCCAGTAAGTCTTATTACGGCTTGTTAACCTACACCTAGGTCAAAGGCAGCGACCTTGAGTCCGAATATATATATAAAAAAAGAAAAAAACAGCCCCAGCTAAGCTAGAAGAACTGAATAGCATAGAAAAAAAAAAAAAAAAAAAAGATCTAACAACCTGTGAGGCTCATTAATGTGAACCATGAGATACGTAAAAGTAATAACAGCCTAAGACCACCGGAAGCTATCTCCACAGTTTATCTTGTAGCCTAATGGGTGGTGTATAACCAGGAAACTGTCGTCTGCAAGTATAGAGAAAATCTCTTCAGAGGCAAGTTTTCTTGTGAGTAGGGCATCTAGATCTCTCCTCTGGGAGTAAAGAGGCTCCCTGGAGTTCTAAAGCCAGGGCTCCATCGCAAGAGGGAGCAGAAATAGAGATATAAGGGGGAAGAATAAAGGAAAGGGAATATAAGAAAGATATAAGGAGTCTGTCCGTCGACTCCGCACCTTCTACCCACCATGATGTGTGAGCGATTTATATTCAGGGGTAGAAAGGAAGTGGAACCAACAAGCCCAGGTAGAAGTGAATTTTTCTGGTTTGTCATGGGCTTGATGAATCAAGTCCTCCATTTCCGCTGTTTTGCGGACTCTCGCCAGCCATTCTACTATTGTGGGTGGATCGGAGTTGCGCCATTTGGTCGGAACACATAGTTTGGCAGCATTTAACATGTGCATTGATAATGAGCGAAAATATTGTTTTTTGGGGATAGAGGGCAAGCCTAATAGAAATTGTGAAGGTCGGAAGGCCAAGTCAAAGGTGGTAACTTGCTTAATCACCCTGTGGACTTCTTTCCAAAACGGTTGCAATTTGGGGCAGGACCACCAAATATGTAAGAAAGATCCTATTCCGTCTAAGCAGCGCCAGCACTGTGAGGAGAGATGTGGAACAAAACGTTGTATCTGGAGAGGTGTTCTGTACCATCGTGAGATTATTTTAAATGCGTTCTCCTGTGTGTGAGCGTTCAGGGTCCCTTTATGAGCCATCTTGAATATAGTTTCCCAGTCTTCTACAGAAAAGGACTGGGACAAGTCATCTTCCCACTTTTGTTTCAGTCTATCAAAAGCCGACTTAAGAGGTGATAATAGTAGCGCATAGATCTGTGAGGTGAGGTGTCGTTGTGGTTCTGTTAGCGTACAAAGTTGTTCGAATGTAGTTAAGGGGCGAGACCACTGAGAAGGGGATGGAGCCGTCTGGAGGAAGTGTCTCAATTGAAGGTAAGACCAGAAGGGGACAGAAGTCGTCTGTGTCATCGCTACTAAAGATTCGTATGATTTCATTTTATCCCCCACATAAAAGTGTCGAACTTGCAGAGGATCCTGAGGGCAAACATCGTTCAAGAAGTTTGTCTCCAAACCTGGGACAAAATCGGGGTTACCTCTGACTGGTGTTAAGGGGCTGTGAAGGGAGGACACCGCAAATTTTGTGAAGCTTTCTTTGGATGCGATTAACGTGGGACTAATTAGGGGATGGTTTCGTATGGCGAGTGGTATGTGTTTCGTATGTATCCAAGGAAGTGACCCCAGTAACGATGGGATTAGGGATTTCTCAAGTTGCACCCAATCCTTCCCCTGAGCGTGTAAGTTCCAATCGAGGACCCTGGTGAGGTGGCTAGAGAGGTAGTATTTATAAATGTCTGGAAGACCCAAACCCCCCACATTCTTAGGGGCGGTGAGTTTCAGGAAACTAAGTCGGGGAGATGCCTGTCCCCAAATAAACTAAGTGCAAAGTCTACGCAGAGAGGCAAAGAACATGTTCGGGACTGTAATGGGAAGAGCCTGTAAGATGTATAGCACCCTAGGAAGAATATTCATCTTGATTATGGCTATTCTCCCGAACCAAGAAAACAACCCTCCCGACCACTTGGAAAGATCTTTGGTAATAGATCGGAGTAGCGGTAGAAAGTTAGAAGCATACCAATCTTGGATAGACGTGGTAAGGTGAATTCCTAGGTATTTGATGTCATGTGTACTCCAAATGAATGGGAATTTAGCTTTGCATTGGTTACAGGTCTCTTTTGAAAGAGTCAGGTTAAGAGCAGTGGACTTCGAATAATTAATTTGAAGGTTGGACAGGATATGATAATGTTGCAGTGTGGAAAGCAGGGCAGGGATAGTTGACAGGGGGTCTGTTAAAAATAAGAGGATGTCGTCTGCAAAGGCCGCTGTTTTAAACTGACGATGGTGTATTTGTATCCCTTTAATGGCCTGGTCCGCTCTAATGCAGTTGAGGAGGGGTTCAAGTGTAAGAATAAAAATTAGTGGGGAGAGCGGACAGCCCTGGCGGGTACCATTTGCGATGGGGAAGGCATCTGACAGGTGGCCATTCACTCTTACTTTAGCTGTGGGGTTAGAGTAAAGGGTCTTGATCAAGTTTAACATCGATGGTGGTAGGCCCAGGGATTCCAACATTTGAAACATAAAGTCCCAGGCCACCCTGTCAAACGCCGAGGAAGGCTTGTTGATTCTCCAGCATGACCTGAAGTCCTATCCACAAAACCAGCTCCATAAAAACAAAGTACAAGACTTCCCGAAAGAGTGGAGACTGCTATAGCCAGCACCATTTGTTTGTCAGCTGTTTTATTATGAACCTGTTTTTTTTATTGGCCATGTTATAGAAGTGATGAACACGTGGTGATTGTGCCAGTCCATGAGATGTCACTACTGTTGTCATATCTATTGTGGGGTCATTGGTGAATAGTTTGTGTAGCCTAGATAAAAAAAAAAAATAATTGGTGAGAGTACAAAGTGTAAGGGCTTGTTGTAACAATTATAATCTTCTTGCAGTACAATTGATGGAAGGTTGACTTTTATACTCTCTATTCCCAAATCAGATCTGTGTGATGCAGTTGCTGCTGTATTCACACCCAGCTTGGTTAGTTCTCTGGAAATGGCCAATCTCCAAAGAGTTTCCTATTGCCAGTTAGTGTATTTTTTGTATGAAAAATGATAACTAAAGATATATATATATATATATATATATATATATATATATATATATATATATATATAATTTTTAATTTTTTTTGCCTTTGTAGATAGAGTGCAGAGAGATCAGAATGCTTGTCAGTCTTTATTATTGTCTGTGCCCCTGTTAAGGAGATTCACCACCCTCTCTATTTGACCTGCTTACCATTATCATTGAAAGTGAAATTAACGCAAATCCCAAATCTTGGGTTGTCCCCAGAAAAGTAACAGAGGGGAAATCTTCCAACGGGCACACTAGTTCTGGTGACCTGGGGGTCCCTAAGGAATTGCCTTAATTTGCCAGGCTTTCCTCCCTTACTCTATCCAAAATGGAAAAAAAAAAGTTTTGTCTATAGTTCTACTTTTTTTAAGTAGTGTGGCTTCAGTAAGTTTGTGTAAGTTGTGTACTTTGTGTAATTTCAAAGCTTTGTACTGTGTTGATCCAAGGCTAAGGAGTTATTGAGAAAAGGGAAGCTGTGTACTAGTCCATTAGAATTCCTATCAGCTCATCTTTTCACTGTAAGTACTTGTTATCATGTGTTTATTTTCTCTTTTCAGACGTGCAAAAGTGGTGAGAGTCATTGGCCTATTGGCTGCGCATACGACGGAGCTTAAAGAAGATGTTCCTGTTGTAGAGGTACATTAAAGGATGATTCTTAAATTATTGATTAGCATTGTATAAAAATTTATACATTTTAAATATTGATTATAACTGCACCTAGATAGTAACTTGTTCACCCTAAATCAAAATAGATTTCATTTTTTTTTTGGTGAAATTAGAGGTTGGTCACTAAAATTAACAGGGCCTTAAGAACTCCTCCATTTCTTTGAAGCCAGTATGCAGACTTCACTCAACAGTATTGTCTGTTTAAAACAAATTAATATCACACATTACCACTGCAAACAGTTGTATAAAATTATATATATATATATATATACACACACGCATGCAGTACACACAATAAAAAAAATAAAAAAAATATTGAGAACTATGATGTTTGTGCAATTCAATATTTGCATTTCATTTAGCATGTATTTATTATACATTATATTTCAGGTGTTTATATAGAAGTTTCTTAGCTGTCATTTTCCTCTGTTATGAATCCTGAAATGCATAGCAGATTTAAGTCCACGCAGTTTTTTTTCATTAGGTTTTTAGTAGACTATTAAGTAGTCCTTCATCCTCAATCTGGTTTGATATTACAGGGCTAATGTAAATCAGACGTATTGTCTAGCATTGTGCTGTACATTGGAAAGTCCTGCATTCTGCAGCAGACATCAATGTATATATTTGCAAGTGCAGTTGGTGTAAAGAAACCTTCAGGCTAGAGATAGACTAATAACAATTTGGCTGCACAGTCCTTTGATAAGACAGATGGGCAGTCAGCTGCACACCAATATCCATTACCTGTAACTTCATCCTATAGATGGTGGTAAATGTCAGAGATCCTTCATGTATACCTATAATGGTCATCACCAATTCTTTCATCTAAGCTGGTTAATTTTTAAGACCTATTTTTCTTTTTATTAAACCATAGTGCCTGCCCCATTATGAGAAGCTTTTGAAACGTACAGTAAATATGTTTGGATTTGTGTATGCCAGCATTTTACTGATGTCAAACAAAATGCAAAACAAGCTTCAAAGGAGGTCAGAAGCAGCTCAAATGCATCCCAGATGCATGTTGAAGGCACATTAAAGCATGCTGCATTTCTCATTTCATAATTTCATAGTTAGTAAGGTTGAATAAAGACACCAGTCCATCCAGTTCAACCTGAGCGAGTGTCTACAATTGTCCCTATCCCTGTACATTGCACACTCACATCAGGCCCACAATCCAAGGTCCCCATTCATATACTAGGACCAATTTTGGACAGAAGCCAATTAACCTACCTGCATGTCTTTGGATAGTGGGAGGAAACCGGTGTACCTGGAGGAAACCCACGCAGGCACAGGGAGAACATGCAAACTCCAGGCAGGTAGTGTCGCGGTTGGGATTTGAACCTTCTTACTGCTAGACGAGAGTGCTAACCACTACACCACTGTGCCACCCACCATTTACCAAAGGCAATGCAAAAAGATAGTTACCATAGTAATTAATTCTATTATCTGTAATTTATATAGCTTTACAATATAAAAGGGAGACAGACGTTACAATGCAATAAAATACAAGTGTGTTAAGAAGGAATTGCTCAAAAGAGCTTACAATCTAATAGGGTGGGCCAAGTGGTACAGAAGGTTGTAACTGTGGGGGATGAGCTGATGGAAGTGATAAAAGATTAGTTGGAGGTGTGATAGGCTTCCCTGAAGAGATGAGTTTTCAGGGATCACCTAAAGGAAGCCAGAGTTGATGATAGCAGGACAGATTGAGGTAGAGAGTTCTAGAGGATGGGAGAGGCTCTAAAGAAGTTCTGAAGGATAGCATGAGATTAACTTTGATTTCATAGATGAAAACCTGTTCTCATACGACTAAAACCTTACAAGCCTAACCTACTTTATCGATTATATATATATATATATATATATATATATATATATATATATATATATATATATATATAATTGATAAATTTTTTTTTTCCTGGAGGTTTAGTTAGGCGTGCACACACACACTTAAATAATCCTATAGAAAGTGTACACTATTTTACTTTGTGGGGTGATCTTAGTTATTAGTGAATGATAACAGTTTGTCTTTCTGTTTTTCTATTAGAGTCTTGGTTACAGTATGTGCTGGTAACCTTACAAATGAATGTAGCAGGGGTATTGTTGATTGCTGGATTACTGGGGTTCTTGCAAGTGTTGGACACTGAATATCTATGTTGCCATAGCAACAACAGTCCATATTTCAATTTTATTTTTTAAAAGAAAGTGTATCATGAAAGTCAGCAATTTCGCTTGAAAGGCCTTCTTTCTTTCAACACATGCCATGCGGAGAACCCCTAAAGTGTCACAGCTAAGATTATTGCTGTGTTTCGATTTTTTTTTTTTCCATGTAGGGCGACTAATTGTTCACAAAGTTTATCATTGGTTATACAAATATGGAAATTTCATATAAGCACAGTAGGGAAGAACTGTGTTTTTTTTCTTGGAACATATGGACAATTAGAGTGGAAAATCAGACCTTTTAAACAGGCTGTGTTTCTGCATGGCCATTAGTGTTGGCTATATTACGATGTATTAATATTTTTTTTTCCCAAGGCTTGTGGCATAGTGATGTGGTGACAGGTTTCATAGTTATTCTGTAAAAAGGTCTCAAAATTGCGTGTGATTTCATATACAGCTTAACTACTTCACTTCTGTATCAGAAAAAAACTGGAAGAAGACCACATTTATTTACATTATTCTGTATAAGATATTTACCCACTTCAGCCCCGGAAGATTTGGCTGCTGAATGACCAGGCCATTATTTGCGCTTCGACACTGCGTCGCTTTAACTGACAATTGTGCGGTCGTAACTGCACCCAAACAAAATTGACGTCCTTTTTTCCCCACAAATACAGCTTTCTTTTGGTGGTATTTGATCATCTTTGCGGTTTTTATTTTTTGCGCTATAAACAAAGACAGAGCGGCAATTTTGAAAAAAAAACACACAATATTTTGTACTTTTTGCTATAATAAATATTGCCGTTTTTTGATGGAACGGCATGGTTAGTGATAGGCAGCACAGTGGTGTAGTGGGTAGTACTCTCACCTAGCAGTAAAAAGCGACACTGGTTCAAATCCCAACCATGACACTATCTGCCTGAAGTTTGTATGTTCTCCCTGTGCCTGCGTGGGTTTCCTCCTGGTACTCCGGTTTCCTCCCACACTCCAAAGACGTGCTGGTAGGTTAATTGGCTTCTGTCTAAATTGGCCCTAGCATATGAATGTGAGTTAGGGACCTTAGATTGTAAGCTCCTTGAGGGTAGGGACCGGTGTGAATGAACAATGTATATGTAAAGCGCTGTGTAAATTGATGCCGCTATATAAGTACCTTTAAATAATAATAATATTTTCAGTCTATTCACACCTATGTTTTTTCTTTGATGTTTTTTTTTTTTTTAATAAATTGAAATGTACGAAAATGCATGTGTTAAAGTGTGCATTATGCTGCATGTTGGCATTCAATACAAGGTGCATTGCAGCACCTGTTAAAAATGTGCAACAGTGCACATTAGCATGCTTCAACATGCACTTTACCACACCCCTCGCCTATCCCTGTTGTTCTCGGTATAAGTGTACTGGGTGTCATACTGCATCCAGTACACTCTGTGTGCACCTTTTCACCTACCTCTCTACCTGCCTCTAATGTGTATGCCTATTAGTGTCCCACTCCTTCTGCCTCTCTGCATGACATTTGCCTTGCCTCACATGGCTGTAGGCAGGGGTTGTCAAGGGGTGCCAATCATCCCTTTATCCATCTGTACAGCCTGAGGATGCCTTTGACCTTCTCTATAGAGCTAAAGCGCTACTGAGACTTGTGATGTTGGCCCAAGCTGATGAGTGTCAATTTTTTGGATCTGCTCACAGCACCCTAGGGAGGTTTACATTTTGAGATTAAATGGTGTGCTTAACCAGTGGGTAAGTAATACCATGATGTAATTGGTAGGATTTAGGTTCACAAATACTCTAATTATGCTTAGGCATATAGCTTAGTTATAGTAACAAAGACTATAACTATTGAATACAGAATATCTTACTTTTTATTTTGGGGTGCAAAAGAAGGAGTCCAAAAATATCAGCAGTAAATGAGCTCCAGATACCTGGTAGACATTGTTTTATAGAAACATGCTAAATTTAAAGCTGAACTCCAAGCTGATATAAAGTGTACCAATTAATGCAGCTCTGTTCCAAAGTGCATGCCTCCAATTCTAAAGTAAAACATAGATTAATGTTCTTTGAGCACAGAGAACTGTACCGAAGAGCATTACTCTACAGATTGTGGGCATCTGTGGGTTAAAGAGCATTTCCAGGCAATACATTAAACAAATTATTGAACCACTACTGCCATAGAATGAAGACTGACTGCTAAAGTAATTGATTCCATTCAGTTTATCTTATTCCGAGTTTTCAATGTTGCAGCCACATTTCACAGAGTTCCTTACATGTGGGAAAGTAAAACATATTCTGTGTAACTTCCCCTGGATGCAATACTAATTGGATTCTAGGCAGGTTAGAATCGGATTGACATCTGCGGAAAAAATTCAGGCGTTCACATTCTCAAACTTTCTTTACATGAGAGCCAGCAATGGATCTGCAGTAGGGTGTGTTGGACAATATTTCCCTGGGGTTGATTTAGGCTCGATTCACATCTATGCATGTTACTGTTGAGTGTTTCTGCAGTGCTTTTTGCAGTGCTTGAACACACGTTTTATCGCAATTTTACTGCGTACAGGTTTTCTTTTTTGCACTGTATATACTCTCACATAGGGGGGAGGCCGGGATCTGGGGCCCCCCTTGTGAAAGGGGGCTTCTAGATTCCAATAACCCCCCACCCGCAGACCCCAACAACCATCGGGGAAGGGTTGTTGGGAAGAGGTCCTTGTCCTCATCACCATGGGGACAAGGTGGTTTGGGGTGGGGGGAGCAGAGCCCCCCCGCCCCAAAGCACCCACCCCCCCCACGTTGAGGGCATGCAGTCTGGTATGGTTAAGGGGGGGGCACGCTAGTCCCTTCCCTTTCCTGACCTGCCAGGCTGCATGCACAGATAAGGGTCTGGTAAGTATTTTGGGGGGGGGGGACTCCACAACATTAAAAAAAAAAAATTGGCTTGCGGGGGGATCCCTCCGAATCCATACTAGACCCAAGGGCCTGGTATAGACCTGGGGGAGACCACTCGCTTTTTTCTCCCAATTTTTTAAAATCCGACAATTCTTTATATATTTATTTTTTACATTCAGTGGGGAAGCCCGCTGACAGCTGATGACTCATCGGTTATTACGGACGCGGCGGCCGGCTTCCCAGCCCCCTCCTTAGCAGCCAGTTATATACAGCTTTTAAAAAAAGCACATTACGGTAAAATTGCGGTTAAAAAATAAAAGGTACTTGTATTTTGGATGCAGGTCCATTAAACTCTATTACACGCAATACGGGGAAAAAAGTCCCTGACCCTTTCCAAAAATGCAGAGGCACAAAAATGCATCAATGTGAACATGTTCCATAAGAACCCATCTTAAAAAAAATTCCCTGCACTTCTCAAAATACAAAATGCATCAAAAAATGCATTAGTGTGAATCGAGCCTTAAGCTGACCATACATTTTACAATTTTCTTGTTCAATTTCTTTTAGCTTTACCTTCAACTATGTAGTGGAAGGGCCTGCCTGATTGCATACAACATTTAAAGTGTTTAGATGTAACCTCATATTATATAGTTTTGGTAAATCTAAGACCCCATACACACATAGGCAGATTTTTGTCTTCAGATTTACCCAAACTATATAAGGTCAAACCTTAGGAGTTTCAATTTGTATGCAATCAGGCAGGCCTTTTCAGTACATGGTTTTGGTAAATTGAAGAAAATCTAATTGCGTGTATTGGGCTAAAGGCTCTGTTTCCACTACTGTTAGTTGTTGTGCGACTTGACTTGTGAAGTCGCATGACAAGTCAAAATTCCATGTATTTCAATGGTCCCCGTTCTGATTGGTGCGACTCTAGTTGCATAACATTGCATCAAAAATTGCATTGCAAAGTTATATAAATCGTGCGGCTTTGGGGTCGCAATAGTGGAAACCTAGCCTAAAGGAAACTTGTAGAAGGACATTTTATAATGTATGGCAAGCCTAAGGCCCCTTTCACACTGGGGCAGTGCGGGCGCTTGAGGTAAAACTGCTCTATTTTTAGATCAATTGATCATACCTGATGTACTAACTGCCTCATTTCCCTGAGGCCTAATATGCCAAGACAGTACAAATACCCCCCAAATGACACCTTTTTGCAAAATAGATAGTCTAATATATTTAGTAAGAGGCATGATGAGTTTTTTTTAAGTTGTCATTTTTTCCCACAATTATTTGGAAAATAAAGAAATTAAATGAAAAGCTGTTTCTCACACATGGCATAGGCATACTTGCAAACATTTTATATTTTTTAGCAGAGGTCCTAGAGAATAAAATGATGGCATTTGCAATTTTTTTTATGTCACATGATATTTGTGCAGCGGTTTTTCGATCACTTTCGAATTGTTTGGAAAAAAAATACACTTTAAGATATTTGAATGCACATAAATACAATACAATACCCAATTTTTGGTAAAATATAAAATATATTGTGATTTGTTGTGTGGCACCGAGTAAATAGATACCAAACATGTCACTCTTTAAAAATTGCGCATGCTTGTGGAATGGCGTCAACCTACGGTATTTAAAAATCTGCATAGGTGACGCTTTATAAGCCTTTACAGGTTACCAGTTTAGCGTTACAGAGGAGTCCTGTAGTGCTCATGCTCTGACAATCACGACAATATGTCATGTGTGGTGCAATTGCCGTTTACGTATGCGTACGGGACCAATGCGTGCGCTTGCACATGCACACGGGGGAGCCGGGGGTCTCTTTAATTTTTTGTATTTATTTATTTATTATTTGGCACACTGTGACAGATGTTGTTTTTGTGCACTTTACACTGTAACAGATGTTGATTGGACACTAGTACAGATGTTGCTGTGGACAGGGACAGATGGTGCTTTGTGCTCTGGTGTGGGATGGCTTTAGTGTGTGTGATCTGAGTGTAGCTGAACAGTAAAATCATCAGCTACACACGGATTGCTGCCTGGCTGCAGCAATCCCTCTATCTTCCCCCCTCACTGAGTTCTCACTGAGCTCAGGAGGAGAGCCGACACAGAGACACGTGCTTCTGTTTATATTGTGTGATGGCTGTGATTGGACATAGCCATCACATGATCGGGAGGGCCAATCAGAGAGCCCTCCCGATCATGTGATGGCTATGATGTGCTGTGTCTAAGGGACACAGCAGTCAAGGGATCGCCCCACTGCACAACCACGCTTCTGAAGTCAGAAAGATGCTCTTCCCAATCGGCCGTTTATGTACAGTGGCTAAGTGGGAAGCCGTAAAGCTTTGACAAAAAAACCTTTAGGCCGATTTCTATGCAGATCTTCACCACATTTTTCACACTCCAGTTTTAGTAAATCAACCCCTATGTATGAATCCAAAACCAAAACCCAAAGCAAGAAGGTTGTTTTCTCTGTATACTTTCAAGTGTTCCGTTTTTAGTTCAGCTGAGCGTACTTTTACCTATTCTAAGCTGCTTTCGACATTTGTCAAGTGTGCGGTAGCTGGATTTACATGATCCTTATAAAAGTTACCTGTATCAATATTTGTTTTTTTTACTAGAAATTTCGAGTTGCTATCCAGTTGATTAAAACAAGAACTGAAGCCTGTTTCCTTCTCTTTTGTTTAACAAATAGACCCATGATTGTCCTTGAAAAGCTATATTAATATTTTGTCATCCTACAACCACGCACCCATTTACCTTTCTGTACCGGGATGTCGTTTTGAGACTATACTGATCATTCAGACCAGAAAATTTATCTCCTGGGCTCTTGGTTTCCCAGTCTCTCCTGCCAGAATACATCAGTAGAGGGCACTCTGACATCTCTCAAGCCTACAGTCCTTGGCTTCGATTTAATTTCAAGAAATCCTAATTATGGAACATGTCTTCAACTGTCTCCATTTTGTGTTTTTCAAGCATTTATGTACCTGCATTTTGGAGTAGGACTACGGACGTTAATACGCTTGATATCTCTGAGAAAATCACAGCTGTGGTTAATTTGTTAGTTCTTACATTCCAGGCTGATTTAATTTACTGAAGGGACGTTAAAATTAATTATTTAGCAGTGTGCATATAAGTGGTAAAACTATGAACATATTAACAGTCTGAAATTGCTGTTTGCTTAAGCTGTATGATAGGAAGGTCATTTAAAAAGCAGTTTTTTTTCCCCCTTTTTTATTAAAGAAATGCTGGACCATGGTATGCTATTTAATAGCACAGTATTTAATTGTAATTTCCTAGCTCACTAGGAAATGAAATTAATTGCTACTATCCAGGCTAACATAAATCCACGTTATGGTGCATTCATTAGTTACTTGGATGGAAGAGCGTTGTGTCATGCTGCTTTTCTGTTTTCCTGGGATTATAAAATCCAATTTTATGCATTGTTATTGGTAAGTTTGACCTGCTGGCAAAATGCCGGTTGAAAAAAAAAATTTAAAAAATGGATGGCATCTTTGTATAAACACTTGATCTTTACCAGCTATATCTGCAGTGTTAGCTAAAGCATTTTTGTGTGGCATTAGCGTCACTCAATTAGAGTGAAGTTTTAACAGCTATGCATTCTGTGCTAAGGAGAACTCTCCAGCGGCTTTGAAGGTCATCTGTAAAACAGCTGCGACAAGATTTTCATTTTATCTCGTAACTGGTATGACAAGGCTTGTCAAGTGCTCTATATGAAAATATCATAAGATTATAGGAGGGAAAAAGTGATTTATAGAGGCAAAGGACTGCAGAGTGCGTAGAATATATACTTGTGTTTTATTCTTATTTGCTAGATCTTTATCTAATAGTGTGATCTTTTGATTCATCCATTTTGTTTTATATAGTATGTGCCTGTCTTTTTATTATTTGATCATATACTTAAAGTTGGACTGAACTCTGGATGCTGTGCACAAAAAGGCAGGCAGAAGGTTGGGGACTTGTCCTCGGTATTGCCGGTGCTTCCCTAGCAACTGACTTACCATGCCTTGTGCTGTAATGGGTCTTTGTGTGGAGGATGCCTTCTTGATGGAAATGGGGCTTTTGCTTTCTCATTTCTGAACCTTTAGAGAGAATGACAGCGAGCAGCATAGTAGTGACATCATCAAACCTCACTCCAGATCTCCTGAGTCTAGCAGTCCTAGGCAGCAGTTCCTTATATCTCACATTGCAGATATACAGTCATGAGGCAGCAGGCACCTAGACAGTAGGTACCTAGGCACCCTCACATACCAGGAAGGGCACTGCTATTTTTTTGGCGGAATTCAGGACAAAATTTACATTTTCTGGGCACTGCTTATCTACAGTCAACACTGTTAAATATTCCCTATAACAAATCTTGACTTTTTGAGTTCAACGCCACTTTAACCCAATAAGGTCTTTTTTCGACTGTAGAAGCTAAAAATGTAGAAGCTGTTTCCTTGAATATGAGGGTGGACCTTTTTAACCTAATGTCCCAGGTATGGTTATACCATGTCCCTTATAAGGCTCCATGCACACTGAAGCTCAAAAAAGCTTTTTCTGGACGCCAGATTGCTGGCAGAAAACGCTGGTTGAAAAACGTGCGTTTATGGGCGTTTTCACAAAGGACACTCCAAAAATCCCACAGTGCATTTCAAACTCCCACAATGCATTGAAAAAATAGAATGCCGAACACTACTTAATGCGTATTTATGAGCGTTTATAAGCGTTTATGAGCGTTTATCTGCGTTTGTCGTTTTTTGACGGTGAAAAACGGCACTTTGAATGCGAATTTCTGGCGTTCAGAAAAAAGCCCATAAACTCCACTGCTCATTAAAGCTAAAAAACGTCCATGTGTGCATGGACACATAGGCTAACATAGAGTTAAGTTTATGGGCTTTTAAAAAAAAACTCCCAAACTCCAATAAACTGCAGTTTATGAGCTCCAGTGTGCATGGAGCCTAAGACTTTCGCTGAAAAGACAATCTGGTTAACATTTCAGCTCCATGCATAACTTTTGTGGGCACTGGAATTGATAAAAGTTTTTATAGGTTGCTAGCTATTCTTGTTTTGATAACGAACTGTACAACCTAGTTTTTGTACTCTTAGAACTGTCTAACTGTATAAGCATGCAACATGTCTTATTGTGGCCACAATGCTTTGATTTTTCAAAAATCTGTTTGATTTGTAATCAACAGTCGAATGGCCATAATTTCCCCTCCAAAGAATTTAGACTCTATTTCATTTGATTGGCCAGGACGAAATCTTATCGGTCATTTACATCTGTCTGCAGCACTGAGATATCTTTTTGGTTTTGAATACAGTTGTATTACGACCAATCGGATTAGTAGAATTCATGGTGGAAACGGAGATGCAGTCAATAATTTATGATAATAGTTTAGCTATCTAAATCCACTTCCCCACGTGTGGTTTATCAATCAAATGGATTGTCAACTATAGATTGATTATGCCTATTAGAAAAGATTGATAAGAAAATAAATTGATAATTTTTCAATGCATGTTGGGCCACCTTTGGGACTACGAGCCTGTGTTTTATCAGAATATTTAGTAACTATTGACATACTTTTTGGTTGTGTACTGAATGCTGATTACTTTATTGTCTATTGTAATCGACTGCTATTAACTGTACCATGTTATAAAAGATTAGTGGCAGGTAAGCACCTAAATACAGAGTACAAACATGAGGATTGTTTTACTTGCAGAGGATTTATAATTCTGTTCAGCCAGTTTTGTGATCTGGATATTCTTGACCACCACAACTTGGTAAAGAACATGGGTCAAAACACACTATTCTCCTGCTGACGAGACAGCAAAGGAGAAGCACACTAATGGGTCCTCACTCTCTTTCCTTGTCAGCAAATATTCACTGCAGCAGTTCCTGGTTGGCTGCTAAATCTCCCACTGCAGAGGAGTTACTAGAGTTTGACATTAAGACTTAGGGGTTGATTTACTAAAACTGGAGAGTGCAAAATATGGTGTTCATGGTAGCCAATCAGCTTCTAACTTCGGCTTGTTCAATTAAACTTTGGTTATAAAACCTGAAAGCTGATTGGTTTCCACGCAGGGCTGTACCAGATTTTGCACTATGCAGTTTTAGTAAATCGACCCATAGTCATTTACTTGCATTCATATATACATATTGTAATGTAATGAAAAAATTAAATAAAACAAATTAAATAAAAGAGGTTTCTATGCCTACAGCCTACCCAATTCTGTAGTGAAGATGTGCATTGCCCTGCACAGCTATAGAGTATGATGATATTTCAGATTTGTAACATGTTAAAACAATGTTTAAGTAGAACTTCCATGAAGATATGTATTCTGCATTCCAAGACTAGTGCCAAAGTGTTTAAAGGGCTTCAAGAAAGCTGCTTCAAGCTTGCTAAATGTTTTGTAATGCCTATTCACATATTGACAAATTAGGATGTTGGATTACCAGATTAAAGAGAGCCAGTCACTCAGTTTGTCCAAAGCTAGCCATGCACTTAAATTCCTTTTGTTCAGGAACTGGCTCTACAGTGAGAACTAAACAATCAAACATCTCTGATCGCTCAGTTCTCCCCTCTGCTCTGAGCAGAGAGCTAGTGAATGCCAATCAGCGGCTCTCTACTCTCCCCTCCAGCACTCACTGGAGCACTGGGCTGTGGAGGGGGCGGGAGGGGCTGGCTCAGCCTCTCAGTGAATCCCTGAGAGCTTGAGCCAGGTGCTGGGTCAAGCATCTTGGTGGTTCCCTACTATATGTCCGGGAACTTTCCCGAGCCTGGACAGGCTGAAGCCCACTGTCGGCTGTAATGAGTCACAGGAGTGCACGAAAACTGCACTCTTTTGATCCATAGGAGAAGTTTGGCCAAGAAGCTTTGACTTCTGACACTGAATCTGACCCTTGGGCTAAGAATCAGAGGTGGAAGACTTCCCGAGGTCAATTGATCACAGCCCTGCTAGATGCCTTACACTGTGATGATATAAAGAGGAGAGAGTTTGGGACTTTAGATAAGGTGTGTACCAGACAGCTGATGTAGTAGACCTAAATATAGTAGCAGTGCATATACAAAGGTAAGAGTACATAAAGGACAATCTTTATTAAGTTATCCATCGACAGTTAAGCCAATGTAAAAAAATTATACCTGTTCACTGAATCGCAGCAATATAACATTAAACAATCGTGAATAAAATTAAAACCAATGTAGGATAAAAAGTCAGAAGGATTGCAACACAATATGCGCGTTTTGTGATACATCACTTCTTCAGGAGCAGGCCCAATCCAACTATCTACAAAAAAATATATATATATATATATATATATATATATATATATATATATATATATATATATATATGTCAGCAACCATCCATTTAGATAATATTGTCAATCCAGATAAGAGTAATATCCAAATTTGATTATAACTCACAAGGTGGCTTCTATGGCAAGCACAGTACCAAAAAACAGGGCTCAGCCCATGGGTGTCCACCACGGGAACTGTACTGTGAAGATCATAGGGAAGGTGGAAGTGTCCATGTGGGAATCAATAGTGGCTTAATAGTTCATTAGAAATCTATGAAAATAATATGTGTGTGTGTGTGTATATATATATATATATATAATATTATGTGTGTGTGTGTGTGTGTGTGTGTGTGTTATATACAGTGCCTTGCGAAAGTATTCGGCCCCCTTGAACTTTTCAACCTTTTGCCACATTTCAGGCTTCAAACATAAAGATATAAAATTTTTATTTTTTGTGAAGAATCACCAACAAGTGGGACACAATTGTGAAGTGGAACGAAATCTATTGGATTTTTGAAACTTTTTTAACTAATAAAAAAATGAAAAGTGGGGCGTGCTAAATTATTCGGCCCCCTTGCGTTAATACTTTGTAGAGCCACCTTTTGCTGTGATTACAGCTGCAAGTCGCTTGGGGTATGTCTCATGTCTCTATCAGTTTTGCACATCCAGAGACTGAAATTCTTGCCCATTCTTCCTTGCAAAACAGCTCGAGCTCAGTGAGGTTGGATGGAGAGCGTTTGTGAACAGCAGTTTTCAGTTCTTTCCACAGATTCTCGATTGGATTCAGGTCTGGACTTTGACTTGGCCATTCTAACACCTGGATACGTTTATTTGTGAACCATTCCTTTGTAGATTTTGCTGTATGTTTGGGATCATTGTCTTGTTGTAAGATAAATCTCCGTCCCAGTTTCAGGTCTTTTGCAGACTCCAACAGGTTTTCATCCAGAATGGGTCCTGTATTTGGCTGCATCCATCTTCCCCTTAATTTTAACCATCTTCCCTGTCCCTGCTGAAGAAAAGCAGGCCCAAACCATGATGCTGCCACCACCATGTTTGACAGTGGGGATGGTGTGTTGAGGGTGATGAGCTGTGTTGCTTTTACGCCAAACATATCGTTTTGCATTGTGGGCAAAAAGTTTGATTTTGGTTTCATCTGACCAGAGCACCTTCTTCCACATGTTTGGTGTGTCTCCCAGGTGGCTTGTGGCAAACTTTAGATGAGACTTTTTATGAATATCTTTGAGAAATGGCTTTCTTCTTGCCACTTTTTGTGCAGTGTACGACTGATTGTTGTCCTATGGACAGACTCTCCCACCTCAGCTGTAGTTCTCTGCAGTTCATCCAGAGTGATCACGGGCCTCTTGGCTGCATCTCTGATCAGTCTTCTCCTTGTCTGAGCTGAAAGTTTAGAGGGACGGCCAGGTCTTGGTAGATTTGCAGTGGTCTGATACTCCTCCATTTCAAAATGATCACTTGCACAGTGCTCCTTGGGATGTTTAAAGCTTGGGAAATCTTTTTGTATCCAAATCCAGCTTTAAACTTCTCCACAACAGTATTACGGACCTGCCTGGTGTGTTCCTTGGTCTTCATGATGCTCTCTGCGCTTTCAACAGAACCCTGAGACTATCACAGAGCAGGTGCATTTATACAGAGACTTGATTACACACAGATGGATTCTATTTATCACCATCAGTCATTTAGGACAACATTGGATCATTCAGAGATCCTCGCTGAAGTTCTGGAGTGAATTTGCTGCACTGAAAGTAAAGGGGCCGGATAATTTTGCACGCACCACTTTTCAGTTTTTTATTTGCTAAAAAAAAGTTGAAAATATCCAATAGATTTCATTCCACTTCACAATTGTGTCCTACTTGTTGGTGATTCTTCACAAAAAATTAAAATTTTATATCTTTATGTTTGAAGCCTGAAATGTGGCAAAAGGTTGAAACGTTCAAGGGGGCCGAATACTTTCGCAAGGCACTGCAAATAAATATATATGTATGTAATATCACAGTATACATTATCAAAATGTCAATGGATAAACTATGGATATTTAAGCCTCTATATAGACCACCAGTGAGGTCTCAACCTGTAAGGACCTTTCCCTTGTCTGTACACATTAGTCCCCCTTTCTATCTTGGGGAACCATTCCTATATGGGTCTTTATATTCACTACACTGTTAACTGCTCTTTTTTTTTTCATTTTTTGTTTTAATGCATACTATCCCATTACACATATTCATTGGGACTAGGTTCACTTTTCTTTAGGTTTATAAGGGTCACCTCCACAATATGTACAGGGGCACTTTACTATACTTACCCACCTCTCATCCATCCTTCCAGGCTGAGACCTCACTGGTGGTCTATCCATCTAAAGGCTTAAATACCCATATAGAATTATATATGTTAATATAGTATTAATTATTATAGTGCATACTACTATATATGTATAATACAACTATTAGTACTAATATTTATATATATATATATATATATATATATATATATATATATATATAACATTTTTATGTAATAAAGAGGTATTTCAAATCTGCTGCACATATACAGTATGTACTTTGTATTTGTATTGATGATTCTCTTAGCAGCGGCTTATGCAAACTCCAATACTGGGAAAAGAAGCTTGTGTTCTAGTGCTTTATTAAAAAATGGTTCATACTTCATTAAACACAGCAACCTTTGAAACTGGATAAAAATATGGATTGTAATAATCAAAGCTATGTATGAACATTAAGGTGATTTTCTACATCTAATTTAGCCACTGTTGAAAATATTGAGCTGCTTTTGTGACCATTTTAATTGCATACAAAAAGCACAATAAGCTGCGACTGTACATAAGTACTGTGAATAGAAGCTAGAAAGGTTTACTTTGACGCAGTGCACCATTCCTTCCGTAAGGCTATCCTGTATATGTTCATGTACACTACAAATATGTTTTGCAGCCCATAGATTTTTTTTTTTTTGTTTGTGTCTGAGAATAAAAGCATTCTTTTGTTCTAAATCAGCCACTAATACAGTGGGCCCCAATGCGTGTGGTGTTAGAACACCCCTTTGAATTTTAAGTGAGGGGAGATGCACAGATGGAATACTTTACATATCTGCAAACTGTCTTAATCAATTGACTCAATGTGATAAATGTAAGAGGACCACTAAAAAGATTGTGGGAGACCAGTGTAAACTCTGGTCCAGGATATAAAAATTTTATTTTAATACAATCTATCCTAGAAAATGCCTACAAGGTTCTCTTTTGGTGGTTTAGGGTAGGGGTCACCAACCCTGTCCTCAGAGCCCACTAACAGGCCAGGTTTTCAAGATAAATGAAATAAATCACAGGTGATATAATTTGCTGCTCAGTGATTGCAGTATTCTAGTCTGCATCTCCCCAAGGTAATACATAAAACCTGGCCTGTTAGTGGGCCTTGAGGACAGGGTTGATGACTACTGGTTTAGGGTACCAAAAATAGCTTGAATAGTTCATGCCACCCCATACTACTGCTTCTGGGGATGTAGTCAATGTACTACATACAGTATATGTTGGTGTTACCAGAAGCTGGTCGTATTTTGGTTCAGAACATTTGTCTTTAATTTTGTAGTCCCTCAACAGATGACACCACATGATCCCATGCCTCTTTTCATACCTTTGTCTAAATACCTTTTTTTTGCCGGGAAACAAACTATAGCCGAAACCTGGAAGAAGTCCACAGTCCAATTCCAAGAAGTCAATGACCAAATGGGTATAAGTCTGGGTAATGAGAAACTATGTAGCATCCTCAATGATTTACAGTCTAAATTTTGCAAATATGAGAACAGTAACTTATGCCTTAATATCTTTGAACTCTTGTAGCCTGAGTAATCTATAGTTCACTTACCTTGCCTGAAATACATAGGGTATACATCCTGTTGTATCTCTCCCCTGCTACTCTTCCCTACCCTAACTTCCTCCCCATGAAAGTATTCCTTGATCCCCTCGCCCTACCCTGGCTATTCCTGGTCTCTTGCTCCTACCTGTTTTACTGTAAATGTCCTCTTTTCTTCCCTCTATCCACCCCCCCCCCCCCTCATTTTTTCCTGCCCAGACAACCTGCCTAATCAGCAGTCCAGATCCCCCATCCGTTATTCCTAATCTATAAAAGACCCTTAATCATCACCCTCCTATAGGTCCAGCATTTACAAAGGTAATTGTTTGTTTCATCCTAAGTAAAATATGTTATTTTTTTTTTTTTGTTTTGTTTTTCCAGATTAATACTTAGCTAGGTTGATGCAGCATGGGTCCAATGCTGCATCTGTCCCCTGGCACCTTTGCACTGAGAACCAAGCGATGAAACACCGCCAATCGCTTGGTTCTGAGAGCTCCCCAAGCAGAGAGCTGCAGACTGTCAGTCACAGCTCTCTGCTTTGCTCTCTCCTCGCTCATTGGAGTACTGGGCTGCGGAGGAGGTGGCCAGCTCAGGCTCCCAGTGGTTCGCTGAGAGGCTGAGCCGGGTTTCGGTCCAGGCACCTGGCGAATTCAGACTCCATTGTCGTGATGATGCAGTGTCTTGACCGACTAATGTGATATCAACAAAGAGTGGACTTCAGCACGCTCTCTGCTGAAAACCTATCACAGCAGTGCAAAACCAACTGCACTTCTGTGATCCATAGGAGAAGTACAGCCAAATTTAGCTTTTGGCTATACGTCTCCTTTTTAAGGGCGCCATCTTAGAAAAAAGAAATAAAAATTAAGGATATTTTTCAATACATCTAACATCATGCAGAGTTTCCAGATTTTTTACATTTAACTGGACATGAGTGGCTAATTTTTAACAATTTATGATTCGGTGGGACCGTGTTAGCTAGGAAACATTGTACTATGCTGGAGCCTGTTGGTAATGCCCAGTGAGAAAGATAGTGTAATGGAGAATCATCCTCAACATTTATCCTGTATATGATTTAGGTACAAAAGTATTGATTAGACCTAGAAAATGCATGTTAGAAAATACAGTGCATCCAGAAAGTATATACAGCACTTAATTTTTTCCACATTTTGTTATGTTACAGCCTTATTCCAAAATGTATTAAATAATTTTCCTCAAAATTCTACAAACAATACCCCTCAATGACAATGTGAAAGAAATCTGTTTAAAATCTTTGCAAATGTATTAAAAATAAAAACACATGTAAGTATTTATAGCCAAAATTGAGCTCAGGTGCATCTTGTTTTCACTAATCATCCTTGAGATGTTTCTACAACTTGATTGGAGTCCGCCTGTGGTAAATTCAGTTGATTGGACATGATTTGGAAAACGCACACATATCCCACAGTTAACAGTGCATGTCAGAGCACAAACTAAGCCATGAAGTCCAAGGATTTGTCTGTAGACCTCTGAGACAGGATTGTACCGAGGCACAGATCTAGTGAAGGGTACAGAAAAACTCCTAGAGTGCGCCGCCATGCCAAACTGAGTCATCGGGGGAAATGGGCCCTAGTCAGGGAGGTGACCAAGAACACGATGGTCATTCTGACAGAGCTCCAGTGTTTTTCTCTGGAGAGAGGAGAACCTTCCAGAAGAACAACCATCTCTGCAGCACTCCACCAATCAGGCCTGTATGGTAGAGTGGCCAGACGGAAGCCACTCCTCAGTAAAAGGCACATGAAGGACATGAAGCCCATCTGGAGTTTGCCAAAAGGCACCTGAAGAACTCTCAGACCATGAGAAACACAATTCTCTGGTCTGATGAAACAAAGATTGAACTCTTTGGCCTAAATGGCAAGTGTTATGTCTGGAGGAAACCAGGCACCACTCCTCATCACCTGGCCAATACCATCCCTATAGTGCAGCATGGTAGTGGCAGCATCATGCTGTGGGGATGTTTTTTAGTGGCAGGAACTGGGAGACTCGTCAGGTTAGAGGGAAAGATGAATGCAGCAATGTACTGAGACATCCTTGGTGAAAACCTGCTCCAGAGAGCTCTGAACCTCAGACTGGGGCAAACGATTATCTTCACACAGCTAAGATAACAGAGGTGTTGCTACAGGAAAACTCTGTGATTGTCCTTGAGTGGCCCAGCCAGAGCCCAGACTTGAACATGATTAAACATCTCTGGAGAGATTTGAAAATGGCTGTGCATCCAACCCAAGGGAGCTTGAGAGGTCCTACAAAGAAAAATGTGAGAAACTGCCCAAAAATAGGTGTTCCAAGCTTGTAGCATCATACTTAAAAAGACTTGAGGCTGTAATTGGTGCCAAAAGTGCTTCAACAAAGTATTGAGCAAAGGCTGTGAATACTGTATACTGAATAATGTGATTTATTTTATTCTTAATAAATTTGCAAAGATTTCAAACTTCATTCACTTTGTCATTATAGAGTATTGTTTGTAGAATCTTGAGGAAAATAATGAATTGAATCAATTTTGGATTAAGGCTGTAACATAACAAACTGTGGAAAAAGTGAAGTACTGTGAATACTTTCCGGATGCACTGTACACGTTAGGCATATATGGAGCAAGAAACAATGTCTCCAGAATTAAATCATCTCAAGTTGCAGAGGGAAGAAAGTAGTATCACTTTCTGAAAGCGACTTCAGAGGGCCAAGAAGAAATTTTTGCAAACTGGCATAGAAGCTAATGTCCACTTCTGAATTTAAAATGGCCGCATACTGTAAATTAAACGAAACTTGTATTGAAAGAAAGATATCGGTTGCTAACACTGATCTCTTTTAAAAATGCTAGCTGCCTGGTTGTCATGCTGATCCACTACATTGAATACTTTGAACCTCTGGTCCAGATTAAATATGTAGGTCAGGCAGTATGGACTTCACTGTGACTTCACATATATGTGATCTTCAGTTATTGAGAAAATGCCAGTCATATTAAGAATCCCTCATTTTCAAAAGGGAGCCGGCAATGGTGGTCTATGTATTTCTCTCAGTACTGGTTTCTTTAATAATATACATGTTTGTGAAATAACTGTTACTTTGTGATATTTCTTTGCCTTTTTCGAAGAAACATCTGAAGGTGTTTAAATTTTTGTTCCTTTATGTACCTTTTTTGCTACGTAGGAGCCTTTGCATGGATCCTTCCTCCTAGGCTGCTTCTTTTGAAAAAGCAGTAGGCCAGTAGTAGGATTATGGGACCTAATTTTACAAGATTATTAAATAATACTTTTACAACTGAGTGTTATCAGTGAATGCTTTAGTTCAAATACCCTTGGGGTCCCTACAGAATTAGGTATTTATTCCTGTGTCTCTGTGTCTTGTTCTATACATAAAAAAAAATATATATATATATATATATATATATATATATATATATATATATATATTACTATTTAACCACTTCAGCCCTGAAAGGATTTACCCCCTTAATGACCAGGCAATTGTTTGCAATACGGCACTGCGCCGCTTTAACTGACATTTGCACGAGCGTACAATGTTGTACCCGAACAAAATTGATGTCCTTTTTTTCCCCACGAATAGAGCTTTCTTTTGGTGGTATTTGATCACTTCTGCAGTTTTTATTTTTTGTGCTATAAACAAAAAAAGACAATTTTGGAAAAAAAACAATATTTTTTACTTTATGCTATGATAACTATCCCCCCCAAAAAATAAATAAATAAAATTTCTTCTACATATTTTTGGTAAACAAAAATTGCAATAAGCATATGTTTGGTTTGATATTTGATGTTTGAAATTATAGCATCTACAATATAGGGGATTTATTTATTTATGCCATATTTATTATTATTATTATTATTATTTTTTACTAGTAATGGTGGTGCTCAGCGTTTTTTTTTTTTTTTTTTTAAGAAGGATTGCTACATTGCGGCAGACAGATCAGACACTTTTGACACTTTTTTGGAAACAGTGACATTTATACAGCGATCAGTGATATAAAAATGCACTGTATAAATTACTGTATAAATTACTGTATAAATTACACTGGCAGGGTAGGGGTTAACACTAGGGGTTGATCAAAGCGTTGTGTGTCCTAGGGAGGTGTTTCTAACTGGGGGGGGGGGGAGTGGACTCACTGGGAGTACAGAAAGATTGCTGTTCCTAATCACTAGGAACAGACAATCCCACTGTAATCACTTGACAGAATGGGGATCTGCTTTGTTCTGTGGAGCGATCGCTATGCACGCGCCCACTGTATCTATTACACGAAGTGCCGTACCAGTACGGCAATTTGCGCAATAGAGCCACCCTGCTGCAGTATAACTGTGGTGGCTGGTCGACGAGTGGTTAAACATGTTGGCTGAGGCTGAAGTAGACATAGCATCAGGTGTATTTTTCATGTTACGTTCATACATGCAAAGTTATGTGTAGATACCCACGTACACTAACACATACAGAATTTCTCCAATACCCAAATCAGTTATTTCTATTTTAAGAAGAACAAACTGATTTTTATATTGGTCACCTGAATTTCAAGCAAAAGATAACTCATTTTAAAATTAGCCATTTGGGAGCAAGAGAAGATAAATCGGGAAGAACGCCAGATAAATCTCAGTGGAAGAATCTACAAGTCAAATGTTACAACTGCCAAGATAAATAGGAAGCCGTGAAGTCCTGTGCATCAAAGAGCAATAACAATAACAGCTATAACCCTTCTAACTCTTCTTCAGCAGTCTCGATTATGCATTTATTATCTAAACAACAGTGAGCACAAAGCAGTAAGCCCAAGTCAGTAGTATGTAGTCCATGGATAGCCAACATGGGAATGTGAATTGGAAAGTTTTATGATATTAAGCTGTAAAACAATATTAGCTGAGAGCCATGAAAACCATCTCATCTACAGCATTATAACCGTGGAGTGCATTTATTAGCAGTATTTCTAACAGGTGAAGTCAAGTGGAACCCTCATCTTTGATTTACACCTAAGGGCCTGCTGGTTTTACTAAACTCTCAGCTACTCAAGAAGGTCTTTTTCAGGGTACTTTAAAACAATAATTCTCAGTCACAACAATAAATAGTACTATTATACTACACCCGTGCTAATTGTAAAAAAAAAAAAAGATATATAAATATGTGTGTGTGTGTGTGTGTGTGTGTGTGTGTGTGTGTGTGTGTGTGTGTGTATATATATATATATATATATATATATATATAAAATATGTAGAACAAACCTGTTTCAAATTAAACCCCCCCCCCAAAAAAAAAAGCTGCTGTCATCCCGACAGATAGGGGTTGTTTTAATAAAACTGGAGAGTGTAAAACCTGGTACAGCTCTGCATAGTAACCAATCCGCTTCCAGGTTTTTTGGGAAAAGCTTAAAGTAGATGTAAACCCACTCTCATCCTTTCGAAACTACTGCAATATTGGTTATCTAGAAAGATATACTTGCCTCCTGCATGTATACTTATCTGTCAAACGTCTCCCCTCTGTCTGCTATGAGACCCAAAAAACTGCAGATTTTGTGGGTGGGTCTGTTTTCCAGGGCTCAGTGGGTGGAGTCGTGATGTCAGTAGACTCCCCGCCCACCTCTGCACTCCCCTTATCAACATGCAGTTTCTCCTGTGTATTTCTTACACTGAACTTCTGCTATGATCACTAACATCCAGTCAAAACCCAGAAAAGTCCCGACATGACTTCGGAATGCCAAATCATGCTGAGGTGTGGAACAGCCAATCCTTGCAGAGCAGAAGAAGAAAGAAGTGAGAGGGAATTAAAAAATAATGCATGTCTCTTAGGTTAGTGCACAAGATATGTAAATCACCTGTCACTCACAGCAAAGGGGGAGGATTTTTCTCTGTCAAAATTTATCTCGCTGAAAAATAAGAGTATTGCTCAGAGCTGGATTAATTCTTTGTGGCAAGACTGGGCTCAAATGATAGGAAATCTTATACTCTACATTATAAAAAAAAAAACATAAAAAAAATTGCGGGTTAACATCCATTTTAACCAGTTCCCGACCGGCGCATGCCAATGTACGTCGGCAGAATGGCACGGCAGGCATATTGGCGTACAGATACGTCCATTTCTATATGCCGCCCGGCCATCGCATGCGCAGTGCCGGAAAGCAAGCTCGCGTCTCGGTCTGGACCCCTGTGAGTCTGGTCGCGGGTCCCGCGGTCTCGATCGCCGCGGGCATACCCGCGATCGTCTCACGGAGAGGCTGAATGGGGAGATTGTAAACAGCATCTCCCCGTTCTGCCTAGCAACAAGTGACGCTGATCTCTGCTCCATGTGATTGGAGCAGAGATCAGTGTTCACTAAATGAAAGCCCAGCCCCCCACAGTTAGTAACACACCCCTAGGAACACTTAACCCCTACACTGCCACCCCTTGGTTAACCCCTTCACTGCCAGTGTCATTTACAAAGGAATCGGTGCATTTGTATAGCACTGATTGCTGTATAAATGACAATGGTCCCAAAAATGTCCGATGTGTCTGCCATAATGTCGCAGTCACAATAAAAATCGCTGATCGCCATCATTACTAGTAAAAAAAAAAAAAATTATAAAAATGCCATAAAATTATCCTCTATTTTGTAAACGCTATAACTTTTGCGCAAACCAATCAATAATCGCTTATTTATATATTTTTTTATATATTTTTGGGGGATATTTATTACAACAAAAAGTAAAAAATAATGCATTTTTTTTCAAAATTGTCGCTCTATTTTTGTTTATAGCACAAAAAATAAAAACCACAGAGGTGATCAAATACCTCCAAAAGAAAGCCTCTGTTTGTGGGAAAAAAAGGACATCAATTTTGTTTGGGAGCCACGTCGCACGACCGCGCAATTGTCAGTTAAAGTGACGCAGTGCCGAATCGCAAAAAGTGGTCTGGTCTTAAGCCAGCAAAATGGTCAGTTCTGAAAGTGGTTAACAGAACAAGCTGAAGTTAGAAGCTGATTGGATACCATGCACAGCTGCATCAGATTTTGTACTCTCCAGTTTTTTAGTAAATGAAACTCCATAATGTCCCACTCATAAAGTAATCTTTTAGAAAAGACAGTGCTAGTGTTTTCTATATACCAATGTGTAATAATAACCACAATGATTCATATACAAATGCAATAAATCAGTCTACACGATAAAGGTGCACTGTGAACGAATATATCCAAAACACTTGCTCTTTTCAAACACTCCTTCATGCCCCTACTTCACACCACACTTACCAGATGTTGTTGACTTCTTAATTAAAAAAGAAGTCAAACTGTATGAGTTTGATCCGTGCGCGATGCAAATTCAATGCAATATTTACGTAGAATCTCAGTAGATTCGCTAGAACACACAGAATTTGCAATGAAAATTTGCAACGCAATTGGATCAAATTTGCGCAAAATTCACACCGCCGCAGTGTGAACCGGCCCTTAATTAAATACATTAACAAGGATTAAGGCCAGAAATATGGCATAGCTTTATTGAGTTTCCCCCAATGTTTCTAATGCCGTGTACACAAGATCGAATTGCCACAATACACCGGACAATTTGATCGTATGTGGGCTCCAGCAGACTTTTTCATCGTAAAGTCCGGCGGACTTAGAAAGTAGTTTTGACTCAATTTGTCCGCCGGACTTGGCTTTCAATCCGTTCGTCAGTGTGCGGACTAAGAATGACACATGCTCTGAAGCAAGTACGAGAAGCTGTTGGCTACTGGCTATTGAACTTCCTTTTTCTAGTCCCATCGTACGTGCTGTACGTCATCGCCTTAGAAATTGCCGGACTTTCGGAGCGTCCGTGTGTGGCCAAGTCCCTTTTGCCGGACCAATTCTGCTGGACAATTCGATCGTGTATACGCGGCATAACTCTACTACAAAGTTATGTTCTGCACTTTTGCATGAAAAAGATTGTTTGTTTTTTAAGGCAACATAATATATTTCACACAAAACGACTGTATAGTGTACATTTAATAAACAATCCCAGGCAGCAAGTGGAGTTAATATGTGATAATCCTATCCCATTAACATTTCCTAAATCATAAAGTTCACTTTTACATGATTTTTATGTTATTTATTAAAGCTGGATTCAGCAAATTTCTGATACCCGTCAAAAAGTACAGAGAAATCTCCAGGATAATAGATTTGATAGGGGTTCTAATTCTTCCTTCATTATAAAAAAGGGTTTGCTAGAGCTAGACTTCAGATTACTTTCTTTTTTACACTACCTCAAACTGTCTCCGCATCAACCTTCTGTTATGCCTGGTTTATCAGCATTCATGCTGGACAGCAATTTAAGGCAATCAGATTTTCCTTCATTGTACAGTACTGTAATTTTAACATTTGAAGCTTGCTGATTAGAGGAGAGAACACAGGGGTGACTATATTATTGAGCTAATCCATTCACAGTATTAAATTAGCTGAATTTCTTTTACTGCATTGGAGAAAAGGTACCCTATATAGGGTCTGGCAGGGGGTTTCTGTATTTTTAAAACTGACCAAAATTGCAAATATGTAATTAAATTGTGTATTTTGCAGTTGGCACACTTTTGCACCTACATTCATTTTACAAGCAGTAACCTGTTAAAAGTGCATTAAAATTCCAGTCTTTAACCACTTGCCGACCGCCGCACGACGATGTACGTCGACAGAATGGCACGGGCAGGCATAAGGGCTTACATGTACGTCCTTGCCCGCCCGGTGCCTGCGGCGGTCGGTATTCGTTCGGGAGCGATCCCGGACGAGGGGACGGCCATTCATTCATGGCCACCCCCTCGCGATCGCTCCCGACGAATGAAAATGTCCGGTGACATCACTTCCTCTCCTGTAATGTAAACACAGGAGAGGAAGTGATGTATTCTCTCCTCCGTGTCGGTATTTTTCGTTCCGGCACCGAGGAGAGAGCATCGGTGAGTTGCACAAGCACTACACTACACAGTAGAACATGCCAGGCACACTCACACCCCCCCTTTACCCCCCGATCACCCCCCAATTACCCCTGCCCCCCCAGTCACAGTGACACCAATTGCTTTTTTTTTTTTTTTTGCATTGGTGTCATTTGTGACTGTAATAACTGTTAGGGCAGTTAGGGTTAGCCCCCTTTAGTTCTAATGTGCCCCCCTAACCCCCCCAATAAAGGTTTAACCCCGTAATCACCCCCCGTCGCCAGTGTCACTAAGGCTGGGTTCACATTGCAGCGGTTTATGAGAACGAATGTGATTCGCACCGCACTGCAGTGCAAATCACATCCGATCTCTGTGCGATTCGAGTTCAGCCATACAGATAGTATGGCTGAATTCGTGTCGCACCCGCCGCACCCGCCGCAAATTCGCACGGGACCCTTTTTTTGGCCCGCAGCAGAATCGGATCGCATGGGTGTTCACACCATGCGATCCGAGTTTGCAGATCGCACTGCGATATGCGAACTGATCTGGGGGTGTCATTAACATTTCACTGACACTCCCAGCAGTTCGCATAGGGCAGTGTGAACTGCCGCCGGGAGGCATGCGATGCGGGAACCCGCCACGGATTCGTGGCGTTCCCGCATCGCTCCAGTGTGAACCCAGCCTAATAAGCGATCATTTTTCTGATCGCTGTATTAGTGTCACAGGTGACGCTAGTTAGGCAGGTAGGTATTTAGGTTCGCCGCAGCTTTTTATAGCGCCAGGGACCCCCATATACTACCGCATAAAGCCCCCTGATTTCCCCCTAGTTAACCCTTTCACCAGTGATCACCATATAACTGTTACAGGTGACGCTGGTTGGTTAGTTATTTTTTTATAGTTTCAGGGCACCCGCCATTTATTACCTAATAAAGGTTTAACCCCCTGATCACCCGGCGGGTGTCATTTGTGACTGTAATAACTGTTAGGGCAGTTAGGGTTAGCCCCCTTTAGTTCTAAGGTACCCCCCTAACCCCCCCAATAAAGGTTTAACCCCGTGATCACCCCCCGTCGCCAGTGTCACTAAGGCTGGGTTTACATTGCAGCGGTTTATGAGAACGGATGTGATTCGCACCGCACTGCAGTGCAAATCACATCCGATCTCTGTGCGATTCGAGTTCAGCCATACAGATAGTATGGCTGAATTCGTGTCGCACCCGCCGCACCCGCCGCAAACTCGCACGGGACCCTTTTTTTGGTCCGCAGCAGAATCGGATCGCATGGGTGTTCACACCATGCGATCCGAGTTTGCAGATCGCACTGCGATATGCGAACTGATCTGGGGGTGTCATTAACATTTCACTGACACTCCCAGCAGTTCGCATAGGGCAGTGTGAACTGCCGCCGGGAGGCATGTGATGCGGGAACCCCGCCGCGCATTTGTGGCGTTCCCACATCGCTCCAGTGTGAACCCAGCCTAATAAGCGATCGTTTTTCTGATCGCTGTATTAGTGTCACAGGTGACGCTAGTTAGGCAGGTAGGTATTTAGGTTCGCCGCAGCTTTTTATAGCGCCAGGGACCCCCATATACTACCGCATAAAGCCCCCTGATTGCCCCCTAGTTAACCCTTTCACCAGTGATCACCATATAACTGTTACAGGTGACGCTGGTTGGTTAGTTATTTTTTTTATAGTTTCAGGGCACCCGCCATTTATTACCTAGTCTCACTAGTGTACCCCTAAATTTAGGGGTGTCTACTTTCCAAAATGGGGTCATTTGGGGGGGGGGGTTTGTGCCATCTTGGCATTTTATGGCTTTCAAAACTGTAACGCCCTTAGAAATCCTGAAGGCAGTGCTTGGATTTCGGGGCCCCGTACGCGGCTAGGCTCCCAAAAAGTCCCACATATGTGGTATCCCCGTACTCAGGAGAAGCAGCAGAATTTATTTTGGGGTGTCATTTCACATATGCCCATGGCATGCGTGAGCAATATATCATTTAGTGACAACTTTGTGAAAAAAAAAAAAAAAAAGTTTGTAATTTTCCCGCAACTTGTGGCAAAATATAAAATATTCCATGGACTCAACATGCCTCTCAGCAAATAGCTTGGGGTGTCTACTTTCTAAAATGGGGTCATTTGTGGGGGTTTTGTGCCATCTTGGCATTTTATGGCCTTCAAAACTGTAATAGGTAGTGAGGAGTGAAGTCAAATATTTACGCCCTTAGAAAACCTGAAGGCGGTTCTTGGTTTTCGGGGCCCCGTACGCGGCTAGGCTCCCAAAAAGTCCCACATATGTGGTATCCCCGTACTCAAGAGAAGCAGCAGAATTTATTTTGGGGTGTCATTTCACATTTGCCCATAGCATGTGTGAGCAATATATCATTTAGTGACAACTTTGTGAAAAAAAAATAAAAAAAAATTAAAGTTTGTAATTTTCCCGCAACTTGTGGCAAAATATAAAATATTCCATGGACTCAAAATGCCTCTCAGCAAATAGCTTGGGGTGTCTACTTTCTAAAATGGGGTCATTTGTGGGGGTTTTGTGCCATCTTGGCATTTTATGGCCTTCAAAACTGTAATAGGTAGTGAGAAGTGAAATCAAAAATTTACGCCCTTAGAAAGCCTGAAGGCGGTGCTTGGTTTTCGGGGCCCCGTACGCGGCTAGGCTCCCAAAAAGTCCCACATATGTGGTATCCCCGTACTCAGGAGAAGCAGCAGAATTTATTTTGGGGTGTCATTTCACATATGCCCATAGCATGTGTGAGCAATATATCATTTAGTGACAACTTTGTGTAAAAAAAAAAAATATATATTTTTTGTCATTATTCAATCGCTTGAGGCAAAAAAATAAAATATTCAATGGGCTCAACATGCCACTTATCAATTTCCTTAGGGTGTCTACTTTCCAAAATGGGGTCATTTGGGGGGGTTTTGTACTGCCCTGCCATTTTAGCACCTCAAGAAATGAGATAGGCAGTCGTAAACTAAAAGCTGCGTAAATTCCAGAAAACGTACCTTAGTTTGTAGATGTGACAACTTTTGCGCAAACCAATAAATATACAATTATTGACTTTTTTTTTACCAAAGACATGTGGCTGAATACATTTTGGCCTAAATGTATGACTAAAATTGAGTTTATTGGATTTTTCTAATAACAAAAAGTAGAAAATATCATTTTTTTTCAAAATTTGCGGTCTTTTTACGTTTATATCGCAAAAAATAAAAATCGCAGAGGCAATCAAATACCATCAAAAGAAAGCTCTATTTGTGGGAAGAAAAAGACGCAAATTTTGTTTGGGTACAACATTGCATGACCGCGCAATTACCAGTTAAAGCAGAGCAGTGCCAATTGTAAAAAGACCTCTGGTCATTTACCAGCAAAATGTTCCGGTCTGAAAGTGGTTAAGCAAAATCACTGGAAGTGAATCTCTAACCTTGGGTATAAGGCCCCATTCACACCTGAGCTTTTTGTAGCTTGAAGCCTGAAGCTACAAAACACTGGAGGGGAAAAAAATCTATTATTCTCAATGGAGATGGTTCACATCTCCACTCCATGTCGCCTGAAGCCGAATGCCTGAAGCTCAAACAAGTTCTGGACCCGTTTTTTTCTTGCTCAAATCAGACAGATTTGGGCATTTTTCTTCTTCTTACATTGGTGACCTTTTGCCCTGCACAAAATCACAACAAAATGTGGTAAAATCGCTGTAAAATTTTCTGCCTGAAAACGCTACGTTCAGGTGTGAATGAGGCCTAAGGCTAGAGCAGTGATTCTCAACCAGGGTTCCTCCAGAGCTTGCTAGGGGTTCCTTCAACATTGGGCAATTTCTGCCTCTGAGATAAGTTCCCACTCACACATTGATCTTTTTAGCTATCTGTATCTATTTCCAATGACCATAAGTGTAAGGACCATTCGTCCCACTGACCATCGCACTAATGTATCATGAGTTGTAGATTTCAAATTTTTAGCAGGGGTTCCTCGAGACCAGAGAACTATTTCAAGGGTTCCTCTGTGTTGAAAAGGTTGAGAAAGGCTGGGCTAGAGCCTTAATGAGCGATTTTTAATCTCTTACTATAAAGGTTTAATGAGAAAACTCTCTCTGCCTAGAAAAAAAGTTTAGTTTCTATACTTTGTCAATTGTCCCTGTGTCAGAATAATAAAGAAACAGGTTTACTAGTCCATTGAATTCAGCTTCACCCTTCCTGCCAGCCACAATTTTCCCATCACTGCTCTTCTCTTGCGTCGTCATCTTAATTGAGATCCTGTGTATGGGACTTGACAGAGACCCACGTGTTTCTTCACGTGCATGAGATAAACTATGAATATGTAGAAAGCCGTGGGTTTCTGACAGGTTCTATAGACTGGCTGTCCCACAGGGTGTCTGTACATGCAAAGCTTTGACTCTTGCGTTAAAAAGCTGCTAGTCTCTGGCATTCTATGGGATCGAAAGAGACCTGCGGCTTTTTGTGCATGTGCAAGAATCTGTGCTGACCTTTGAGCCTACGCCATCTTTGTCTAGGCGATGATTAAGGACATTAAAACAATAGAAATGTAATAAAATATGTTTTTTTTAATTGTTTAAGAGAGAATGGGGAGGATGCAAAAGACAGGAAGTGCTATAGATGAGAGAAGGTCTACTTTAACTATCACCCCATTAGGTTAGAGCTATACAGAATATGATTGGGAGCCCAGTTATGCCACCAATATCACAAGCAGTTAATCATTAGATGTTATAGATAAGACTACTCTACTGCGCTATTTGTGTAATTTCCATCATAAGGAACTGTTTAAGAATCAGTTGCTATTGCTATTGATTATTTGCTAGCAATTTTAGTAGTTCAGTCGAGCTATAAAAAAATAAAAAATAAATCTTCTGTGTAGTACTAGCCTAAAAATGTGACATCCGTCTATGGGCTAAAGCAGGGGTCTCCAAACTATGGCCCTCCAGTTGTTCAGGAACTACAATTCTCATCATGCCTAGTCAAGTCTGTGAATGTCAGAGTTTTGCAATGCCTCATGGGATGTGTAGTTCCGCAACAGCTGGAGGGCCGTAGTTTGGAGATCCCTGGGCTAAAGTATCCATAAAGGCAAAACTTTTTTTTCGTTTAGGGTAGAGTGGTAAGGAGTTAGAATTCTTGTCGGGTTTTTATTACTGTATGTGTCCTCTTTAGGAAGATTCATTTTTCTAATTTTCTTGGTCACGATTCTCACTGGGAATGAAAGTGTAGGTAAATGTAACATTTTGAGTCTCAACCAGAACACAAATGCAGGGGACGTTTTCTGATGGAGACACTTGTACCTGTGAAAACTGTATAAGGAGGCATTTTCTTCATCTTAGGCTAGATTTGCAGCGTGGGGTACGGTGAGTATCTGTACACTGGTTCAGGACTGAATTTTTGCCTGAATTCGCATCTGAACTGGACTCAAAGACACGCAGGACCCTTCTGAAATCTGGGTGCGGCCACCCCAGACCTGTGTAGACTGGCTCCAATGAGAGCCTTTCACACTGACCAGTAATGTGAATTGGATGCGGGGAAACCCATATCCAATTTGCATTTATGTGAACCTGGCCTTAGGAAAATATCCTCCCACTTAATGTTTAGTCTTCAGGACAGGAAGTGAAGGGAAATCTCAATGAGAAACAGTTGGTACTAAACACTGGGAGCGGCTTTAACCTTCCTCTGCACTAACCAAAATAACAAAAAAAATAAACATTGTTTGTTTTAGATATACTTTAAATCTCTCAACAGAAAGAGAATACAATTTCCCAGGTGGCTTAACCCTCATGCCCACTGACGTTTACAGCCTTTTTTTTGAGTGTTTTTTGCAGCTTAAAAATTCCTCCCCATGTTAGCCTATGGCCTTATGCCCACCATGGCGTTTTGAGCTCTAAATGGCATAGCCGTTTTTAACCACTTCCCACCCGGCCAATGTACATATACGGCTGAGTGGGAGCTCTCTACTTCTAAGCGGACGTTCAGGAACGCAGCGGCGCGATCCCGATGTGCTCGTGTCACCCGGACACGGTGCATCTCGGATCGGCAGGAGGGCTCTGTGATTGGCCCTCCTGATCACATGACATTGGACACGGCCGTCATGTGATGTAAACAAACAGCCGGTTGCTAGGCAATCGGCTCCTCCTCTCCTCATACAGAAGTCATCGCTGAGGAGAGGAGAGCAGATTGCTGCAGCCGGCTGGTGATCAGTGAGTATGAGCTGTTTTTACAGCTTTTTACTAACTGATCACCAGTCTAGTGTAAACACACATCACCACACAGTGTAAACACACATGTCACCACAATACACATGTCTCTACACATGTCCCCAAAACACACATGTCCCCAAATAATAAAAAGACATGTCCCCAAATAAAAAAACACATGTCCCCCACATATGTCCCACTAAAATCACATGTTCCAATGATTATCTGCACACGTATGTGCGTGATCATTCGCATACATATGTCCGTGATCACACAAACCAATTATTATACACAGATTTTTTTTTACCAAAAACATGTAGCAGAATAAATTTTGGCTTAAATTTATGACAAAATTTGATTTTATTGGATTTCTTTTAAAATAGAAAAAATAAACTTGTTTTTTTCCAAATTTCCGTTTTTTTTTTGCGCTTATATCGCAAAAAATAAAAAACGCAGTCGTGAATAAATACCACCAAAATAAAGCTCTATTTGTGTGAACAAAATGATAAAAATTTCATTTGGGTACAGTGTAGCATGACCGCGCAATTGTCATTGAAAGTGCGAGAGCGATGAAAGCTGAAAATTGGGCTGGGAAGGAAGGGGGCGAAAGTGCCCTGTATTGTAGTAGTTAAGCTGCAAAAAAAAAAAAAAACCCAGGACCAGTGCATTCTGAGGCTCCCGTGCTAGAGCTGTAAAAACGTCAGACGCTGGCAAAAGGTGTTAAACCCGATTTAACGAGGCCTAATTCTGTGTTAAGCATCGTCCGGCGTTTCTGTCTCTATTGAAAATCAATGGTTTCCTATGGGAACCCATTGATTTGAATAGAGGTCAGATCAAGAGGATCTGACTTGCGGTGCGACTTGTGTGCCAAGAATCTTGAGGGTGGAACGCCAAAATGTAAACAAAAATTGCGTGAGGACTGCCCCAAAGCACCAACCCCCCCCATGTTGAGGGCATGTGGCTTAGTATGGTCCAGGAGAGGGGGGCTTTCGCCCCCTTTCCTGACCTGCTGGGCTACGTGCTCGGATAAGGGTCTGGTATGGATCTTGGGGGGACTCCCATGCCATTTTTTTTTTTTTGCATTTCCCTCTCAAGATTCTCGGCACACCAATCGCACTGCAAGTCGGATCCTCTTGATCTGACTTCTGGTACAACCTCTATTCAAATCAGTAGGCTCCCATAGGGAACCATTGACTTTGACTAGAGACAGAGAAACCGTGGCTGAAAGCCAGCGAGGAGTCACGTGCATTGACCTCAATGCAACACGTGGATAAAATCGCGTTTTTAACGCCACTTTTTTCCTGGCATCCATACTAGCTTTACAGCCCGTATTTTAAAACGTCCATGAGCACGTTGCCTTAAACTGTCACAATGTACCTGTAGCAGCTACATGCACATTTCTTTTTTTTTCCTTTTTGCTGTGAAAATGTTGATCTTGCATTCCACGGAAGCCTCTAAACCCAGGCAAATATGTATGCAGGCAAGTGAGTTGTAGGCTTTGACATACCATCTTACCATGTTCCATAATGCTGTGCAGGGGACTTTTGTAGTCATTGAGGCGCACGCAGGCTTAAGGGACTGTTGTAGTGTACTGACTTATCCATATGTTTAGGTACAGCATGTACCTTGGTTTGGGAGCTCCCTGAGCATATTAGAAAAACTGTAACATGGAAACAAAGGTCTGTGTAGTCTTCTTGCCATGTCTGCTGGCTAGGGGCCGTGGCTATTGAGTACACTTGATGCTATGAAAGGTAATACAGGTGTAATAGCTGTATTCTTATAAATGCATGCCTGGCGACCAAATATCTGTTTCCGCTCTGTAGACAGTAAATGTGCTCTAACATCAAAACCATGAAAACTATTCACATGGAAATTGCTTGATGGCGTTTTGTTTATTAATGTTTCTGGCTTCTTTCATTTAGCCTTTTAATTGACAGTTTAATGTGTGTAAAACACATGGGTGTGTAAAATGAAATTCTTTATAAGCTATCCATGCTTTAAATTTGCTGTCTTCCAAATGAAAATGTAATCTCACTGATGTATTTAGCTTTTTCTTTTATTATATATGAAAATAACACATCGAACATCAAAGGCCACTTTAAAAGCATTCTATCTAATTGTCTGTAATGACAGGACTGCATTTGATGGCTAGAAGAGCACCAGGCAGCACAATTTCACCGCGCAGTCTTCTGTAATCACGAATCTTGGCTGATTGTAACTACCTCATCTCTTTGTCTTGACTGTGATTATTTATAGGACAGAAGGCAGAGGATTTATGTTTGCAAGCAAAAGTAATTTGTAGTCTTTATGAAATATGTAATGTACTGGCTGTATTTGTTGAAAAATATTTGGTGATGTGCATGAACCATGAAATTAAATTCATGAATAGGGTGAAATATTATTTCCACAGCTAATATAGACCACTTCCTGGAAAAGAGGTATTATTTCAAATGGCTTTACCTGCACTATTGACATTTCAAGGACTGTAGTATTTGCTTTCTTTTTATTAAATTATGTTGCAGTTGTGTTCTGTAGAAAACCATTCCCGCAAAAAAAAATATGCAACATAAGGAGCATCTTAGGCCTCTGAAAAGGCATTGTGTTGTGAAGAGCTAGAATAATGCAGAAATACTTGAAGAATAACTTCAGGGAATGTGTAATCCTTTTGTTTTGTTTATGTATTTCTTCTAAAGTCATGAAATCTTTCTTCCGTTTGCTTGGTGTAATTGCCTTAAGTTTGTCTTTTTATATTAAGCTGCCACATATCAGCTGAAAGCTTAGAATGGAGCTGAGATTACATCCCCTTTCCCCAAGGGTGGCACAGTGGTGTAGTGGGCAGCACCATTGCCTAGCAGCAGAAAGGGTCGCTGCTAGGCGAGGGCATGTGCACTCCAACCTGCCTGGAGTTCGCAATTCCCCCCCGTGTCCGCGCGGGCCCCCGGGCACCCCAGCCTCCCCCCACACCCCAAACACACGCTGGTAGGCCAATTGGCCTCTGTCCAAAATTGGCCCTAGCATATGAATGGGGACCTTGGATTGTGGGCTCCTTGAGGGTAGGGACCGATGTGAGCATGTGATGTACAATGTAGAGGCATAGGGACAGTCGTAGACACACAGCCATACTCACTCAGGTTGAACTGGATGGACTGGTGTCTTTATTCAACCTTGCTAACTATAACTATAACTATAACTTCACTCCACTACCTCTACAAAGGTCTCCTTCAGCCTTCACACCAAATTGGTAATGAGTACAAATTTTAGGTCCAATATTTTGCTAGTCTAGTTAGCAGTTCAAGGAAACATACAGTGTAGCTTTTGCAGGTAGCCCCCTGTCTATCTGTGTGTATATGTAATTACACAAACATTTAAACTAGATTATGACTAGTCTTAAACTAAAAGCTAGTCATAATCTGGTCAAATGTTTGTGGAAATATGTATTTCAGGTCGATAATGACCTCTGTACCTGTGAAAGTTACACATATGTTCTCCTGAACTGGCACATAATCTGCATCCTAAAATAACTGATTGGTATTTCTGGAGTGGTTCCATTGGGAAGTAGCTGGGCAAGTGGTGCAAAGGAACCAATTACAGCAGAAGGAATAATGGAAATAGGAATCAGTAAATGAACTGGATTTGACACAAGGTAAGACTGTGTTATTGAGTCTATGAAGGGATAGAAACATAAACCAGCGAGATAAGCAGTGTCTTATTTGATTTTTGGTTTTCTTGTATTTGTAGTGATCAACAAGTCATGTGCAGCTAAGTTTTAGACTGTTTTGTTAGTCCACTTTAATAGTGACTGGCAAAGATACAGGTAGCAAGAGGGAATTAAGAGTTTCAGGCTTACTAAACATTTGGATAAACAGTGTAGGTGTTTACTACTTTGGTGCTTGTTATATTAAATTGGTTGACATAAAATCTGAAAAAAGCATAGTCATTTTCCAAGAGAAAAAAGGTGACGGGGGAAGGAGCTCTTGCGCACATCCTGTGATTGACAGCCTCAACTTGGTTCCTGTGTGCTATGTAAAGGGGGGTGCATCCTTTCCCTTCAATCAGCCATGATCTATGCAGAGTGTAACTTCAGCTTCCCGCCCTCTGCTTTTTGAAAGCTCACACAAGCTGTATAAATTCAGCACTTTGAATGGCTGTAGAGAAGAAGGGCAGCAGATAAACAGATGCACCTTATGTAGGAGGATTTGTTTAATCGCTGTGTATCACCCGAGGCCAGTCACTTCACTGGGTATTTGTAAGGCTAGTGTAGAGTTCAGTGGGTATGTCCCTGTGTATGAATTTAGCCTGCAGCCTGGACCTGGTCTAATGTGTATACTGCTTTATCTTGACAGAAAAATCCAGATTGTTCCTTTGTTCCTGTCATAATAACATATCTGCACTGCTTCCTGCTGGGCAAGGGATATGGTCATACACATTTCCCATTGGGATTCGTTTTTGAAAAATATAATAGCATGATTTAAAGCGGAACTTCACCCCCCCTTCAACTTTTAGGACTTAACTTTTTTGGGGGGAAAAATTGGGTTTGTCAATACCAGGTACACCTATGTGATCTGAGCGGAAGTTGGCGGGCACTTCATAGGTCCCAGAAAGCTGCAGGACCACTTACTGGGCACAGCACGTCTCGTGCATGTCCAGTGGGTAGCCGGCTGTGAAGCTGCAAGGAGTCACAGCTGACTGCCCACAGTCAACATGCCATTTGGGAAATCCGGAAAAGAAACTGGTTGGGGTGAGGACAGCGCTGGATCCCTGGACAGGGTGTGTCTGTTTATTAAAAGTCAGCAATTTGTTTTTTTAACTACTGAAAAACCACTTTAGGTGGTTTTCAAATGTATAACATAATTTTTTTTTTTTTTTTTGTGAAACCTAGAAAAGGATTTTATTACAAGTCACATCCCCTAACAGCCAATGTGTTTTTAATGGCTTTAAGGGTTCCTCTTCATCCCTATGGCAAGGTAAAAGGATTTGTTGCAGAAGCTGGTTAAGTACAAGAGCAGATGCTTTTACCAATCTACTCTGATGAAGTGGGCTCTTTGATCCCCCAAAACACATTGGCTGTTTTTGAATATGACTTATAATAAAGTCTTTTTCTGGACTTTAAAAATATATCTTGCACTTTCTTCCTTGCAAATAAGTTTGTAATGGCCTACTGACTTATACCATTACATCTCAGAAAGTTGTCTCAAAAAATAATCTCCATTTGGCCCAGCACCAAGATAGAAAACCGCAGACAATTCTTGGCCTGAAAATGTATTATATTGTAGTTTTCCCCTTACAGTACTGTAACTATTCATATAAATGTGATGCTGAATATCACAAAGTAGTGGAAAAATAAACTTTGTTTTCTACTTTTTTAGGTATTCATTTGTAACTAGTTAGTGATAAGGGATGTCCCTTACGTGTCATCTTTTGGAGGGATTTTCTGTTGTTATGATATTTAAATGTTGACACATGTCATTTTCAATGACATGAGTCTTTTTCTGCCTGCGGTGTTAAATATTCTGATACTTAAAGGTATGTGTAGGCTGTCTTATATAATTTAAATTATAATGCACTAAAAGTCTCTGCTTCATGATTTCAAAATCATCTGTTTTCTTTGAAGCTACTGGGAATTCAGTATATGTACACTCTGTGAATCTGACCAGTCATTTATAATAACAAACACATGTGATTGATACAAATTTGTTTGGAAGCTATAGCTAGACTAGACTGGAACTGTGATACAAAGCAGAGTACAGTCATTGCAATGAAGCCTTTTTATCAGATTTTCATGCAGAATCAACAAATTGATAGCAGAATAGGTGACACAAAATCTAATATGATGAAGCATGCATGTTGAAAGCAATCAGTGCTTAGTTTTGATGGAGTATTTTTTATATAATAGTTGCATTGAAAGTGATTAAAGTGTGCATTGTTTGAGTAATACAAATACTAGTGTGATTGAAAGAACAGTGTCAACTGACTAGCTCTGCAAAAATATAATCACTGTTTTCCTCATTTTGATCTAAGTTTTTTTTTATAAGTTAAAGCTGTAGTAAACCACAGCCTTAAAGAGGAAGTAAACCCTGATGAGTTTACCTCCTCTTTCATTCCCTGCAAAGACAAAGCATAATGGACTATTATGCATCGCATAGTAATCCATTATGTGTCACTTACCTGACACAGGAGCCAGCGAAGTCACCGCTGTCCCCTGTAGTCCGGCGCATCCATCTTCTTGGTGGGGTCTAGCTGCTCCGCCACTGTCATTCGGCGAAGCCGCAATGACGTCACTCCCGCACACGCGCACAGGAGCCGACACGCGCGGCATCTTCGTTGTTGACGGTGCCGTGCTCAGTGCGCCTGCGCACCGCTGTCTACGGTGCATGCGCCGTAGACAGCGGTGTCTGTCTTTTGGCAAATATCTCCTAAACCGTGTAGGTTTAGGAGATATTTCTTGGACCTACAGGTAAGCCTTAATCTAGGCTTACCTGTAGGTCAAAGTGTGTTGTAAGGGTTTACAACCACTTTAAAAGAAAAAAAAAATCCCCTACAAGGCAATGGAATAATGTGCAAGTATGCATTGTCAAACTAATTTAGATTTAAGTAGTTGCAATATCGAAGCATTAAAACATCACTGCCATTATTAACTATTTTTATTTTTTTCTTGGAATGTTTATTCACATTGCACTAAGGTGCACAAGCAAAGATGTGCAACTTGAGAGTCTGCAAACATCTTAGCCCTTGTACACACGGTCGGAGATTTTGGCAACCAAATCCGGCGGATTTTGCCCGTCGGATTTAGTCCGACAGATTGTGTCCGAAACTGTTGCATACACACGGTCGGGCCAAGTTGGCGAAAAATCAGATCTTTCAGAACGTGATGACGTAATTTCAATACGATGGGACTACATTCAGGCTAGTAGCCAATAGCTTTGATGTAGGAATTTGATCTGAGCATGCGTGGCACTTGGTCCGATCAAAATTCTCTACACATGATCGGAGTATGTCCGATCGGCCCAGTTGGTCGGGAAATATTTCCAACATGTTGGAAAATTGGGTCGGACGGAGATTCGGATGGAATCAGTCCGATGCATACCACACACAGTCGGATTATCTGACGACACGGTCCGATAAGACTCATTACGACAGATTCTCCGACAGTGTGTACAAGGGCTTACTGTGGTGATTTGGAAGATCAATAGGCTGGGTCAAGGATAAAGCACATGCACATTTACACAGATGATTTTATAATGTCGGTGGTTAGCTGCACGTAAAACTTGTATTTCAGTTTTGTGTTGCTTTCAGCATGTTAAATCCCACAATGGCTTCTTACACTTCTTGGGGCCTGGGGCCCCCAGTGGTAATACTTTAGTCTTATGCCGCGTACACACGAGCAGAATGTCCAACAGAAAAAGTCAGACGGGAGCTTTTCATCACATTTTCCGATCGTGTTTATGTCCCATTGGACTTTTTACGTCGAAAATTCGGAGGGACCTAGAAATAGAACATGTTCTAAATATTTCCAACGGAACCAATTCCTATCGGGAAAACCGCTTGTCTGTATGCTGTTCCAACAGACCAGAAATGACACATGCTCGGAAGCAAGTACGAGACGGAAGCTGACTATTGAACTTTCTTTTTCTAGTCCCGTTGTACTTGTACGTCACCGCGTTCTTGACAGTCGGACTTTGGTGTGATTGTGTGTATGCAAGACAGTTTCAGCAGAAAACAGGTCATGTATACAGGGCATTAGAAGCTCCTGTTCCTGCAGTCAGTGTCAGAGGCAAACTACTGCAGATAACTGTACCTATTGGAGTTTATTGCTGTCTTTGTCCCTGTCAATGAGATTTATTCTATTTACTTGTACTGTTCCTCTACCATTATCACTGTGAAAGAGAAAGAACATCCTAAATTTTAGATTGTCACCAGAACAGGAAAATAGGGAATATTTCAATGGGGAAACTAGATCTGGTGAAAGCTAGGGATTCCCTCACTTCGGAGAGATCTGGCTATGGAACAGAAAATAAAGGCAAGTTTTGCCAATGGGACACAGATTGGAATAAAACAAGACAGGGGTTATAACTAGGGATGCACCAATACCATTTTTTCAACACTGAGTACGAATACCGATACTTTTTTGCAGGTACTCACCGATACCAATTACCGATACCTATTGCCTAGGAAGAGGAGTGGTTTGGGAGCTGGCAGGGGTTGTTGTTCGGGAGTGGGTTGACGGCAGGGTGGGAGGGGAGGGTTAAGTGAGGGCAAGGTAGTTGAGAGTGGGGTGAGATAGGGATTGTGTATGTGTGTGTATAAATATATATATATGTATGTATATATCGGGGGAAATCGTGGGTGCGCGTAATACACCGAACCGTGTCAAAGGGGGGAACGAACGTTGCTGGAATAGACAGAGCCGAATGTACTGTGTACTCAGCTAGGCTTGGCTCCGCTCGCAGTCACACTCAGTCCTGCCTTATAGCATTTACGTCCCGCCATTGGACCGGTGTTGTGTCCATCATAGAAGCCGGGTCAAGGGGCGGGACTGCGAGATGAGCTGAGAGGAGCTGAGTACACAGGACATCCAGCTCTCTCTGTCTCAGGGGTAGTAACATTTAAAAACGATCATGCTGCAATTTTGGACAAGGTTGCAGATGGACACTGTTGGGAAAAGCTGAAGATGGACACTGTTGGGCAAGGCTGCAGATGGACACTGATCATTCTGCAATGATGGACAAGGCTGCAGATGGGCATTGATCATTCTGCAATGATGGGCATTTAAAATGTAAGTGTTTTTCCTTAAACTTCCCTCTTAAACTTGGGGTGCATGTTATATGCCAATAAATACAATATCTATATCTATATAGATATATATAGTCCATGTAGGCAGAGAAGTATGCTAATCAGGGGCAGGCCATTCATTAGCGGGTGTGACTCTAGCTTCAGGAAAAAAAAATTGGCACGCATGCTGTGGCAAAAAAAAAGGGGGGGGGCGTAAAATTATGCTAAATATTGGGTGTGGCTTAAAGGGGGTGTGGTTAAAAGGAATCTGAATGACTTACATTGTGGAGAATGTGTTAATTTTAAATAGAAAATGTAGGTAGGGCAATGTACAGAGGTCAGTAGTATGTAGGGCAGTGCAAAGTGGTCAGTGGCATGCAGAACAGTGAACATAGGTCAGTAGTATGTAGGTCAGTGTACAGAGGTCTGTAGTATGTAGGGCAGTGTACAGAGGTCTGTAGTATGTAAATCAGTGCACAGAGGTCAGTAGTAGGTAGTGCAGTTTGCAGGGGTCCGTAGTATGTTAGGGCAGTGCAAGTGTAAGGTCAGAGACTACAGGCGTACTACAGGAGATGGTCGAAGACTGCAGGTGTAGTACAGGAGAGGGTCAGCGACTGCAGGTGTAGTACAGGAGAGGGTCAGCGACTGCAGGTGTAGTACAGGAGAGGGTCAGCGACTGCAGGTGTAGTACAGGAGAGGGTCAGAGACTGCAGGTGTAGTACAGGTGTAGTGCAGGAGAGGGTCAGAGACTGCAGCCGTAGTGCAGGAGAGGGTCAGAGACTGCAGCCGTAGTGCAGGAGAGGGTCAGAGACTGCAGCCGTAGTGCAGGAGAGGGTCAGAGACTGCAGCCGTAGTGCAGGAGAGGGTCAGAGACTGCAGCCGTAGTGCAGGAGAGGGTCAGAGACTGCAGCCGTAGTGCAGGAGAGGGTCAGAGACTGCAGCCGTAGTGCAGGAGAGGGTCAGAGACTGCAGCCGTAGTGCAGGAGAGGGTCAGAGACTGCAGCCGTAGTGCAGGAGAGGGTCAGAGACTGCAGCCGTAGTGCAGGAGAGGGTCAGAGACTGCAGCCGTAGTGCAGGAGAGGGTCAGAGACTGCAGCCGTAGTGCAGGAGAGGGTCAGAGACTGCAGCCGTAGTGCAGGAGAGGGTCAGAGACTGCAGCCGTAGTGCAGGAGAGGGTCAGAGACTGCAGCCGTAGTGCAGGAGAGGGTCAGAGACTGCAGCCGCAGTGCAGGAGAGGGTCAGAGACTGCAGCCGCAGTGCAGGAGAGGGTCAGAGACTGCAGCCGCAGTGCAGGAGAGGGTCAGAGACTGCAGCCGCAGTGCAGGAGAGGGTCAGAGACTGCAGCCGCAGTGCAGGAGAGGGTCAGAGACTGCAGCCGCAGTGCAGGAGAGGGTCAGAGACTGCAGCCGCAGTGCAGGAGAGGGTCAGAGACTGCAGCCGCAGTGCAGGAGAGGGTCAAAGACTGCAGCTGCAGTGCAGGAGAGGGTCAGAGACTGCAGGCATAGTACAGGAAAGGGTCATAGAGATTGCAGGCATAGCACATGAGTGGGTCAGAGTCTGCAGTCATAGTACAGGTTTAGAGACTGCAGGCATACTACAGTAGAGGGTCAGAGACTGCAGGCGCACTGCAAGACTGGGTCAGGGACTGCAGGCGTACTACAGGAGAGGGGCAGAGACTGCAGGCGCACTGCAAGACTGGGTCAGGGACTGCAGGCATAGTACAGGAGAGGGTGAGAGACTGCAGGCGTACTACAGGAGAGGGGCAGAGACTGCACACATACTACAGAAGAGTGACAGAGACTTCAGGAGATGGTCAGATACTGCAGGTGTACTAGAGCAGCTTGTCATAGACTCCAGGCATACTACAGGAGAGGGTCAGAGAATGCAAGTGTACTACAAGAGATGGTCAGAGACTGCAGGCATACTACAAGAGACAGTCAGAGACTGCAGGCGAAGTGCAGTTTAGGGTCAGAGACTGCAGGCGTACAAGAAAGGGTCAGAGACTGCAAGCGTACTACAGGAGAGGGCAGCTGCTTTGGGCCCCACAACCATGATTGGGCCCAGGAAAGCTCTTCCCCTGCGTTAAAGATGACCCTGATCCATATATGTTTACAACTACATACTGTACCTTACATACCCACATGAGCCATTAGTCCCTATACAGGCCACCCAACCCCCCCCCCCCCCCTCCCAAAATAAATAAATAAATAAAATAAAGCCCTTATATCATAGCCGTTCACATGATGTGCAGACCACCCATCACTGCTCTTTCTCCCCAGCCGCTCCCCAATAAAAAATAAAAGGCTCCCCATCAGCCATTAGTCCCCATAAAGACCACCCACCAACACTCCCCCCCCCCTTTAAAAAAATAAAATAAAAAAAAACAACACAAAAACAAGGCCCCCAATCAGAGTCGAGAGAGAGATATCACTGCTCCAGGTAGGTCAAGCAACAGTGGAAAACCTTCTCATCCAGCTTGGAAGCCCAGGTGCCGGCAATGCATATTGCTATATGCATTGCTATATCAAAAACAGGAAGAAGATCTGGACAGCCGCACTCAAAAAACATTTTTTTGCTTTTATTAAAAAATTCTTGTGAACAAAAATACAAGTCACAGCAGGAACAGACTGATAAGCGGTGCTTCGATCCCCACATCGCTGGACCCTGGGACAGGTAAGTGTCTGATTATTAAAAGTCAGCAGATGCAGTATTTGTAGCTGCTGACTTTCGTTCTATTTTTTTTAAGCAGAACACCACTTTAAGATTTGTTTTACCTTAACCACTGTCGCTTTAACTGAAAATTGCGCGGTCGTGCGACGTAGTTCCCAAACAAAATTGACGTCCTTTTTTTCCCACAAATAGAGCTTTCTTTTGGTGGTATTTGATCACCTCTGCATTTTTTATTTTGTGCTCTATAAACAAAAAAGAGGGATCATTTTGAAAAAAGCGCATTATTTTTTACTTTTTGCTATAATAAATATCCCCCAACAATATATAAAAAAAAGTTTTTTTCCCCCCAATTAAGGCCGATACGTATTCTTCTACATATTTTTAGTAAAAAAAAAAAAAAATGCAATAAGCCTTTATTGATTGGTTTGCGCAAAAGTTGTAGTGTCTACAAAATAGGGGATGGTTTTATGGCATTTTTATTAATAATAATAATAATAATAATTATTATTATTATTTTTTTACTAGTAATGTTGGCAATCAGCGATTTTTATCATGACTGCGACATTATTGCGAACACATCGGACAATTTCATCGGCGATCAAGTCTGTGGGTCCCGCAGGCACGGTCACGGAGCTCGCGGCAGGTGTGCACGGTGGGAAATTCAAAGTAACGCACAGCTATGTTACTTTGCCCAGCCATGCCATTCTGCCGACATATATTTGCTGACAGCGGCCGCCAAGTGGTTAAGGTGCAAAAGGGTTGAATGAAAAAAAAAAAAAAATATATATATATATATAAATATATAATATATATATATATATATATATATATATATATATATATATATATATTACCCAAATTATTATTATACAGGATTTTACAACATTAAGGCAAACAGTACACTTACAGTATAATTCAACATAGGAGGAACTGGAGGGCCCTGTTCATTTGGGGCTTACAATCTAAAATGTGTATATGGGTTGCGGGGTGAGAAAAGGCAAAATTAAAGTGGAAGAAAACCCTAACACTAATGCAGCGTACAGACGATCACAATTTCCGACAATAAATGCTCGATGTGAGCTTGTTGTCGGAAATTCCGACTGCGTGTAGGCTCCAGCAGATGTTTTTTATCGGAATTCCAGACAAACAAAATTTGAGAGCTGGTTCTCAAATTTTCCGACAACAAAATCCATTGTCGTAAATTCCGATCGTGTGTACACAATTCTGACACACAAAATTCCACACATGCCCAGAATCCAGCATAAGAGCCTATTGAACTTAATTTTTCTCGGCTCATCGTATGTGTTGTACGTCACTACGTTCTTGACGTTCAGCATTTCCGCCAACATTTGTGTGACCGTGTGTATGCAAGACAAGTTTGAGCCAAAATCCGTCGGTAATAAATCCAGGATTTTATCGTCGGAATGTTCAATCGTCTGTATTGGCATTTTACTATTCCTAAAAACATTCCCTCTCCCTCCTTCTACCTATCCTGCATACTCTGTGTAAAAAAGTTTTGCGTTCTTATTTATTTTTGTTCTGCTTCTGTCAAGTCATGTGTCCCATCCATTGTTTGCACTCCCACCTATCCCCTGTAGTAGCCACTCACTGACACAGGGAAGCCAGAGCGCAGAGCTGCACGCCACACCACACGTACATAGATCTTCTTTTTTTTTTTTTTTTTTTTTTTTTTACACAAGGTTTACAAGATATTTAGGAGAAGGGGGAGAGAACATTTTTGAGAATAGTTTTTTTTATTGCTGTCTTGTCTGTGGCCCTATTAGGGAGATTCACCCTCTGTATTAGTCCTGTTTACAATTATCAATGAAAAGAAAGTAAAAGAAGTTCACACATTTTTGGTGTTCCCAGAATAGGAATAGTGGAGATATCTTACAACACTAGTTCTGGTGACAATCAAGGACTTCCATACTTTAGAGCAGGAGTCCTCAAACTTTTTAAACAGGACCAGTTCACTGTCCCTCAGACTGTTGGGAGGCTGGACTATAGTTAGAAAACAAAAAATATGAACAAATTCATATGCACACTGCAGATATCTTATGCAGGATTCAGTAGTGATTTGCACTCAGAATGCAGGATTCAGTAGTGTGTTGTGCTCAGAATGCAGGGATCAGGAGTGCATTAAGCTCAGAATGCAGGGATCAGGAGTGCATTAGGCTCAGAATGCAGGGATCAGGAGTGCATTAGGCTCAAAATGCAGGGATCAGGAGTGTGTTAGGCTCAGAACGCAGGGATCAGGAGTGTGTTAGGCTCAGAATGCAGGGATCAGGAGTGCGTTAGGCTCAGAACGCAGGAATCAGGGGTGTGTTAGGCTCAGAATGCAGGACTCAAGAGTGCGTTAGGCTCAGAACGCAGGGATCAGGAGTGCGTTAGGCTCAGAACGCAGGGATCAGGAGTGCGTTAGGCTCAGAACGCAGGGATCAGGAGTGCGTTAGGCTCAGAACGCAGGGATCAGGGGTGCGTTAGGCTCAGAACGCAGGGATCAGGAGTGTGTTAAGCTCAGAATGCAGGGATCAGGAGTGTGCTAGGCTCCATACATAGGAATCAGGAGTGTAATAGGCTCAGAATGCAGGGATCAGGAGTGCCTTAGGCTCAGAACACAGGAATCAGGAGTACGTTAGGCTCAGTGCGCAGGGATCAGGAGTGCATTAGGCTCAGAATGCAGGGATCAGGAGTATGTTAGGCTCAGAGCGCAGGGATTAGGAGTGCACAATGCTCAGAATGTAGTAATCAGGAGTCTGCTAGGCTCAGAATGCAGGGATCAGGAGTGCGTTAGGCTCAGAACGCAGGGATCAGTGGGGGTGGCAGAGGACACTTCCTACAACAGTGTCCTCTGCCCCCTTCACATCACCCCGACACACACACACACACACACACACACACACACACGTGTCTTTTGCCCCCCTTTCCCCTATAACAGAGACCTCTACCCCCTCCTTTTTTTTCCCTCCCATAGCAGTTTCCAACCAGCCGAAGCCAGAAGGCAGCACGGTTCTGTACAGTGCCATTTTAGCAAGCTGGTGATTGGTTTCCCTGTGTCCTAGCAACCAATCACCTGCTGTTTAATTTCAAAAGTTACTTTCGGCAGCTCCTCTTCCTGCCCTCTATCCTGAGCTAAGCTGCTTCCTGCTCTCCACTGTTTACTGATAACAGCGGCAGAGGAGGATTGCAGGAGTGGGACCCATGGTAGGGCCTGCCCTAACGGACGGGCCAGGTAAATGACCAGCAGGGCCATAGTTTGAGGACCCCTGCTTTAGAGGAATTTTAAATCGCTTCCTGTCTTAATTCTGAGACCGGAAGTGAAGGAAAACCTCCCCATCTTGTATACCTCTACTGGAAGACCATTCTCCCAAGAATAGTTAAACAATTTTATGTTTTCATTCTGGGCACAGGAGTGTTGGGGAGTGGTATGGCACTTAATGAGTGCCAGATCTCTACATCTTTACTGAGCACTCCATATTCCTCATGTGTCTTGAAAGATATGTGTACCCTGTAATGTTGTTTTTTTTTACAGATTGTACAGTTGTTTTTTACTGTACAATCATAACTGCTGCTATCAAAATTAAAGTGAGGTTGTCAGTACTTTTACATGCTTGAAGCGGGAATATCGCTGTGTAGCCCCATGAGAACCACTCTAGGTACTGCTTCTAAGTATAGAGCTGTGCAATCACGATGCATATGACACCAGAGCACTGGAGGCATCTTGGATGTTACATATTACTGACCCCATACATAAGGCATGCATTCATTGTGGAGAAACGATTGGATACAGTTCCCAGTGCACTTACTGGGTAGACAGCATGCTACATGCTAACCATATAGCCTCAAGCATAAAGACTTACCCTGGATGAATGATGATTATGAATTCCAAGGATGTCATTTTCTTTTGTGATGTTAAACATTTAATTGCTAGTAGTACTTATCGCTAGTGAAACAAATTAATGTTGAATTAAGCAGACTTTTAGTCCAAAATAGGGAATACCAGGCTTTACTGAGGAGCCACTGCCAAAAATAGTAACCCTAAAGATCACACAAAAGTGAGTACACCCCTCACATTTTTGTAAACATTTTATTACATCTTTTCATGTGACAGCACTGAAGAAATAACACTTTTCTACAATGTAAAGTAGTGAGTTTGCAGCTTGTATAACAGTGCAAATTTGCTGTCCCCTCAAAATAGCTCAACACAGCCATTAAAGTCTAAACAGCTGGCAACAAAAGTGAGTACACCCCTAAGGGAATATGTCCAAATTGGGCCGATTAGCTATTTTCCCTTCCAAGTGTCAGGTGACTCATTAGTGTTACAAGGTCTCAGGTGTGAATGGGGAGCAGGTGTGTTAAATTTGGTGTTATCGCTCTCACTCTCATACTGGTCACTGGAGGTTCAACATGGCACCTCATGGCAAATCTAGGGATCTGCAAAAAAAAAAAGAATTGCTGCCCTACATAAAGAGGGCCTAGGCTATAAGAAGATTGCCAAGACCCTGGAACTGAGCTTCAGCATGGTGACCAAGACCATACAGTAGTTCAAAAGGACAGGTTTCACTCAGAACAGGCCTCACTATGATCGACCAAAGAAGTTGAGTGCACGTGCTCAACGTCACATCCAGAGGTTGTTTTTGGGAAACAGACGTATGAGTGTTACCAGCATTGCTGCAGAGGTTGAAGGAGTGGGGGGTCAGCCTGTCAGTGCTCATACCATACACCAAACACTGCATCAAATTGGTCTGTAGGGCTGTCATCCCAGAAGGAAGCTTCTTCTAAAGATGATGCACAAGAAAGCCTGCAAACAGTTTGCTGAAGACAAGCAGACTAAGGACATGGATTAATGGAACCATGTCCTGTATTCCGATGAGACCAAAATAAACATATTTGGTTCAGATGGTGTCAAACATGTGTGGCGGCAACCAGGTGAGTAGTACAAAGACAAGTGTGTCTTGCCTACAGTCAAGCATGGTAGTGGGCGTGTCATGGTCTGGGGCTACATGAGTGCTGCCGGCACTGGGGAGCTACAGTTCATTGAAGGAACCATGAATGCCAACATGTACTGTGACATACTGAAGCAGAGCATCTTCCCCTCCCTTCAGAGACTTGGCTACATTATTCCAACATAACGACCCCGAACACACCTCCAAGACAACCACTGCCTTGCTAAAGAAGCTGAGGGTAAAGGTGATGGACTGGCCAAGCACGTCTCCAGACCTAAAACCTATTGAGCATCTGTGGGGCATCCTCAAACCGAAGATGGAGGAGTGCAAAATCTCTAACATCCACCAAGTCCGTGATGTCGTCATGGAGGAGAGGAAAAGGACTTCAGTGGCAACCTGTGATGCTCAGGTGAACTCCATGCCCAAGAGGGTTAAGGCAGTGCTGGAAAAAAATGATGGCCCCTAAAAATATTGACACTTTGGGCCCAATTTGGACATTTTCACTTAGGGGTGTACTCACTTTTGTTGCCAGCGGTTTAGACTTTAATGGCTGTGTGTTGAGTTATTTTGAGGGGACAGCAAATTTACACTGTTATACAAGCTGTACACTCACTACTTTACTTTGTAGCAAAGTGTAATTTCTTCAGTGTTGTCACAGTATATATAATAATATTTTGCAGCATGTTTTTTGATATGCTTACAATCCCATGTTATATATGTAGTTCTCGCACTACCTGGGTTATAACTGCTTACAGGTGCCTGGCATCAAGGCATTCCCCCTCTCTACTGCTGCCAAAGTTGCAAGTACCCTTCTGGGGTACCAGAATGTGATTTGAAAGGGCTAAAATGTGGAGTTTTGCCATCTGCCTACTCCCCCCCCCCACCCCCCTCCATTCAGTCATAATTGTCTCTTTCCCCATCGTGACAGGCATATCTGCTTGGTGCTGTGCTGTAGCTCTTGTCTCAAGGTGTCATTACCCCTTACATCCAGGAGAACACTTGAAACTGAAGATACTCAACTTGTTCCTATAGGTTTACCAGATCCACATGGAAATAGTCAGGTTGGTAATAGCCTCCCTACTTTTGGGGAATATATATCCTCTGTAGACATGTGGGATGCTTACCAATACATTTCCATCTTTCCATCTTATCAGTGCTGTCTGAGTTTGCTGTAGGTGATCAGCATTACCAGATTGTTGCCCTTCCCTTTGGCCTGTCCACAGTACCCTAGGTTTTCACCAAGGTACTCATCCCACTTTTTTCTCTGCTCTGTGATCAGGACATTCATGTTGTCAGGTAACTGGATGATTTTCTGGTAAATGAGCAGACCTCCTTGTTCTTGTTAGAGAACATCCAACCAACATTGCACACTCTGCAGAGCTTTACCTGGATCTTCAGTCTGAAGAAGTCATAGCTGGACCCATCTCACAGACTGGAGTACCTGGGCCTGACACTAGACACGACCCTGTCTATGATCTTGCTACCACAGGACATATTTCTGTCTCTTTGCTCTTATGCCTGGGTGCAAAAGAAGACTTTATTTGTCCCTGCATGAAGATCCTGGATCTAATGATTGCCTCATTTGATTCTTTCTATTGTGGGAGATTTTCAGCTTAGTGCTGGAGTTTGGGAAGCCCTTTTCTCTCCAGATATGGAAGGTTGTCGCAATGGAGGTCATGGTGTAAGGAACAAAGGAAGCTTACCTTCCCATCTATATTCTAGAACTCAGGGTGATTCAGTTGTTCCTTCAACTTTGGACTCTTCTATTGGACTGTAATCCAATCAGATGACATGGCAGTGGCCTACATCGGTCATCAAGTTGGCACCAGAGCTTGTGCCACTCAAAAAGAAGATACCAGATAACTGTTACCAGCTTGTTACCTTTAGAAATGCCTGTGTTTTCTCAGTTCCTGTTAGCGTGGTTCACATGACACGTACAATGTGAAATGTGAACAATTATTACCAGTAACCCCTGCTTTGGATAATTTTCTTTTCAAAACTACATATTTGCTACATATTGTGCTGTTACAACTTCTACTAAAGTTCTGCTTTGAACACCACGTCTGTCAAAACATGATTTTGAGTAGACAGATACTAATATGAAGATTATCAATTATACAGTCAATCATTTTTTTTAGTTTAACTATTTCAAACACAATGAATATAATGACAGCAAATGCACCAGTGCTTCCATTTCTTTTACAAAATTTTCTGCAAGAAATATATAGGAGAGGAACAAATGTACAAAAATAGATACAATTCATAAGGTAGGATACAATAACACCATAGGATAGCAATACAGTCATCCTTATCTGATATAGATGATGATGTAAAAAGAAGAAACGTAGGATGAAGAATTATTACATTCAGCCTCCAGGTAGTGTCAAGGGCAATCTGAAGTAATATGAAGATGATGGAGCTCTGGGTAGCATAAATATTAAAGTGGGTTTTTGTAGAAACATACAAAAGAGCAAATAATGTGAATGAAAGAAAAGGGGAGAAAAGTAAGGCAAATAGGAAGGTAAAGAGAGGAGAATTAAATTTAAAAAAGGTAGGAAACGTGAAGATGGGGGAACGGATAAGAGGTCAGAGATGGGGGGGGGGGGGGGGGGGTAGTAAGGAAGGTGTCTCCAACTGGGAAAGAGTCCATCATCTAGGTATATTTTGAGCATCTCTGCATAGAAACCAACTGACTTTCAGGTTTTATTGTCAAAGCTTAATTGAACAAGCAGAATTTAGAATCTTTACAGCTGCACCAAATTTTGCACTGTCCAGTTTTAGTAAACCAACCCCTGTATGTCCACATATTTTATAGGCACTTTTTTCTCTCCATATTCATGACCGATAGGGTTTTATAGCATCACTTAAGAGCAGTGCAACACATAAACAAACAAAAACAATTAGATACAAACATATATAAAAGTCCGTATTTGAGAGAGCACCATCAAGTGTCCATAAACAGTGGTCCTATGGATGACAGACAAGGTGATCGGTCAAACTAGTGACAGCCTCCACCAATAGTGACTCCTAACTGCTCACCTCAATGTGTGGACCCCTGAATGAATCAGCCAGGTCACACAACCAGCCCCTGGTCAAGGGTATATATGCTGGTCCACCGGGTGACAGGATCGCTGGAGGCTTGTGTACACACTACTGACATGGAATCTCATGTGTCCTGACCATAGGCTCCATCACCATTAGATATGATGGCTGCATCAATTTTCTTTTCTTAGGCTTTTCTCATTCTGTTTTCGCCTTGTGATCTGGCCAGTAACACACCTGCTGTAGTGGCCCCACTCTAGATGAATGAATACAGGGACATCTTTGGACAACAGCAGGAATATCTGGCAAGTACTGGCTGTGTGGTACATGTGACAACAATCTCACATGTTGTTCATATGTTGGGCTATGGGGTAGAGTGGCAAGATGGAAGCCTTTTCTTACAAAGTAAAACATACCAGCCCGGCTAAATTTTGCAAAAACACACCTGAATTCTCCCAAAAGCATGTGGGAAAATGTGTTCTGGTCTGATGAAACCAAGGTTGAACTGTTTGGCGCAAAAACACTGCACATCACCAAAAGAACCCCATACCCACAGTGAAGCATGGTGGTGGCAGAATCATGCTTTGGGGCTGTGTTTCTTCAGCTGGTACAGGGGCCTTAGTCAAGGTAGAGTCCAGGTAGAGGGAATTATGAACAGTTCCAACTACCAGTCAATATTGGCACAAAACCTTCAGGCTTCTGCTAGAAAGCTGAACATGAAGAGGAACTTCATCTTTCAGCATGACAACGACCCAAAGCATGCATTCAGATCAACAAAGGAATGGCTTCACCAGAAGAAGTGTTGGAATGACCCAGCCAGAGCCCGGACCTGAATCCGATTGAAAGTCTGTGGGTTGATCTGAAGAAGGCTGTGCACAGAAGATGCCTCACAATCTGACAGATTTGGAGTGTTTTTGCAAAGAAGAGTGGGGAAATATTGCCAAGTCAAGATGTGCCATGCTGATAGACTGATACCCAAAAAGACTGAGTGCTGTAGTAAAATAAAATAAATGCTTCAACAAAGTATTAGTTTGAGGGTGTGCACACTTGTGCAACCATATTTTTTTTTTTTTTTTACTTCCCTCCACCTAGAAGTTTTCAGTTTGTTCAACTGAGTTGTACAATTTTATAGGTCACATTAGGTGGAAAAAGTCTGAAATTATTTATCTTTGTTTCATTTTTTTTTTTACATCTCAGAAACCTAACATTTTATCAGAGGTGTGTAGACTTTTTATATTCACTGTAGTTCCCTGCAAGGAATTGTGGTCTCATTGATTTCGGAAAACCAAGGGCCACACAAGGAGTTTGACAATAGCTCTGGAGGCATCTCATATTCTGTATCGGAGTGGTTGGTTCTGGCTCTCTCCGCAGTGCATGCATCAAAAACTGGCAGATTGACTATCTCAGCTGTCAGACCCTGGACCAGGATGAGTGGTCCCTGGCATCAGGTTGTGTTCAAGAAGATTTACCTAAACTAGGGAATGCCAGACATGGACCTCCTGGCAGTTTGCCTCAGAAGGATAAAAGGTTTGTACCAAGAGCATAAGATCCCATGGCGGGATTTGGTGGATGCACTGGTGGCGCCGTAGGATTGGTATGGTATTGCCTAATTTATGCCTTCCTTCCTTTCAAGCTGCTTCCCTGTCTACAGGATTAAGGCTGAGGTGGTTCTAGTCATTCTGGTGGCTCCAGACTGGCTTTTTTGTCTGGGGTGGGGCTGGTGGCAGATGCTCCATGGAGGCTGCCTCTTCAGGAAAAACTTCTGTCCCAGGGTCCAGTCTTCCATCCTGATTTACAATCTCTGGTTTTGATGCCATGGCTTTTGAAACCAGTTTCTGAGGGACAGGAGGCTGTCAGATTCTGTGATCCCCAAAATATTGAAAGCACGTAGGTCTACACCTTTCAGAAGATATACCATTGCACCTGGAAGGCTTATATCATTTGGTGCAAGGCTCTAGGACCTCATCCTCGGTTCCATCCTCGTTCCATCCAGGTGGCTTAGCTGTTGGGCTTTCTGCAATGACCAAAAAATTGCCTTGAGTACCATTAAGGGTCAAGTCTGTCCTTGCTGTCATCTTTCAGTGGCCCTTGGCCACACACTCTTTGGTCTGCAGTTTTGTCCAGGGGGTTCCAGATGTAGCACCCCCTGTCCTTTCGCCAATTCCACCATGGAATGTAAATTTGACTCTTTCGGTTCTCCAGAAACTTCCCTTTCAGAGCATTCAGGGTATTCCTTTGCCTACTCTCTCTCAGAAAGTGGCCTCCCTGGTTGCCATTACTTCTGCACAAGGGGTGTCAGAGCTGGGAGCCCTGTACTGTAAGCCTCCCTATCTTGTTATACACAAAGACTGGGTGGTTCTTTGCCCATCCCCTTACTTTCTTCCAAAAATGGTGTCGGCTTTTCAGTTGAATGAGAACATAGTCCTTCCTTCCTTCCTTGTGTCCTCGGCTGTTGTATCCTAAGGAAGTGCCGTTGCCGAGGGATTTGGGTGTATTTATCCGATATGGCCTTGTTCTGGAGATCTGACTTTTCCAGGGAAGGGTATGGTGGCCTCTTCTGTCACTATCCCGTAGAATTCAGCAAACAATTGCTCAGGCGTATGCCATTAAGGGGTGGGCACCTCCCTTTCCTGTTACAGCACATTCTACCTCAAGGATAAGTGCTTCCTGGGCATTCTGACATCAGGTGTCTGTGCATCATGTTTGCAAGGCGGTGACCTACTTGTCTGTGCATACTTTTACAAAACTCTACAAAGTTCATGTATTGGCATCTTTGGGTGCTAGTTTTCGCTGCAAAGTTTTACAGGCTGCTGCTTTAGGTTCTTGTTGGCCCCTTCAGGGGTGATTCTGGGTGTTGGTGTGTCTTGCCTTGTTGCTCCTTTTGTTTGGTTTGCCCTCCCCTCATTGTGGCTCTGCTTTGTGATGTCTCTATCAGTCATAAATATGGAAAAAAGTAAAGCTGTGTGCATCAATGAATGGAAAAAGAAACTAGATTTTTGTTTCTCACCATACAAGCACAGAAGACTGCTTGTAGATGTGCCAAGCTCTTTCCTGCCTAGTGTCTACTCCTGGTAGGTGAGAGAAGCAAAGCTGTGTCTGTTAATTAACTCATTAAGTTCACACTTTCCATAAAATCCCCCCCCCCCGCCCCACCACCGGTCTATATTTACCTACCGCAATGGTTGCAGCCTCCTGCACTGTCTGTATATTGCTGGTAAAAAAAATAGTGCCAAGCTGCCTGTGTCTGCGCATGTCCCATTGACTTAAATAAGACAATGCTCATTCAGTACCACTATGTCCCATTTAAAGTGTTTCTAAAGGCAATTTTTTTTCTTCTTAATAACAAACATGTTATCCTTACCTGCTCTGAGCAATGGTTTTGCACAGAGCAACCCCAGTCCTGGCACTGCCCCCCCCCCCCCCCCCTTACCCAGTGCCCTTGTAGCAAGCCTCTTGCACTGGAGCAGGCTCACTCACGAGTCGTGCTCCTGTGAACGGACATTGTCCATTTACACACGGAGCATGGCTTAGCCCCCCCCCCCCCCCACTCTCTCCTCAATGGCTCACTGGCTGTGATTGACAGCAGTGGGAGCCAATGGATCGTGGGATCGAGATGGGACTCAGGCAAGTATAAGGTAGAAAATCTTGAACATTTTAAAACCACTTTAAGTCTATGGGTGACTAGTGTGAACAGCCTGGTTCTTCTTAATTTTTTTTTTTTTTTTTTTTTTTTAATGTTTTTTATTGAAAGGCTGAAACAATACAATCATCAACACTTAGTATTGACAAAAAAAAACATGCAAGTTGTATACAGAATATCATCTTCAAATACAGATCAAAGATTCGCAAACTCTTCTATTTGCGCCTACAAGATTTTAAGCCTCTCAAATTTATAGATATACTGACACAGCTTTGTAGCTTCTTCCAAAGAATTTTTGCTCAAGAGAAAAAGAGAAACAAAAGAAAAAAAAAGAAACGGAGGTAGAGAACTAAGGCAGAAACTTATACAATTTTCCTGGTATCGATCCAAGGTGACCATTGAAAATATAGGCTAGAAGACTTCCCTTCTATTGTGGAGAGAATCTGTTCATATTTGAAGGTTTCATCTACTTTTTTGATCAGTTCGCTAACAGGGGGATCAGGGGTTTTCCAGTATTTGGCTATTAGGAGTCTAGCCGTTGTCAGAATTTGAACCACCAATAATCTAAGAGATGACGGAAATTGGTCTATATGTATGTTTAGGATTGCTAATTCTGGGGTTGCTTCCCTAATATTACCTGTAATTTTGGAGATTAGGGTAAAGACTCCTCTCCAAAAGCTCCTGATATGTGGGCACTTCCACAGCATATGTAGTAAAGTGCCAACCTTCCCACAACCTCGCCAGCATTCATTAGTGTTGTCTTTTGCAAATTTTGCGGTGATGTAAGGAGTATAGTACCACCTAAGGAGTAATTTCTGTGTTGTTTCCCAATGCGTCATGGATCTGATGTAACGACAGCTACTCGTAAAGTAGTAAGACAAACTTTGCTGACACTTCTAGTTTCAGCATACATCGCAAATCGGAAGTGCCTTCTGACCATAGCACCAATACATTTTGTATATATACAAAATGTATACAACAAAATGGCCGCGATTGTAGTCCACGATATGAACTACAAAGAAATGGCTGCACTATTAGTTTACACATGGTCTATAAGAAAATGGCTTCCCCACTGTTTTTAGTTACAATCTACAAGAAAATGGCCGCGGAACAACGTAATTACCTGAGCCCATTTAAATAGACTCCATTGCCCATAAGCCTCATCCCAGTCGAAGTCATGTGGCGTGACGTAACGCGTAGGATACCAGAGGCAATAGAGACACCGGAACAGACGCATAGGTACGAGCGCGGCGCTCGTTTTTACAATGTACTACTGACACTAAGAAAATGTGAGTTTTTTACCTGTTTTACTTGAATAAACGCCAATACTTTTTGCAACATACTGCACCATGGTAGGCCTCTTTTATCTTCTTTCTAATACATTGAGTACCTACCTGAGTGATTCAGGTTACTGACGCGGAAAGCGGAATGGCAAAGAAAGGACCCCCCCCCCCCCCGTCCTCCTGGCTTCATCCCATAGGAACGCCTAGGAAAAGGTCCATCCGGAGGGATCCATTCCTTCAAATTTTACTACATGCTGTATACCTTACAGCAGTAAGGTAACCATTCATTTTAGCCACAGGTGTCAGTGACACTGAAGACCTTTAGCACATCACTTAAAGGCACAGTACCACCGAATATTAAGATAGCAGCACAAAGTGTCCTTGTGAAACACTTCCACACTTCCACTACTGTTGCACATTGGACCAAGAAATAGACGTCCAAAATTTGCACTAAGAGACTTGTTACACTTATTTTACTTTAAGATATATTATATATTTTTTTATATATATATATATTTTTTATATATTTTTTCATATTTTTTATATATATATTTTCTCCTATTTCTTCAAAAATTTTTATTTATATATATATATATATATATATATTTATATTTAATCTTGTTTATTGATCGCTTCTTGATGAAATAAGTACTGTATGAATTATTTATATATCTCGCACAATTATCACAGATCACTTACCCACTGATTTATTTTTATGCAATTTTGCACATATTGGATATATATTCCATATATATAATTTTTAAGATTCTTTGCACTTTTGGTATTTTAATGGTGAATATTTATGTCCTTTTTTAACGTACTTGCGTATTTATGCAATTTTCTTTGGCATACGATATCCACATATTTGCACTTTATGTTTGCAATATATGTCTTTTTAGTTATTATCACTAGTTGATAATTTCACATATAGGATAACATAGAATTCTATATAAGGAGCGCAACACCATCCCTCATAATTTTGTTTACTTACACATCTGGACACGAGTTTGGTCCCTACGGTGTACGCAGCACCTTTTTTATCTTCTTTTAGTATATTGTCACCTATTTCCGTTTAGCGCAGGAGTACCCACTCTGCATAATCTTTATAGCTACTTCCCATTGCTCATCAGAGAACGAAGTATCAAGATCTCTCTCCCATTTCTGAAGAGGAGGTATTTTAGTGAATTGACTTTTGCATTGCATTGCATCGTAGAAAAGGGAAATACCCCCTTTGACTTTCGTCACATCAGACCAGAACGACCATGCTTGGTGTGGTATTAGAACAGAATCGCCCCAATGTTGTTTCAGAAAGGAAGCGATTCGTAGATATGTAAAATAGGCTGTGGAGGGTAGAGAATATTTATTTGCTAAGGTTCCAAAAGGGATCAACTTATCGGTTTTGAATAATTCCGAGACCAGTGACATACCTTTTTGTTCCCAAAGTGATAAATCAATATCCGCCATACATGTACTCAGGGAAGAACTAGGGGTAGGTATCTCCGTTAAATTCTGATGGCTAGATACGTTTTGAAGAAAATATCTCCAAGTATCTATTACTAAATTGATAATGGGATGTTGCGATGTAAATGTTGTTTTAGTAAACGAGGAAGCCAACAATGTAGAATACAATGAATTGGGGAGTAGCCATGAACTCTCTATGGCAGCCCATTGTTTATCTGCCTCAGGTTGAATCCAGTACTTAATTTGATCTAACACACATGCCGTGTAGTAGTCTCGTAATATAGGGAATCCCATACCCCCCGTATCTTTTCTTCGACATAAAATAGAGTTAGAGCACCTAGGTTTCCTTCCTTGCCACACAAATGAAGAGAGCTGAGCTTGGGCTAATGTAAAAAAGGACGAGGGGATCTGAATAGGTAGGGCCCTAAAAAGATATAAAAGTTTTGGGAGAATCAGCATTTTATATGCCGCTAGTCTTCCCATCCAGAACAGGTAGAATTTCTTAAGTCTGTCTAACTCTTGGTGGAGGGAGGACAGGAGAGGTAAAAAATTGACTTTAACCCTTTCCCGCCGAGCGTACGCAGATATGCGTACTCGGCTTCCGGGGGTTATACCGGGATGATGCCCGCACCTGCAGGCATCATCCCGGTACCGTTTTTTGCAGCGGGCGATTGGCTATCCAGTGTGAGGGGTTCGCTCGGTAGCGGGTGTGTGTGACCCCCTGGATGGGTTCACAACACAAAGTCAGGCACAGCAGACAGCGGTGTAGGTGCAAAAAACAAAAGATCCGGTTTATTTAGGCTACATACAGTGATACATATAACAGCCAAACAAAATAAAACAAGAAAATAAATCCTGGTCAGCTTGACCTCTAACTACACACGTAGACTCCCTGTCTAACAACTGGGTGCAGCCTTGTGCTGCCCCAGTCCCTGTCTCTATTGTAGGGGTTTGCCACACAGGCGTTAACTCACCGCACAGAACAGATCTCAGACTCCCCAGTCTATACACACAAAACTGGTTCCAGGATGGAGCATCTCCCTATGCATGCTGGGGTTTTTTGTAGAGGCCTTAATGAGCCCACTTACTACAGCTGGGCTCATTAACTCTTCCCCTCTAATTGTAAAAGTCTGCATAAAGCCTGAATCTAGGACACACATATTTCCCATCCTGGATACAACCAGGTGATTTTACCTGCGTGCTGCCACACCAGGCATAACAACCGATGCGGCTAAAAGCCGCTCGGCTGTTATGCCGGAGGAGCGGGAGGGGACGTTCCCCCCTCCCGCCGCCTCTCGCCGCTGTTACCGGTGCTCCCGCTCGATCGGGAGCACCGATCAGTGGTCCGACGCCTCCGGCTGCTGCGGAGGAACTGGAACGAAGCCGTAATCGGCTTCGTTCCAGTCTCCTCATCGTAAACACGGAAGCGACGTCATGACGTCACTTCCCGTTTACTCGGCTGCCAATGGCGCCGGTTTTAAAAAAAATATCCGGTATTCAGAATCGCCGTTTTCGGCGATCTGAATACATTGAAGTGTAAAGAAGGGGTGGGGGGTCTTTTAGACCCCCGATCCCTCCATAAAGAGGACCTGTCACCACCTATTACTGTCACAAGGGATGTTTACATTCCTTGTGACAGCAATAAAAGTGATCAATTTTTTTTTTTTTTAAAACAATTTAGTCATTTTAAAATAAATAAAAAAATAAAAATTTTTTTTTTAAAGCGCCCGCCGTCCCCGCGAGCTCGTGAAGCAAAGAAAACACATACGGAAGTCGCGCCCGCGTATGTAAACGGTGTTCAAATCACACATGTGAGGTATCGCCGCGATCGTCGGAGCGAGAGCAATAATTCTAGCACTAGACCTCCTCTGTAACGCTAACCTGGTAACCGTAAAAATTGTTTAAAGCGTCGCCTATTGAGATTTTTAGGTACCGTACTTTGTCGTCAATCTACAAGTGCGCGCAATTATAAAGTGTGACATGTTTGGTATCTATTTACTCGGCGTAACATTATCTTTCACATTACGTGAAAAAATTGGGCTAATTTTACTGTTTTTTTTTTTTATTCATGAAAGTGTCCCTTTTCCCAAAAAGTTGCGTTTAAAACACCACTGCGCAAATACCGTGTGACATAAAATATTGCAACAATCGCTGTTTTATTCTCTAGAGTCTCTGCTAAAAAAATATATATAATGTTTGGGGGTTCCAAGTAATTTTCTAGCAAAAAATATGGATTTTAACTTGTAAACACCAAATTCCAAAAATAGGCTTAGTCATGAAAGGGTTAAACAGGAACTAGATGACGTTATCTTAATACCTAAATATTGAATCGGTTGGTTGGACCACGGGTATGGAAATCTTGCGGCTAGGTCCTTTCGGGTTTTCCCCTTAATGTTAATTGCTAACAAATTTGATTTGGATGCATTTACCTTGTAGTAAGAAATTTTGTTAAATTGTTCTAGAGTATCATGAACCGCTGGTAATGAAACAGATGGCCGTGATAGGGATAAAATTACATCATCGGCAAATAGCGTTATAGAATGTGAATGTTTCAAGATAGGAATACCCGAAATGTCTGGGTGGGTACGGATTGTTTCGGCTAGGGGTTCCATTAAAAGGGCAAAAATTCGTGGGGATAACGGACACCCTTGCCTTGTCCCATTCGTGATATCGAAGCTTTCAGAGAACATACCCTCTGTGAATACCATCGCCGAAGGCTTAGTGTATAGGGCCGAAATAGCGGAATACATGTTCCCCTCCACCCCAAATCTGGTGAGCACTCGACTCAGGTAGCCCCAGTGGACCCTATCGAAGGCCTTCTCCGCATCTAAAGTAAGAAGCAGAGAAGGGTCCTTCGAAGTCTCCGCTGCATGGATCAGATTGATAATTTTCCTGGTCGCATCAGGGGCTTGGCGTCCCTTAATAAAGCCCACCTGGTCGTTTTTAATTAGGGTTGGTAAGATTTTTGACAATCTATTGGCCAGAATTTTTGCAAAGACTTTCAGGTCTACATTCAATAAGGATATAGGCCTGAAATTCTGAGGAGAGTCTGGTGGTTTCCCCGGTTTGGGTATTGTTATTATTGTGGCGGCCAGCATTTTCTGGGGGAACTAGGAGGTTAGAGTAGCTTTCTCAAACGTTTTTAGTAGATGCCTTCCTATAATGGGGTAGAACGTGCGGTAGTATTCAGATGAAAATCCATCTGGACCCGGAGATTTATTTAGAGGTAATGCTAGGATTGTTTTGTGAAGTTCGCTCAATGTTATGGGATCATTTAAAGCACTTAGTTGGTCTTGATCAATTCGTGGGAGCACTATCTTATCCAAGGAACTGTTCAATCGATTCTGTGGTCGGTTGCGGGATTGAGTTGTCATCCCTTAGATTGTATAGGGCGCTATAGTAGTCCCGAAAAGCGTTGGCTATGTCTTTTGGATTGGATAATTTGGCACCGTTAATCGGATGGGAAATGAAGGGGATTTTTTGTTTAATGTTTTTTTCTTTAGTTTGCCTAGCCAGTAACTTTCCTGCCCGATTCCTTTGCTGATAAAAGCGGGCTTTCCATTTCTTAAACACGTACTCATGTTGCGATATCAGCAATAGTCCAAGTTCATGTCTAAGACCGTCTAGTTGAGAGCCTATATTTTGCTCAGGGGCCCGTTTGTTTTGAGATTCCAATTTCTCAATTTGGGAGAGGAGACTATCAATTTTTTGATTCCTTTGTTTAGCAGCCATACAGCTTAGTTTTATAAACACCCCCCTCATAAATGCCTTGTGTGCGTTCCATAGAGTGAAGGGGTCCGACACAGACTGGGCATTGTTCGCAAAAAACTCACCTAATTCAGAAGTAATCTGTTGCTTAAATTTGGGATGTGAGAAAAGGAAGGCATCATTTCTCCATCTGTTTGCCCTAGTCTCCGTCGGTGGCCCCTTCACTACTACGGAAACTGGGGCATGATCTGACCAAGTGATATTGTGTAAATAGGACACACTAATTTTCTGCAGTAGAAATTTTTCAACCAGGAACAGGTCTATCCTAGAATACGAATTATGTACACTAGAATAATAGGAGTAATCCCGTTCGGAGGAGTGTTGGCACCGCCACACGTCAAACAGGCTTTGTGTTGCCATAAAATGCGCAAGGGTAATCCTGTCTCTGGTTTTGTGAGGTCTTAAAGATACATCTAGAGCTTGGTTCGGTATCGTATTGAAGTCACCGCAGAGTATAAGATAGCCCTTGCGCACTGCAGCCACCTTTTTTCCTAATCTGTGCATAAAAGACAATTGTTTGGAATTTGGTACATATACATTAACTATAGTATAAACCGTGTTATCAATTTCTCCTATTACAATAATATATCTACCCGCATTGTCTCTTTCAACATGCATACATTTAAATTGTATCGTATCTCTAAGCAATATAGCCACTCCCCTCTGTTTTTTCTGAGCGTTGGATAAGAATACTGTTGGAAAATGTCTATTATGCAGCTGCGGATGTTTCCAGTCCAGAAAGTGTTTCCTGAAGACACAGTATGTCACTATGTATTTTCATGGCTTCTTTCCATAACAAGCTTCTTTTGTGAGGACTATTTAGGCCTCTAACATTAAATGTTGTAATTTTAAAGCCCATGTTGAGGGAGTGTAGGGTGTAATTTGATCAAGTCCCTGAACCGGTACCAGTTGTAGCGGGGACGAATCTGCACCGACTTACTTTTACGGTGAACAGAAAAACAGTAAAAAAAAAAAATAGAAAATCAAAAATGAAAATAAGTAAGGCACGTAGGTAAACAGTTATCAATGAGGAAGAAGAAAATCAGCTACCACCAAGTGGTGAGAATCTCAAACTTGTAATGTCCCGAAAGATCCGTTTACGGTAGTCCACAATGGAGTGGGCACCAAGAAGTGGTCTTGGAAATATGTATATATAAAAAAAATTAAAAAAAGATTGCAACGAATCTGTAGGGAAATAAACCCTTAATCAACGGAGGGCAAAAGAGAACTAGACATATATCCACCGAGCACCGGAGCTCTAAGTTCAGTTAAGAATGTAAATACCTGGGTGGTTAGTCCGATAGCCGTCTCGGCCAGGCAGGGGAATCAGCAAGGGGAGATGGAGTCCCAGATTGTGAACTCTCTTCCTTGTCCAAGATACGCCAGTCCCGTAGGAGTCGGATACCATCTTCAACCGACTTGATAGCAGTAGTTGTCCCATCTTTGGAAACTAGAAGTTTAGCTGGGTAGGCCCACTTATACGGAATGCGATGGTTCCTCAGGGGTTTCGTTATTGTCGCCATATTTCGTCTTCTTTGCATCGTAAATGCCGACAAATCTGGAAAGAAAGACAAGGCTTGTGCGGACTGAGGCATAGTATCTGGGTTGCCGATACAGAGAAGGAATTTCTCTTTTGTTTGGAAAAAATGGATCCTTGTGATCGTGTCCCTAGGTAAATGATCCGGGATATGTCTAGGCTTAGGAAGCCTATGGATCCTATCGATGGCGAGATCTGTTAGCGACGCTTCCGGTAAGGCCTCCTGTAAGATTTTTTGGAGAAATGGTAGTAGGTCAGGTGTTTTCACCGATTCAGGTATTCCTCGGATTTTGATATTCTTTCTCCTCGATCGGTCCTCGAGGTCGGCCATTTTTTCTTTCATAAGAAGCAATTCATCCTCCCTCTCATTATGAGCATCTATAACCTCATTTATAGTGCCTGCAAATTCACTCATCTTGTGTTATATGTGGGTAACTCTGTTGTCCACTGCCTTGACTTCCTCTTTGAAATGATTCGTAAGGGACAAAATGTCCGCATGTAGTTTACTGTGGAGCGATACCAGCATACCAGCATATCTTTTAGGGTGGTGTCAATAACTGGCTGGTTGTTGGTGGGGAATTCTAGTATGGAGTCTTGCAGTTCTCTCGTATCATTCAGGGAAGCATTACTCATGCCCTCCTCTTCCTCCCACTGCATATGAGGCTGTTTGGCTTTGATGGGACTGGATGTGGATGAAGCTGATGGAGAAATCTGCTTGTCCCCGGGGACGAATCGGCCTGGATTTGGGCTTGGTAGGCTACAGGCGTTCTATTGCTCACATGTCTGCCTCGCTCCCCGTCACCCTGCTTACCGGCGCCATCTTGGGCCTGTGTGCTGCGGGATGCCGGTAAAAATCTGTCATTCGGCTTAATCGTTTTGCCTCTTTTCTCCTGCGGGACATGTTCGCTACCATTGCCCGACCTCAGCTATACAAAAACCGCCGAGTATAACCTCTCAGATCCGTAGGAATAAGCTCCGGCGTGTGAGCGGTGGACGGAGCTCTCTTAGACTGCGGCCATACTCCTCGGCTGCCGGCCACGCCCCCTTCTTCTTCATTTTTACTGCCTGGGCTGTTGGAGGATAGCATAGATGTTGGAGGAGGTAGCTACAGACCTGCAGGGTGGGGGCTGTGAAGATTAAAAGCAAAAAAAAAAACTTTTGAATCTAAAAAATATTTTTATTGATTGTGGAATTGTCAGTAAACACAAAAGTGTGCATTTCATGGTAGCCCCAATTTATAATGCAATCATTAATTCTTTTTCGATATACAGTATAATACTGTATGCACTTATAGACAAAACATATCTTCTGTTGTGCTGCACTGCACAATACTATGCCAAATAAGGCATAGCTTTTGTTTGCTGAAACACTGTCACTGTGACATACGATTAATGAATTTGTATTCCCTCCTGGGAAAGGCAAAGGTTACTGTTCATCCTATATTGAAAAGAACAGAAAAAAAACACTTTTTTTCAGTGTCATTCTAGTTCCTGTTTTTAAATACTCAAAAGCAATTTTGAGACTTTGAATAGTCTGCCAGGACATTGTTGCAGTCTTTCACAAAGCTATTGTGATTTTGTATGCTGAAAATATAAGTAACTCCGACTCGCTGTGAATAACTCGGATCCTTTATCTTTCTGTTTCACTTTTATTTGTAATTGTGTCTTTAGACTTGCATATATTTTTATATTTCTTTTTAAAATTCCAGAGAGAATACTGAATCATACGACCTTCTAATGTGTTATTTTGTGCTGTGGTATTTTTGGACTTATTGCACATATTACTTTTTTTTTAACAAATTTAAACTTTATTCAAAGTCAATATTCACATGTAAGGTTTACAACACATTGCAAATTAAGTAAGAGTACTTGTCAGGTCACCTTGAGGCCAGGTGACAGATGCACACCGTAGGGATCAGGAGTGCACTGCAAGGTTGTGGACCCTATGGCTGACTGCTGCGGATGGGAGTCAAGATGATAATGAAGGCAGGGCCACCAGAACACCAAGACAGATCCCACCTGGGTTAGAGCGTAAGATTCCCTGGGGCACGGAGTCTAAGAGCCAACAGGTGTTGACCAGAGCCTCTAGTGGTGAGGATGGACTGGGCTGCAACTGGCTCCAGGTCACGACCCCCAGGGCCCCCCAGTTCGCACACACAGTAGGCAACAGGAGGATAGGGATAGTGAGGGATAAATCCAAGGTCAGGGCCACAAACAGACAGGAATAGTCAGGGACACGCCAATAGGTCAGGATCACAGGCAAACAGGGATAGTCAAGGACACGCCAAAGTCGGTAACGGAACAACAGAAGAGCACACGGCAGGTAACAGGAAGCCAAACACACAAAGGTTGATCAGCAGGGTTGGCCTGCAGTGCACTGGTTAATATAGAGTTCTCTGATAGGAGCTAGGGTGGAGCCATGCCAGAGGATGGATTACAAAAGCAGCCAGGTGAGGGTCGGCTGGTCTCTAGAGATGAGCACATGGAAACAGGTAAGCAGACAAACTCTATTGCATAACCATGACAGTGCTAAGGTGGTTATAGACACATTATTTACTATTTATTATTTATTTAGGATGAAGGGGAGAAGAGGCAGAGCACTGCCTAGGAGGAGAGGGGGGAAACGCGTTCAAATGACTCACGGTTTGTGATCCACCCGGGCCTGAATATGAGCTAAACTAAGGATCCGGATCCAGGCTGGGTGGAGTTACCTCCAATTGTAAGGAGTCTATCCAAGAGGACCATATTCTATCAAACTTGCTCGGACAATTCCTGTTAATGTACGCTATTTTATATAGCGGTAATACTGCATTCAGGGTATTCCTCTAGGTGGTGATGGTGGGTGGCGCCCCAACCTTGCATCTCAGCAGAATCTCTCTACGGGCAGAGTATGTGGAGTACACAATAAACAGTTTTGTATATTTTTTCACCACAGGGTCAGTGATCCCGTTCAATAACATGATTTCTGGACTCGATGGGAATGAGGTCCCTGCTGCCTGATTAACATCCGCCAGGACCTGTTCCCTGAACCCCTGCAAGAGAGGGCAGGGCCATGTCATATGTATAATGGAAGCCTCTGGGTCTCCACATTGAGAGCAGGCTGGGGATCTATCTGGGTAGATAGCAGCCAGTCTATGTGGTGTATAATAGGCCCGGAGTAAAAATTTTAGCTGTATAAAACGGTCTCTAGCAGAAATCATGTTCAAAACTTATGAGGAGACACAGTTCTCCCAGTCCTCCTCCCTGAGAAATGGTAAATCATGCTTCCATTTTATAAAAATTTTTGTTAATTTAGTGGGTAGGGATGCCGAGCGGTGAAAGTATAATGTGGACAAGGGGCCTATCAGGACTTTGGCTATCAACAATCATTCCACTGGGTCCGACTCGAGGGTGACAACTGGGAAACTGATGTTGAAAGGCATGTCTCACCTGCAGAAATCTGAAGAACATCCAGTTGGGAAGGTTATATGTCATCTTAAGTTATGGAAATGGGCTCAACCTGCCTCCCATCACTAGGTACTTCACCCCCACCACACCCCTAGATGCTCATACCTGCGAGTTTGGCACACCACGAATATGGGGGGGATTGGGGTTGCCCCACAGAGGAGTGTAGGGAGAGATATTTGCCGGGGGACCGGTAAACTACCATAGCCCGGTACAAGAATTTTGGGAAAAAGATAATTTTTATCAGATTTACTCTGCCAACCAGGGTTAGGGGGAGTGACTTCCAATCTGTGCAACGTTTCGAGAACTTTGCCAGCAGGAGTGTCAGATTGAGATCTATATACCTAGCGACCGGCCCACCCATACGTATCCCCAGATATTTATAGCTGTCCACCCAGACAAGCGGATTCTGCATGGGTGGCCTAGGTCTGGAGGAGTTCAAGGGGTAGATTAGGGATTTATCTCAGTTCACTCTAACTCCCGAATATGACCCAAACTCATTGATTAGCTGTAGGGCTGCTGGGAGTGAGGAGGACACATCATTTAAATACAGAATGGTGTCACCTGTATACAAGGATATTTTCTCCTCTGCCACTTCCACTCGGATTTCTCTAACCACAGGCTCAGCTCAGATCTGCAATGTTAGGGGCTCCACTACCAGAGAAAACAACCCGGGGCTAGTGAAAGGTCTGTGAGAGTGAGTTGTTTGTACGCAACCCAACTCTGGGGGAGGCATACATCATGCGTAGCCATTTAATAAAGACTGGCCCAAACCCAAATTTCTGAAGGACAGCCCAGAGGAACTCCCATTCAACCGAGTCAAACGCTTTCTCGGCATCCAAGGATACCACTACCCCTAGGCGCCTGCTGGGTGTCTGCAAGCCAGCCCAAAGGGGGGTCCAGGGCAGCTTGGGGGGGCATATCTTAGTTCTGCAGGATGTGGTGTGAACCAAACCCCATGGGATCCATCCAAACAGCCCCCTCTCTGAGCACCCCCCTGCAGACTGGGGTAGGGAAGGTGTGCATGAGCACCTTAGAGTGGGGGGCACCCATCATAGCTTCTTCAGGAACAACATAGGAGCAGAAGACCTGCCCGTCAGCCCGGTGTCACCGGATATCACGGTGCATATGTTACCTCTAAGGTGTAACCATGGTGGTGAGCATTAACAGGCCCTGGAAAAATTCCCATGTTACAGGCAGGCATCCAAATCATCCCAGACATCCACTGCAGCAATGGAAGGAGAGAGAGGCACCTCAGTGCCTGCAGACTGTCTTTATGTAGGAAAATGCCTGCTTGGGTGAAGTAAAGCAGCGGGCTGTCTCCCCATCTTCCACCCATAGTCTTGCTGGGAAAAGCATGCTGTATTTGAGGCCCTTTGCCCTCAATTTGGCACGCACTGTATCAAATGACTTGCGCTGGCATTGGGTTTCCACAGAAAATAGTCAGGGAATATCATAAGTATCATTTTCAAACTTCAGCTCCTGCAGGGCCCTGGCCTCTCTCAGCACCATATCTCTGTCTTTGAAGTGCAACAGCTTAAAAATAAACGTGCAAGGGGGGGACCCTGAGTACCACGTGTAGCAGGCACGCAGTGGGCCCTCTCTACTGTAAAGAAGGGGGAGAAAGCTGGCCTTATGCAGCAGCTCTTTAAGGAGGCACTCAGTAAATGCAGTGGGGTCGGTACATTCTGACCCCTCCAGGAGGCTGACGGTTCGCAGGTTGTTGCATCTATTGCTGTTCTCAGCGTCTTTGGCACGGCCTTCCTGGGCTTTTACTTTGACCTTTAATGTATGCAGGAGTGCTTTCTAACTGTATCCTCGGTCGCCAATACCCGCTGCTCCACCTCCGCCACCCGGCTGCGGAATGAGTACAGATCCTGGCAGATGAAATCTATGTTGGTCTGCAGGTGGTCAGTTTTGTCCATCACTCCCTTGTGCTCAGTGCAGCTATATATATATATATATATATATATATATATATATATATATATATATATATATATATGTATGTATGTATGTATGTATGTATGTATGTATGTATGTATGTATATATATATATATATATATATATATATATATATATATAATGTGTGTATATATATATATATGTATATATATATCTCCTTTAAGGATATTTTTCTGCACATGTGTGTAAAAAGTGATTGTGTAACCCATGTGAGGTATTTCAGCAAGGAACGGAGTAAGAGCATAATTCATGTTGAACTCTAAACTGATAACCTGCTAAGGCTTGTAAATTGTCATCTATGAAAATTGTTAGGTACCATAATTTTCCACCATTTCATGGGCGCACACAATTTTGAGTCTTGACTTGTTTGTTTGTGGCTTGTATCTTTTTAATCAACCCAACCCTATATTTCACTCCAAAAAATTGGTTGGGGCCCCCTCTACACAGAGTTACATTCTCAATTACAGTCATATATTCTGAGGTCACACATGCTCACACACACACGCTGTCATAGTGCTCTCTGTGTGGTTTGCTTGAGCCACCAAAATTCATTTTTGAAAAACGGTACAATATACCAGACCAGAGTTTTACAGATGATGGCTATCAAAATATTAATTCCCAAGATACATTTAATAAAATAAAGTATGCTTTTTATTATACATTTTATATTATTTTATTATTATTTATTTTATATATCATGTTTTTATATAATTTTTGTATGGGGGGGGGGGGAGGCTTCTGTCAGAGGGCCCAGAGCACTTGTCCCTTTTGCCCCCTTAATAATCCAGCCCTGCCTAAAAAATATATAGTACTATGTGTTTGATAAACAGCTTTGCAAATACTGTACAAAAAAAAATACAACTGCCACTATCTTATTGTCCATGGCCACTGCTTTTCGCAAAATATATGTTTTGGGGGTTCTAGGTAATAGTCTAGCAAATGCTAATTTTTAATGTGTGTGAAAAAATTAAAAACTGCCCTGAACACAAAGTTGTTAAGGAGATCTATAGCCACAGCATACTCTTTCATCATCATTGTAAGAGCAATACAAACAATAGTTATTTTTGACTACTGAATATAAGCTTACCTTAAAAAAAAAAAAAAAAAACTGTAGTTCCAAAGGCAGGCGCTGCGAAAATGTGTGACACAGCAGTGCCTATTCACAGGGCATAGTAAATATACTAATCACTGAATTCAAGAACGTAAATGTTTAGGGATCTTTTTAAAGTTATAGTACAAATTTCAAGATCATTCAGCTTAATAGGAGTAAGCTAAAAAGAATTGAAATTAAAGTGTAACTCCACTTTTGATGAGAAAAAAACATTCCCCTCTGGGGGGGTTTGTGTACATTGCAAGGATCAGGTTTGGAGTCATGTACAACTTCTGTAAGTTGCTCCATTCTGCATATACAGGCTATAGCTTATACCAATTGAGAGAAGGTAGAAGGAGAGGCGGACAGCCAGCCTAAGGGTAAAACCCGCTTAGCAGCTAATAAAACAAATGTAGCCAGTCTAATAGCGTGTTTAGAGTCATTGGGAACAGGCAAAAGATAATGAACAGGATGCAATGGGACACTAGTACCCAGAAGGCTCTGTAGAAGGGACTGACCAGAGAGCCAGAAAGCTTGAATCAAAGGGCACTCCCAGAAAATATGGTAATGGAAACCTACCTCCCGGTGGCACCTCCAACACAACCAAGAGACCTCCAGATTATATCTACGGATGACCTCCGGAGTTCTATACCAAAAAAAAACACATCACTTTAAAGTCTGTCTCCCTCTGCTCCACACATCTCAAAGCCTTAGAAAAGAGTCCCAAATCTTCTGCCATTGTGGGAGAGGGATGGGTCGTTGAATAATATGAAACCATTTTTATTTAGAGATATGAGCTATCAAGCAGTTTAGCTTCATGTAGAATTTGGTAGATGCGTGATATGAGGTGGAGTTGGTAAGGGCTTTGCGCACATAAGAGTTCAAACACAGTTGGCTTCTCTAAAGTTAGGGCTGGGGATTCTGAGGAAAAGTAGTGTCTGAATTGCAGATGAGAATATAGAAGTTGTCTAGGGAGTTGATGTTTGTGTTGGAGTTCTGCAAATGTGTAAAGTTGGCATGTTAATGGATGAACCATGTATTGGAGATGAAAGATCCCAGCTTACAACCAGGGGTACATTTTTCTGTAGGAGAGGCCAGGGCTCGACAAACCCCGGGCGCCTGGTCGCATTTGCGCCTAGAATTCATGTCCTGGCGACTGGGGCAACGCTGCTGGGGTATCCCGTCTCCATTTGGACCCTGAACTCCGCCGCGCAATTGCATCGGGCCGCGCCGGCCAGTAATTGAGGCCGCGGCTTTGCGGCCTTCTAAAATCTTTCGCTAGTCTGGCGCCATCTTGTGGTTGATGTAGAAATTACACCCTATTCCAATAATGCTAATTCCTAATGGAGTGAAGCTCCCCTGCCTGTTTTTCACTGCCCGCCCATTTCCTTCCCAAAGTGAAGAGAAGGAAGTGATTGCGGGCGTCATCTGGCGCCTTTTGCCCAACGGTGAGTGTGGTGGCTGGTAAATGGCTTCTCATTATATTATATATATATATTAATTTATTTATTAATTTAATTATATATATATATATATATATATATATATATATATATATATATATATATATATATATATATATATATATATATATATTTTTTTGTAAAAAAAAAAAAATATTTTAATTAAGGAAAAAAAAAGGGGGGGGGGCTGCGGCGCTATCTTCCCCTCACTCGTCTCCATGTCAGGCCAGGGACAGGTCCGGATCGCCGTTACCGACCTGGCTCCTAACTTTTTAAGCTGGCTCCTAGATTCCAAGCAAATTTGTCAAGCCCTGGGAGAGGCTATCAGGAATATCTGAATTAAAGAGTATGTTTAACAGAGATGGGCATGTGGACGAGAAGGGAAAAAAGAAGTAAACATTGCTTCCATATGGAGAGAGTGAACAACATCGGATTCAGACATATGCCTCACATTTGGGTTATAGACATATCTAAGGATGACCATAACATAGCACAGGGATGCACTAGGCAGGTGACACTCATTTCAATCTCTGACCACCTACTAGATGCCATTCTAGAAGACCATGTAACTGCTGTCCTAAGAGGAGTGGGGTAATAATAATTAATGACATCTGGGGCACCTAGACCTCCCCAAGAGCAGGGAGCAAATACCACAGACCTGGTTATACGGTGAGATTTGTTGTGCCAAATTAAATTATGAAAGGATCTCTTCACAGCTTTCAGTTGTTTCATCGGGATAGCAGTGTTTGAAATAGGTATAAAAGTTTTGGCAAGATAGACATTTTAAGAACATTAATTCGTCCTCAAAGCGAGAGAGGATAATTATACCATTGGTGTAGGAGACGATTAAATCCTTAAAAAGAAGGGAATATTTAGCTTGGTAAAGAGTATATGAGGAGGTCACTTGAACTCCTAGATATTTGAGGGACGTGGAACACCAACGATAGGGAAAATTTGGTTTGCAGAGTGGCAAGAGTAGCAGGTGCGATATGTATTGGTAAGGCTTCCGTTTTCGTCATATTGACTTTGTAACCTGAAAATGGGCCAAAAGACACCAGTAAGTCATGAAGATTAGGTAGAAATGTATGTGGGCTAGTTAGTGTCAAAAAGAGAGTTTGTATTTTTTTCTGTCTTAAAGAGACCCTGCGGATGTCAGGATAGGAACGGATGGCTGCAGCTAGGGTTTCCAAACACAATATAAAAAGCTGGGGAGACGAGAGACAACCCTGTCTCGTACCATTGCTCACAGGGAATGATGGCGACAGAAAGAATGACATTTACACTCTGGAGGAAGGCTGGGAATACAAAGTGCTTCTATAAAAGGACCTGTGAAACCATATCTGGACAGGGTAGCAAACATAAGGGGTCAACTCAATCTGTGAAATGCTTTCTGGGCTTGTCAAGCAGATCTATAAGGTCAATGGTACGCCTTGTGTTATCTCCTGCATGTCTGGATAACACAAATCCTACCTGGTCTTTATGAATAATTCCAAGGAGGATTAGAGAGAGTCTGTTGGCCAGGATTTTAGTAATGATCTTATAATCAGAGTTGAGCGATTCTATTTGGTCTGTAATTGTCAGTGAGAGAGGAGTCCTTCCCAGGTTTCAGGATTACTGTAACATGAGCATGCAAAATTTGGGAGTATGGGTAGTGCCTTTCATCAGGGAGGTAAATAAATATGGGCTTAGAATTGGAAGAAAGGTTTTGTAGTTTGAGTATGGTAAACCGTCTGGTCCTGGGGATTTATGTGTCGGTAGTTTCTTAACCACCTCAGCCAATTCCCCAGCAGTAATTTTAGCGTTGAGCAAAGAAAGGTGGGCCGAAGAGAGTTTAGGCAAAAAAAAGTCAGACTTGGTCTGTGTGAACTGATATTTGGGTTCTAAATTGAGACAATTATATAATATTGTGGTACAATACCCCAAAGACTGTAGACATGGTATGTAGACAGTATGTGGGAGACCCATTGGCTTGTATAAGGAAATCAGGGGATGATTGAAATGGACCAGGCTTAAGTCTATTTACCAATAATCTGTGTGGGTTGTTGGAGTATTCATAGAACTTTTGTTTAGCCCAGCAAAGGTACTTGGCGACCTTAGTCATATTTAAATACTTGAGTTGATTACGTAGAGAAATAACAGTGCGTAGTCGAGCCACAGTAGAGAAAGAGAGCAACCGAGTCTCAGCTTTATGTAACTGAGCCATAAGAGAGGACTTTTAAAGAGCAGACTCTTTTTTAAGTCAAGAGCCAGCAGAAATGCATTGGCTTTGAAAGTATGCTTTGTGAGTTTCCCAAAGGGTAGAGGTTAGAGCTGCACAATTAATCGTTAAAAATCGTGATCTCGATTCAACTCCTCCGACAATATATATCTATATTGCAAAGTTTGCCGATTCTTTCTCACAGTCTACCAAGTTTAACATGAAACATTGTAACTAACTCTTCTTTCTTAGGTCAAAGGGAGAAACTTCTGTGTGAAAAAAATAAATCCAGGCAGTCTGCCAAGTTTTTAAACAACGTGTAAATGCAGGAAGATTAACCACTTAAAGTCTAAATCTTTTTCTAACACTTGTTTCTTAAGTTAAAATCAATATTTTTTGCTAGAAAATTACTTGTAACCCCCAAACATTATATATAGAGACCCTAGGGCAGTGATGGCGAACCTTGGCACCCCAGATGTTTTGGAACTACATTTCCCATGATGCTCAACTACACTGCAAAGTGCATGAGCATCATGGGAAATGTAGTTCCAAAACATCTGGGGTGCCAAGGTTCGCCATCACTGCCCTAGGGAATAAAGGGAATAAAATGTCAATTGCTGCAATATTTTATGTCACACTGTATTTACCCAGCGGTATTTCAAACGCAGTTTTTGGGGAAAAAATACACTTCAATGAAAAAAAACGAAACAGTAAAGTTAGCCCAATTTTTTTCTGTTTTAATGTGAAAGATGATGTTACGCCATGAGAATTGTGAGAGAATCGTGATCTATCTTCTAAGCAAAAAATTGTGATTCTCATTTTAGCCAGAATCGTGCAGCTCTAGTAAAGGTCTGACACCAAGTTCTGATTGAGTTGGAAGAATTCAGTCAAGGCTTGGGATAGTTGGTCCCTGATGGCTGGAATGCAAATAATGAAGTTGTTGAGATGTCCTGGGGCTAGAAGAGTGTAAAGTAATATCTAGGTGGTCAGAAGAATGATCTGACCACGTGGATGGGTTAATTTCAGAGGCAATTGCAGTTGATAGCAAGGGAGCCGATATGAAAAAAAAATGGTCTAGTCTAGAATTTAGCTTATAGGGAGGGGAATAAAGCGTGAATGGTTTATGTGTTTAATCCTCTTAATCCTCCATATGTCAAAAAGATTGTGAGCTCTAATTGTTTTGCAAAAGGGAGTAGACAGACAGTTTGTTTTTATGGTAGAGATGGATGGGATCAAAACTGGCCTGTCTTTTTCCTGGTGACAGAGTCATGTTGAAGTCTCCCCTAATGATCATAAAAGGTTGAGAGAACTTCTCTAACTTCTCAAACATGTCTGTAAGAAATTGTATTTGACCCCTGTTGGGGGCATACACATTACCAAGCATAAGAGAGCATGTTAAATATTCACAGTTCAGAAAGATAAAACATCCATGAAGGTCCATATATGAGAATCTAATTAGTATAGGGCAGGAGCGTTTTGCCAAAATGGCTACACTGGCCTTCCCTGAAGAGTCAGAAGCCATGTAGGCATTGGGGAAATGTTTAGCAACAAATTTGAAGGTGCAAAAGTGAGTCTCCTGAACCATGATGACATCTGCGGCAGAGGATTGGAACTCTTTCAAAGCCAACCATCGTATTTGAACAGAGTTCAAACCTTGAACATTTATACGTAAGCAACTTTAAAGCCATGAGAGTAAAACATATTTATAAGCAGATAATATATAGTGCTTCAATAAGAATAAAAAAAGACCTAAGGCTGATGGTGTAGAGAAGAAGTCAAAAGAATAAAATGTGAAGAACAAAAAAAACTTGAGCCATCTAAAACAGCAAATAAAATGTCCAAGCGGCCTGTTTGAGAAACCTGAGACAGGTCAGAAAAAAAGACCTGGCGATATAAAAAGCAAAAAAAACACAAGGAAAACAACCTGTAAGGTAAAAAAAAACAGACAGGGAACCAGGGCCGTGGCCTAGGTGTATGTAGAGGAGCAAGGAGACCTGTAAAAACCTGCATAGGAGCCCCCCACCTTCCGGTTGGTGGGTTCAGCAAAGAGAACATTCAAAACAGAAAACAAAATGATCTGAAAAACATTTCCCTCATATAGGGAGTATGGCCATAGGTAGGGAGGCCAGATTGGCCAAAAGGAAAGAGAGGACAAACATCCAATGATGATCCCTGGAGAAACCTTCAAGTCGGGTGTCTGCTTGATGGACGCCTCTGGGGAGTGGAGAGAGAAGTTTGCGAAATCCGACTTTCGATAAATTGTGCTGTGAGGGCAGTGGCAAAAGGTCCTCTTCAGTTAGGGGTGGAGGGCCTAAGTTGTGCAAAAAGGGCTCACTTTCCTGGAGATCTCGCATGGAGTATTGGGTACCATCCCGGGAAGCAGACAGGCAGAAGGGAAAGCACCAACGATAGATGACTGTGGGATTGTAGATGAGCAGTCAATGGATGTAGATTTGCGACGTTTAGCAAGGGTTATGGGTGACATATCACTGAAAATCTGTATCTTGGCCCACTTAAAGTCGACCCTGTTTCGGTTTCGAGTAGCCACTGTGAGAGCTTCCTTAGTAGCTGTCGTAGTAATGGAAGCAAACAATAATGTCTCTGGTGTTGGCTCCTGCAGGGGGGCTTTGGTGCTAGAGATCTGTGTGCTCTATGCCAGCACCAATCTATGTCAGGAATGAGGGGCATTAAGGTGTTGAACAGGCTCAGAAGGTATGGACAAATGTCCTGATCCCCAACCAATTCTGGCACCCCTCTGATCCGTAGATTTTGTCTGCGTTCCCTATTCTCCAAATCTTCCTGTTTGTATGGAGCTGGGAAACTGTGTTTTAGGGCTGCATTATCTTCCTCCAGCATATATGCACATATTGTACAAGATCATCAAATTTAGTTTCTAAAATGTCAGTATGTTGCCCCAACTGTGTGATCTCGCCTCTGAGCTCATGTGCAATCTTACCCACTTCTTGGGATATGGTGGGGGTCAAACTGTGGAGCAGGGATTGCAATTTGTCATCCAGGACCTCTGCTTTGAGTGTGGTCTGTGATCCAGCCTGAATTTTGGAAGGTATGGTGAAGACGGCACTAATTACTCCACTCCACTAATGCTTTCACATCTGCCTATGCTCCAGCAACAGAAGGAGCATTCACCACATTTTAGACTTGAAAATGCTAAATTACTTTAATCATGGAAAAGGTTCTGTGCTTGCTTCCCTCCTCTTGAAGACTTTCTGGCATTGGTGGACATCAAGGGTGCTTACTGCAATGTCCACATATTCCCGGTGTATCAACACTACCTACTTTCTTCTTTAGACACTCAACATTACCATTTTTTTGCCGTTTCCTTTGGCCAGTCCACTGTACCTTGGGCCTTCATCAAGGTGCTTGTCCCTATCGGTACATTGTGAGAGGAGAGGGGGAGAGATCGGATGGCAGCAGCACTGTGGGCTGGATCGGTAGTGCCCACAATGCTGCTCTGTGACAATTGCAGTCACATCCAGCCATCCATCAATCCATGCTCATACTCTGCCATACTCTGCCATACTCTGCCATACCCTGCCATACCCTGCCATACTATGCCATATCCTTCAAAATAAAAATAAATATTAGTGCGCTAAAAAACTAAAATGATCAGAACATTGAATTAAACACAATATTGTGTCTCCACTTCACATGGATTTATAGGGTATACCCTTTTCTCATATCCATGAAAAAGTGCTCTCGTGCATAATTACGTGCAAAACATACCAATATAAAGTGCCCCAAAAAAATTACCATTTGTATAAACTTTCAACAAAAATCATTACAAGTGCACACTTAGTAAGAAAATATATCAGGAGAAATATTCACGTAAACTAAAAATAAATTGCCATCACATATTGTATGGTGTATGGGCTTCATACAATCAATGATAAGGTGCTCTCATGCATAGATGCAACCAAAATGATCTCAATCAATAGTAAGGTGCTCTCATGCATAAATGTAACCACAATGATCTCAATCAATAATAAAGTGCATAAAAAGTGCCAAAGATATCTGCAATATCCTGCCATACTCTGCAATACCCTGCCATTCACTGCAATACCCTGCCGTACCCTGCCATACCCTGCAATACCCTGCCATACTCTGCAATACCCAGCCATACCCAACCATACTCGGGAATACCCAACCATGCTCGGCTGTACTCGGCCTCTGTATGTGGCCAGGCTGTGGAAGTCTCACATATGGTATCGCCGTACTCAGGAGGAGTAGGAGAATCTATTTTGGGGTGTCATTTTTGGTATGTACATGCTATGTGTTAGAAATATTGTATAAACGGACAACTTTGTGTTAAAAAAATAAAAATAAAAAATGTGTTTTGACCACTTCCCGCCTACTGGCCGTCATATGATGTCCTTGACTTTGTGTGGGGATATCTGAATGATGCCTGCAAATACATCCCTTGTTGTAATAGGAATAAAAGTGATCAAAAAAAATATTTTTGGGAAAAAAAGAGTCAAACTAAAATAAAGTAAAATGAACAATAAAAAAAAAAAAATTTTTTTAAAGCCCCTCTGTCCCCGTGTGCTTGCATGCAGAAGCGAATGCATACGTAAGTCCCGCCCACATATGAAAACAGTGTTCAAACTACACATGTGAGGTATTGCTGCGAACATTAGAGCAATAATTTTGGTCCTAGACCTCCTCTGTAACTCAAAACATGTAGCCAGTAAAAAAAATTAAAACGTCACCTATGGGAATTATTGAGTAGCGAAGTTTGGCGCCTTTCCACGAGTGTGTGCAATTTCGAAGGGTGACATGTTAGGTATCTATTTACTCAGCGTAACTTCATCTTTCACATTATACAAAAACATTGGGCTAACTTTACTGTTTTGTTTTTTGCAAAGCACAAAAATGTTTTTTTTTTTTTTTTGCAAAAAAATAACTCGTTAGAAAAATTGATGTGCAAGTACCATGCGAGATAAAAAGTTGCAACGAGTGCAATTGTGTTCTCTAGGGTCTTTGCTAAAAAAATTACACAGATGCTCTGGGATAGGCGGGTCTGCAACCCATGATCTGGGTTTGCCAATCTGCCATCCCACAGAAGGAGGTCGCGTGCCACATCAGAGAGCTCCGCGGGCCACTGGTTGGGCACCCCTGCTGTACAGTATATATACTTGTGTGTTCAGAAAGACATCCGGGTCTTTTTTTAAAGAAATCTGTTTAGTTGACTGGAACCAGCTCCTGTAGAAGACTATTCTAGATTTCCACAACTCTTATGCCCCGTACACACAATCAGACTTTCCGACAACAAAACCATGGAATTTTGTTCGAAGGTTGTTGGCTCCAACTTGTCTTGCATACACACAGTCACACAAATGTTGGCCAACAATTACGAACATGGTGACGTATAAGACATACAACGAGGCGAGAAAAAGGAAGTTCAATAGCCAGTGCGACTCCTTCTGCTTGAATCCGAGCATGCGTGAACTTTTGTCCGGCGGACTTGTGTACACACGATCGGAAATTCTGACAACAACGTTTTGTTGGTGGAAAATTTGAGAACCTGCTAGCCAACGTTTGTTGGCGGAAAGTCCGACAACAAATGTTCGATGGAGCATGCACACGGCCGGACTTTCAACCAACAAGCTCACATCCAACATTTGTTGTCAGAAAAGTGTTTGTACGGGGCATTACAGTAAACAGGGTGGAATCTGTCAAACAAACCTTTTTATTTGCAAGTTTTTAGGAGTGAGCAAATGACCATAGAGTTACTTCTAGAATAATATAATGAACATAGATGCAAATTAAAAAAGAAAAAATAACGATCTTCCATTCACATTATTTAAAAAATATATATATTAGGGAAGAAAAGTTTTTATGCCCCTAACAGCATGATTTTCCCATTTTTTTTTTTTTTTACCTATTTTCGAGAGCCTTATTGCTTTGGCAGCAAGAACATTTTTCGCTTCTCACAATCATGAAGTCCATTATTCCTTATAAATTGACTGGTTGCATTAGTTATCTAATTTAATTTCACAAACTGCGCTGTTTTTCAGATAAATGAAAACCATATCATTCAACACCATTGTTTTTATAGACTTATTCTAGTTAGATGGCATGAATGATGTTAATTTCCCTTGGAAATATGTGTATTATTTCTAGCAGTTTGATGTTACCAGCATATGTTCCATTGCTTGTTTCCTCCCAAGAAAATGTCTGCTGGGAAAAAAAAACTATTTTTAAATCATATTCCATATTATTTTATTCCCAGTTTTATATACCAAGACCTTGTGATACCCTATTAATATTTACTTAGAGATTCTTATCACTTGCCCTTTCCTCTGGGAATAATCTACCTCTTGATTTAATGCTGGAAATGAACAGAAATTCTAAAATGAATTTGTAGCTCATTAGTTATACATTTTTTGTAATGTATGCATCATTATTCGTTGTTAGCTGCAAAAGTTCTCCCTGTGACTGAGCAGTTCGATTTGACTTGTCAGACCCCTAGAAATAGCCTTTTCATTTCAAGCTTGGTACATTATACAGCTGCTGCTAATAACTTCCTATTTAGATGGGGAGATGTACATATTCTGCCTTCTAATGTACATATATCTGTTATTCCTATCGAGCAGGTAGACAGCTTGTAGGAGATGTCTAGTTATTATGTTAAATTTTAACTGCACCCAGAAGACACCAGGGGACAATAAGCTGTGCTAATTACAGCATTGGGAATAGGTGGGTTGATAGGAGGTAGAAATGTTGGCATGACAGATGTTCGACTTCGACAGTCTGGTTATAATTAATATGAATGTCCTTTTTAGTGTGAACTTTTCTTTACCTTTTTGCTTCTGTCTATTTTGCTAGCCTGTGGCAGTTCTATACCCATGAGGGTAAGTTCTCTACCATTGCGAAACCGAGCAGTATCTGAGCTGAATGAAGAGATGGAAAACAATTTTTGCTTCAGCAAGTTTAAATCATATATCCAAATAGTGTTGTTTTCAGAGTGATGGCTATTCTTTTCAAACAACTTTCTCTCAGATGTCTTTTGGCCTGAGAAATAAATCAATTGTCATGGTCTGCAGTCCAAGTGCTGTCAATTATTGATGCCCTGTTCAACACCCCAAGTAGAAGAATTCAGCCCAGCTTAGCACAATGTAAGTTAAATATTTACGCAAGATGAATCCCAGTGATTTTTCCCAGCATAGACGTTAATACAGTCATTAAATCAAAAAGCTGCCGCATGTTTTACAAAACCTTCTCCTCCTCTACTATCCTGACAAAAACATCTGTTTAGAAGATCCCATTATTGGCCAGATCATTTACAAACACATTGAGATAATTAAATGTGCTTTAAAAATGATTAGACTTTGAATCTAATAACTTTAATCAGATACGTTTTATAGGGCCCAATGTGGAAGAAAGTCTTTTAGTTTGTAAACTTTTTTTTTCATTTCCCATTATGTCTTTAAACCACACCCAACATTTATTTACCTAGCCCTTTACTTTTAAATGATCCCACTGGACCCAGACCCTATTTTGCAGCTCTATGTTGTTTTGCACATTTTGCCATTACAAACCAAACTTGAGTTAACTAGATAATTCATATTCCTTAATTGTCAAAAACTGGATCACCTGCTGGTGACACTGTTGTTCCTGGACTGGAAGGATGTAGTTCCGGTGCCCACCAGCGGGTGTCTCCCAGCAGATGCCAGCAATTCATTTGCATCTGATTCTGGCTGCTGGGAGGGTATTTTAGTCTCTCTTCTACTATTCCCTCTTTCTTCAGTGTTTTGCTTCCTAGCCAAATACCACTTGTTGATTCATCCTGAGCCTTATTCCTGATCCTGACTTTTCTCCTTCCCTATACCTTCATCCTGCGCCCTGCTGTCTTTTAACTGTTCTCCGTGTTCTGTATTCCAGTTCCGGCCCCTTTCCTGACTGCTCCTTGCACCGCTAGTTTAAGCCTGTTTTTTTTTTTTAAGATTTTATCGGGTTTTAACAAGACAAAACAAGGGGAAGCAGTATCTTTCACATTTTGGTACATATTAAAGATACATAGTCATTGGGGTGCCAATAACAAGGTGTGAATAATAATCATATTTGAACCTCATAGGTACTTCTGGTATCATGCCAGCTGGAGCAGGATGTTATCCTCCACTCCAGACACTCCATCTAGGACCACTTGGTGTCCTAAGAGGGGGATAACACTGCCACATCTCATGCCCCCTGGTTTTTATAGTTATACCTTTCTTGAGGTAAAGAGGATAAAACAAGAACAAGAACTGGTGAGAACATCTGTGCAGTCTCAGCTGCTTCAAGGAAACATACAAGCGAAGTAACATATTCAGTGGGGGCTTAACATCTAAGGTGTAAGTTGGGGTGTATTGTGACTGATTGTGTGTCTCTTGTCACTGATTGGATAGCTGCTTGATTGTGGGCCATGCTTGTTCTTTATTGCCATTCACATGTCCGTACTGTATGTACTCTGACCTGCGATCTGTGTTAAGTTATAGGATCTTAGTCTTTGAGTTACTGTGAGGGTTGGGGTTGTGAGGTTTGAGGTATGCGGATTGGGGGATGTGTCTGGGGGAGGGGGGTAGGATTACAGTAGCAGGGGTGGGTAGGATATGTCTAAAGGTCATCAGGGCATATTTTGAGGGAGTTGGGGGGGTAATCTGGATTTGTCTATCTCTGTCTCCCCCCACAGCTCCAGAGGCACTTCTAGGTGGTGGCGTTTTTGTATTCCGTTCTGACGAAGTGTAGCCAGCATGACCATATTTTTCTGAATTTGGAGGGCGTGTCTCTTGCTTGATGTATTAGTTCTTTCATGTCTGCTGTTTTTTGTATGCGTCTAAACCATTCTAGTACGGATGGCGTACTGAGGATCACCATTTGGTTGGAAGGCACATCCTCGCCGCGTTCACCTTGTGCATGGCGAGTGAGCGTAAGTATGGTTTTTTCGAGGGTGTGGTTTAAGAGGAATTACGCAGCTGTGAATTTGAGATCGAGCGTGGTGATTTGGTTTGTAAGTCGTGGACCTCTTTCCAGGAAGGTTGTAATTTTTTTTTTTTTTTTTTTATTCTTTATTTAAATTTTTCATTTAAGTTGCGTACAAAACATAGGAAGGTTGTAATTTTGAACACGTCCACCAGATATATATTAGCGATCCCAGCTCCTCCCCACATCTCCAACACTGTGGAGAGACGCCAGCATATATTTTGTTCAACTTAAGTGGGGTCCTATACCACCGTGTGAATAATTTTAAAGGCATTTTTTTGTACGTATACATTTACAGTTCCTTTGTGGATTCATGTGTATATGTACTCCCAATCCTGTTCTGTATGCTTTAGTGATAGTTTGCGTTCCCATTTAAGACTGGCCCAGTTGGGAGTTTGGTCTATGAATAGTAGTGCGTATGTATTAGAGACTAGATGTCTTTGCGGTTCGGTTTTTAAGCATTGCTCTTCGAAGGGTGTGGTTCGTCTGGACCATTCAGGTTGCGGTTTGGGTTTTTCTAAGAAGTGTCTAATTTGCATGTATGTCCAGAAGGGGAATATGCCATTTGTCATCTGTGTTGCTAGCTGTGATTGCATGAAAAGGTGTCCTTTGTCATAGAAGTGTTCTGCTCTGACTGTCGTGCGGGGCCACAAATCCGTCAGGAACGTTGTGGAGTTCCCGGGTGGGAAGTCTTGGTTCTGGCGGAGTGGGGTCATGGGGCCTGAGATCGTGGAGATTTGATGTTTGTGACAGGATTCCCTGAAGGAGTGTAGCGTCGGGTTAATGAGTGGGTGATTTTTGAAATTTAGAGGGGTGTGTTTCGGGTTGATCCACAGTATTTGTTGCAGTGGGAGGGGAGACATGGAATGTTCTAGTTTGACCCATGGTTTGACTTTCAAGTGCATGTTCCAGTCTATGACTTTAGCTAAGTAACAAGCTTGGTGATATTTCCGTATGTCAGGTAGGCCTATGCCGCCCTTAAGTTTGGGGGTTGTGAGGCTTGCATAGCTCAGTTTTGGGCGCGATATACCCCATATGCATTTTGAGCAAGCTTTTTGATACATCGTGAAGAAGGTTGGCGGGATTTTTATGGGGGCAGTCTGCAGTAGATGGAGAATTCTAGGTAGTATGTTCATTTTTATAATGGCGGCCTTTCCAAACCATGAAAAGAGTTTAGTGGACCATGATGTAAGATCTCTCTTAATATTTCGTAGCAGAGGGATATAATTTGTGGAATATAAGTGTGTGAAGGAGGATGGTAATTGTATTCCTAAGTATGTGATCATCTTTTTGTTTAATTTGAATAGTAAATTAGATTGGCATTGTTTGCATATTTTTTCTAGTAGTGTAACGTTTAGGGCATTGGACTTGGTGAAGTTGATTTGTAAATTTGTCAGGGATTTAAACAGGTCAAAATCTTTGAGCAGATTTGGGATTGTTGTGAGTGGCTCCTGAAGGAATAAGAGGATGTTGTCCGCAAAAGCGGCCAATTTGTATGTCTGGTGGCCTATTTCTATACCTTTTATGTCTGGGTTCGCTCTAATGCGTCTAAGTAATGGCTCCAGAGTGAGAACGAATATCAATGGGGATAGGGGGCATCCCTGGCGTGTTCCATTCGAGACGGAGAAGGCGTCCGACAGGTGGCTGTTTACCTGGACTTTTGCTGTGGTGTTAGAGTACAATGTGAGTATATAGTTTAGCATTTGGTGGGGGATCCCTATGGCTTTTAGTGCTTTCGTAATATAGTCCCAGGCCACTCTGTCGAACGTCAAGGGACAAGAAAAACCCTTGGTGGTGGTTGGACGTGAGCCAGTGGTTGATATTGATGGCTTTAAGTATTGTCCCTTGCCTCCCTGCCCGGAATGAACCCTACTTGGTCCAGGCCGACCAGTTGGGGAAGCAAGGGGAGTAGGTGGTTGGCCAGGATTTTTGCATACCACTTGAGGTCCACATTCAGTAGTGATATTGGTCGATAGTTGGTGACCAGGGAGGGATCCTTCCCTGGTTTCGGGATTTCTGCAATGTGGGCTGTCATTAGGTCCCGTGGGGGATCTGATGGAGACGCAAACGAGCTGAAGGTCATTATAAAGTAGGGGGTGAGTAGCTCTGAGAAGGTCTTATAGTATCCTGCTGTCAGGCCATCCGGTCCCGGACTTTTGCCCAGTTTCATTCATTTCAGTGCTACTGCCGCTTCTTCACTTGTTAGGTGGTTCGCTAGATCTTGGGCCTGGGTGTTAGAGATTGGGGCTGGACTGTACTGAGTCAAGAAGTCGGAGATTAATTGGTTTCTAGATGCTGTGTTGATCATGGGATCCTCTTTGGTTAGATTGTAGAGTTTTGAATAGTATTCAGTGAATTGTTTGGCAATATCGGGGTTGCATTTAGTTTATGTCCCAAAGCGTTTGTCAGGGAATGTATCGTTGAATCGGCTCTCTTTGCTTGTAAGGCTCTGGCCAATAATTTCCTGCCTTTATTGCCGTATTCATAGTATACTTTTTGCGAGATGGAGAATTTGCACCGTGTTTGTTTACCTAGAACTTCTAATAGTTCTGCTCTGGTGCAGACCAGGGCTTGTAGGGTTTCTAGGGCTTGGGTGCGTTTATGTGCTCAATCCAGTTCTTGTATCTGGGTTGTGAGAGTGGTTATATGTCTTAGCCTTTCCCTCTTTCGTCTAGCCGCTGCTGCGATCAGAATGCCTCTGATCACGCACTTATGGGCTTCCCAAGTGGTGATTGGGGAGGTATCAGTATGTTTGTTTTCAATAAAGAATTGTTTGATACTGTTGTATCCCTTCTGCAATAGAGAGGTCTGAGAGGAGCAAGGGGTTTAGTCTCCAGATCTGTGGGCGAGTGTACACCTCTGGGAATGTTATGGACATGGATATCGAATGGTGGTCGGAAAGAAACATAGGTTCTATGGTCGCATGTTGAAGGAAGGGTAGGTCAGTTTCTGTGATGAATAAATAGTCAATTCTTGTCTATCTGTTATGTGGTTTTGAGAAAAAGGTGAAATCTCTTCCGTTAGGATTTAATGTGCGCCAGGAGTCGTACAGCAATAAGCCTTTTAGGTTGGATTTAATGGAGCATAAGGCTGCGTAAGGGAGTGAGGAAGCTCCGGTGGAGGTGTTTTGTAAAGGGTTGAGGGATAAGTTGAAATTGCCTCCTAGGATAAGGATGCCGTCTTGGAATTCTGTGAATGCTCTGGTCATATCCTTGAAGAAGGCTACCTGACCGCTGTTTGGCGCATAAATGTTTGCCAGTGTGATCTTTCTATCAAGGTATGACCCTTTCAGAAATATGAATCTGCCACTATTGTCAGTTAGCATGTCAGTAATTTGGAAAGGACAATGTCTGGCCAGGAGGATTGAGACCCCTTTCGTTTTGGCTGATTGATTGGTTGCATGATAAGAAGTTAAGTAGTGTCTAGACTGTAATTTCGGTATGCTGTCGGAGCGGAAGTGCATAGTTTAAGCCTGTTTATTCTTGTTGCCCATTTTGTATATATTATATTATAATTAGTTTGGTTTTCTGTCTTAGCTTTCTAGTTAGCTTTTTTCTCACTTTAATGGTTTCCTTAAAGTGGATTTCCACCCAAAAGTTGAACCTCCGCTTATTTGTGGCCTCCCCCCTCCGATGCAGCATTTGACATCTTTTGGGGGGGGGGGGGGTACCTGTTTTGACAGGTACCCTTCCCCACTTCCAGGAGACTGTGCCGCGGTGCCGTTCCTCAGAAGTTTGACCTTTTTCCACTGCTGGGCCAGTTAGGAAGCACAGCGAGCTTTGTGCATGCGCAGTAGGGAACCGGCTGTTAAGCCGAAAGGCTTCACTACCGGTTTCCCTCACTAGGAATTGGCGGTGGCAGCGCCCATTAGTCAATTCGAAAATCGGCTGGGGTGATGACATCACGGGCTCCCTGGACATGGAAGTGTCCACATATTAAAAGTCAGCAGCTACAGTATTTTTATTTTTATTTTTTCCACCAGGCAGAACGCCTCTTTAAACTTTCACATTTGCTGTGTGTTCTATTTACTGGTGTTTGATGTGTTTTGTTTCACTATATATGAACTTGCTTTATTATATACAGTCTGATTTCAGTTTCCTAAGTGCAGCTACATAGACCTGGTAATCTCTGCTGCTGAATGCCTGCTCTTGGTATCCCTGACATTATATTCAATTGATTTGACTAAAATCAGTTAGGGGGTCAGTTCCAATTAGCTCTTGCTATAGATTTGTTCGAACTTAGAAGTGAAGTATGGGATATACAAAAAAAAAGTACCACTATTTGGATGCAGCATTGAGCTAGGAAAGGGAGGGGGCGACAGGCTCAGGCTCCTAGCGGCGCAGCTGAGAGGCTGAGCCAGTTGCTGGTCCAGGGAACTGGTTGGATCCCAACTATAAAGTTTGGATCTTTCACTAGCCTGGATTGGCTAAGTGACTTCAGCTGACAGTGGCACGCTGTCGGCTGCAGATGAGTCATGGGAGTCCAGAAAGAACTGCACTCCTGTGATCCATAGCAGAAGTAGGGTCAAAAGAGCTTCACTTTCTTTCTTCTATTTTTATCTGGTAATCCAGCCAGCAAGTCTGTTGTTTTTCACAGCACAAACTCTCCAGAAAAATATATCAGTTTACATGGATGAGACAGACCACTTAACACTGGCAGGGGTGTGTACAATGATCAGCTTTTATTTATGCAAAAACATTTTCCCAAAAGGCAAAAAAATGAATTGGAACATCATTACTTATGGGGGTCTAATAATTATGCTGAAGAAAAATACAGGAACAACCAGATTCAATTCTACGCCTATGCTAAAAAGTTGTGCCATGTTGCTAAAGTAGTAATGCTATCACAATTACAATGTTTCTAGGTGCCATACCCATATTTAATAATTACAAGTATTTATAAAGTGAGCATAATTTATGCAGTCCCTGCCCTCAAGGATTTATAATGTAAAGGTCTCCCATGCATACATACACATACTGGGGCCAATTTAGACATTAGTCCGTTAACTTACCAGCATGTTTTTGAGTGCAGGAGGAAACTGAAATTCCCTAACCTATACACACAGTAGATCCAAGTAGCACTTGCAAAAGTGCTGTAAGCAGTGTATTTTGTCTACTGATTGAACAATACGTCTTCTTCTGGGCACCAGACACTAGAAAATGTTTGGGTAGATTCTGTTTTGAAGCGCAAAAATACTCAGTTTTAAAAGTGTCAGTAGGCCTTATATTCTATAGTATTACCCATTGGTTAGGTATCACTTCTGATACCCTACCATTCTTATAAACCAGGACTGTCCAAGCAGCTATAGCAGATAGTATTTAACCACTTGCCGACCAGCTCATGCAGATATACCGCGGCAGTTAAGCTCTCCTGCGCGAACCAGGTACGTCGGTCCGCGCAAGGAGAATAGCGGGCACACGCACGCTAACCGTGCGCCATGGGAGGATTATCTGCGGGTCCCACAGACTCAATGTCTGCAGGCGACCTGTGATCGCAATGAGGAGAGGCAGAACGGGGAACTGGCTATGTAAACAAAGCGATTCCCCATTCTGCCAAATGACATGACAGAGATCTACTGTTCCCAGTGATTAGGAACAGTGATCTCTGTCATGTTCCAGTGAGCCCATCCCCCCTACAGTTAGAACACACTTAATCCCTTGATCGCCCCCTAGTGTTAACCCCTCCTCTGCCAGTGTCATTTTTACATTGATCACTTCAGTTGTATAGCACTGATCAATGTAAAAATGTCACTGGTCCCCAAAAATGGTCATTTGGGGTCAGATTTGTCCGCCACAATGTCACAGTCCCATTATCACAGATCACAGCCATTACCAGTAAAAGCAATAAAAAAAAGCAATAAAACAAAGTCCCTAAATCTATCCCATAGTTTGTAGACACGATTGCAAACCAATCAATATACGCCTATTGCAATTCTTTTTTTTTTTTTACCAAAAGTATGTAGACAAATAGATATCAGCCTAAACTGATGAATACATTTTTTTTTATATATATTTTTTTTTGGGGGGGATAAAGTAGCAGAAAGTATGTATGTGTGTGTGTGTGTATATATATATGTATGTGTGTGTGTGTGTGTGTGTGTGTGTGTATATATATAATTTTTTTTTCTGTTTATATCGCAAATGTTTGGGTACAGTGTCGCACGACCACACAATTGTCAGTTAAAGAGAAGCAAGGTGCCATATCACAAAAAATGGCCTGGTCTTTAAGGGGGGAAAACCTTCTGGGGCTGAACTAGTTAATGAAAGTCAATTATGGATTAAGATACCTGACAGGCAAACACTGGTTGTCAAGTTTGGTGGGGGTTTGATGGGAATGCAAACATACAAACACTAGTATTCAAAGATGGTGGGGAGTTTTGAAGAACAGATAACTCCCGTTAAAGTATTACTAAACCCACAACAGTAAAATCAGTCTGTATAGGCAGCAAAGCATGCTTGTTATACTCACTGTGAAACTTAAGGGGTTAATCTTCTGCATTGTGTAAAAAGGTTGTTTTATCCTGTATGCATAGATTCCCCCCCCCCCCCCCCCCCCCGCCCCCTGCACTGTATATCTGGGGAAGGCCAGCTAACACAGGCAGAGTAGCAGACCTGCACATGCTCAGTGTCTTTTATGCTGGAGAGAACATTAGCTTGTTCATCAGAGCTAGCCAGGTCACATGATATTGACATCACACATGTGGGCGTGTATACAGGCTGCAATGGAAATCTCCACCTTCCTGTATTCTCAGCACTGGAGAAACTGTGCAATTTATCATGTAACCATGGTATATAGATCATCCAAAAAGATATATAGTGGCAGTATTTTCTGTTTAAAATGTTTTTATTGACAGCAATCAACAAACAATGACATATAGTCAGTTGAGAGTAATAAAACTACAAATTACAACAGTATATTGATAATGAGCTACAGAGAAAAATGTAATGGTTTTGGAGATTAAGAATTACATAGGATTACGCAGACAACTATACATTGATTAGTTCCGGGTAGTGCTAGTCCCGAGATACGAGCGTCTACTGTAGTAGTGAATAAGAGACAAGAGTATTACTCCATGGGATGAGGGTGAGGCAGTATATAAAGGTGCTATACTAATTGACTGTTTCACCAACGGTATATATTAGGTAAGGGAATAAGTAAGAGAGGGGGGGAGAGACAGATGAGTTGAAGAAGTAAGAGAGGGAAGGCAAGAGCTGCCAGAAGAGGGGTCGGGAGTGTCGAATGGATCTCCATCATATTTAGTTATAAACCTTGGGGTCAGGGAGAGTTAAGGCTCAAGGAGGTGTTTGTCAAAATCCGGGGGCAGGAAATGGTCTATCCAGGGCCACCATATATTGAGGTGGCGGGGGATTCTGTCTAAGATTGTGGCTTCAATTTTGCTATGTATCATGGCTTGGGTGACTCTATTTTTGTCTTCAACTATATTCAATGTTGAGGTTTTCCAAGCCTTAACTATCATTTGTTTGGCCGCTGCAGTAAGGTGGAGGAGGAGGCGGAGCTGGGCTCTGGGCTCGTACAGTCGATTGTAACATGATTCAACAATGCAAGAGCTGGGTCATGGTGTAAAGGGAGCAACGTAAAGCCCATATGAAAGTTAGAAATCCAAAAATGCTGCAAGGCAGGGCACGTCCACCATATATGAATGTGTGTACCTCTTTCTCTGCAACCACGGAAGCATATCGGGGGGTAGCCCGGCAAGAATTTATTAATCCATGCAAGGACCATGAACCACCTCATGAGGACTTTATAATTTGCTTTGAGTGCAATAACATTTTGGGAGGAGGTCTTTGTGTTGGTACATATATCTGTCCAGTCCTCTGCGTCTAAGTCCTTGGACCACTGCATAGCATATGGTGGGAGGCTAGCTGGATGTGATGTGAGAAGACTATATAAGCGGGAAATGATGCCCAGGGCATATGGATCGGACTCACATATGCTTTCATATAAAGATAGGCTATCTAGTGATGAGTGTGCGCCTATGGTTGTCTGGGAAAAAGTGGGCAATCCAGCAGTACCAAAAGCATTCCTTGGATGGGAGTTGTGTTTGTGCTGGTAGGGCAGGGAAAGTTTTAAGGGAGTTGCTGGTAACAAGGTCACGTATGCGTTGCAGTCCAGATTGGGTCCAGGCTTGGAAGGAAGCTCAGATGAGTGAAGCCAGGGTAGAAATTTGGGAAAGTAATGGAGAGTGTGGGGACATTAGTTTACATGGGTCCCTCAGTTTATCCCAGAGTCTAAGAGATTGTTGTGTGATAGGATTGGTTATGAGGCCACATGTTGAATTGGACATCCATAGCAGGTTATTCACTGCCAGGGGGTGAAGGTCTACTGCTTCCAAACTGACCCACAGTGGGGGTCTTGGTTTTTGGTATAGCGCAATCTGAGCCAGTTGGGCTGCATGATAGTATTGTGCAACATTAGGAAGTCCTAGGCCCCCACTGAGCTTGTTGTGGAGCAATATGGTTCTTGAAACCCTAGGTTTTGTGGGGCCCCATATGTATTCAAATACTTGAGTTTGTATGACCCAGTGGAAGCAAGGGGGATTGCGATTGGGAGGACCCTATAGAGGTACAAGAGTTTAGATAATAGTAACATCTTGACAACCGCGACACGCCCAATCCAGGAAACACACAGCGGCTGCCAAGAGGCCAGTAGGGTGGAGAGATGGGACAGCATAGAAAGATAGTTCATTTGGAAGAGTTGCATTGGGTTACTAATTAGCTTTATATCTAAATATGGGATCGGAGATGTGGACGAGTTAAAGAGAAAGTTATCCCGTAGGTGTTTAAACTCCTCCTGTGGGAGGGGCACGTTGAGGGCCCTTGATTTGGACTGATTGACCTCTAAGCCTGTTACAATTGCAAATTTGTCTAATATCTGAATAAGATTTGGGAGGGTCTTATGGGAAGAGGTTATAAATAATAAAGTGCCGTCGGCGCAGAGACACAATTTGTGAGTAGTAGAGGCAACCTCCAGGCCTTTAATGTTGGGGTTCGTTCTTATCAAGGCCACTAGTGGTTCAATTATGAGGGCAAAGAGTAGGGGGGAAAGGGGGAATCCCTGCCTTGTCCCCTGTTAAATAGGAAAGCAATCTGAGCGAAACCCGAAATATTTAACATATGGTTGAGGTTGGTCATATAAAGAGGTTATCCATTGTAGAAAATTCAGACCAAAGCCCCAGCGTTGTAGTATAAAGTGTAGGTAGGACCAGGAGACCTTCCTAATATTGAGGGACAGAAGATGCATGGGAATTTAGTGAGGTGTTGTAGTAGAATTACTTGACGCATGTTGTTGCTAGCCTGATGTCGTGATATGAAACCAACTTGGTCTTTATGTATTAGCCCCCCAATGGTCGGGTTAAGTCTCAATGATAACATTTTGGCTAGAATCTTGATATCCAGATTAAGTAAGGCTATGGGCCTGTAATTGGACCAGAGGGTATAATCTGTGTTCGGTTTGGGAATCATGGAACTGATGGTTGTCAACGTGTCCCGGCCAAAGGAACAGTGCTTAAGCTGGGCATTAAAATAATTTTTCAGGAGTGGGGCTAGTGTGTCAGCTAATTTCTTATAATACATGCTTGAGAGGCTGTCTGGTCCTGGTCGTTTGTAAGGTTTAAGTCTTTTAATAGCTAAGAGGACTTCATCAGTCGTACCAGGGCATTCCATGGACACACAGTTGACCTTCCATAATTTGGGTATAGCTATATCTTGGCATATTGTCTCAGCTTAGTTCAGAGGAAAAGAGGCCTTTGCTTCATATAGCTCGGCCAGTCTCCTTCGGAATTCGGACTGCAACTTGACAGGGTTGCTTGAATGGACATCTTTAGCCAGCCTGAGTCGTATGGGGTTATGGACCTGTTCCGGTCGACAAAGTCGTAGGGCCAGGAAGGTGTCTGGTTTTGTTGGCTTTAGTGAATATGGCAAGGTTGGACCTGCGTATGGACTTGTCTGCTTAGTGGCAGTATTTTAATGTAAAAATAATATTTATAAGCTCTGGGGACTGTGGGGGGGGGGGGGGACTATTTTCATATTACTGGGTTTAGCAACACTTTATTTCATGATTTTACTGAAACCTTGTAACAGATAGATGGTTGTGGTGGAGAACTCTTGTTCAGCTTGCTGTTAATGTTAAGTATATGCATTGTTTTATTGATTTGGAAATTCACTTTTTTATAATGTCAGTTTTATGAAAGTAATTTGTATTGTCAGTCATGTGAAGCACTGTCCACTTAACCTGCTGTCTGAGCATAGCTCAAGGACGACTTAATTTTTGTTAGAAGTTTTGACCTTTCAGTAGATTATCTGCTCAATACATCGAAGGGGAGGGAGATATTGATTTCAGAAGGTCATGCTTTATAGACTTAAGTCACGTGCATTGAATTTGTTTCTGCACAGTACTTAATAATTAAATGGTTTGGTAGTGTAAAACTGCAAGGATAAAACAGTGGCTATATATGTAAGCCTTCTGCATGCAGGATTACAATACCGTACTGTAGTTTAAAAATTCAGTGCAGATCAGGTTTTTCGTACATTCTAGAGCGTTAACTTGTTGTTCCAGCCAAAACGTTTTTGTTTTGGATAAAAAGGTGGTTTCTATTGCTTTCTGTGGTACTCCATTTGGAAGATTGTCCCTCAATTCCTGTTTCGGTGACAATGTAATCATCAGATAGTAAGGTAAAACAGCAATAAGGAGACAGCCTAACATCCTGTAAGGGCTTTCACAGTCTTCTAGGGGTCCCTTAGGGCTCATGCACACAGGATATTTTTTACAGCTGCTGTTAGGGGCATCTGACATTTTTTTTTACTACCTCTAAACGCCCCTCCATATTGGCCTTTGTGTCCATGCACACATAAACTTTTGGAGGCATAAGTGTTTAGAGGCAGTAGAAATAACAACAGCCTATGTGTCCAGGAGCAGAGGCTATTGAGCTGTAAAAACGAAAAACGCCGCTAAACGCCACGTTTGGCATTTGTAGGCATTGTTACATTATAGGGAGTGTTTTTACTGAAAAAAAACTGCAAAAACCATTAACACCAAAAAATGCAAAAAAACACCCATATACGCTTATCAAAAACCCTGCTAACAGCACATTTTTAACACAGTTTTTTCCTGGTAGCAATGCTGGCATTTTTTATATGCCCTGTGTGCATGAGCCCTAAGGACTCATGCACACCGTATTAATGCTCATGTAGGGGATTAATGCTTAAAAATGTATTGTTTTCCCAGTTTTAGAACTTTCCTCACATACTGTTCTTGTGACAACGTGAGGAAGTCTGCTCGGCGGAGTCCCAGACAATGGTAAAAGCTTGACTGAGGTCCTTCCCTACTCTGTCAGAAACAATAAGTGGAGATGTACTTAAACCCCTTAAGCCCTTGTACACACGGTCGGACATTCCGACGGAAAATGTCCGATCGGACCTTGTCCGATCATGTGTAGAGAATTCCGATTGGACAAAGTGCCACGCATGCTCAGATCAAGTTCCTACACCAAAGCTATTGGCTACTAGCCTGAACGTAGTCCCGTCATAACGAAATAACGTCATCACGTTCTGAACGATCGGACATTCCGACAACTTCGTCCGACCGTGTGTATGCAACAGTTTCGGACAAAATCCGATGGATTTGGTTGTCGGAATGTCCGACTGTATGTACAAGGGCTTCGAGTTTGCTATTTATGTCACATTCTCGCACTTTTCACTGTAATGAATGGGACCATAGACCAAGAGTTATGCAGGGATAGCTCAATTCCCAGTGGGTGACTTATCCCACCAGATTCCACCTCATGTTAACTGGAATTTCACTTTGGAATGAATTTAAATGAGAAGTTCAGGATTAGAAAAAACAAAACAAAAACATTCATACTCACCTAGGTGGATGCAGCATCAGTCCTATGCTGCATCTGTCCCCTGCCACCTCTATACCGAGAACTGAGCTATTAAAAACCGCTGATCGCTCAGTTCTAGGACCTCAACGAGCAGAGAGCTGGTGACAGTCACCAGCTCTCTGCTCTGCCCCTCAGTGCTCATTGGGTGTCAGACTGTGGAGAGGGTGGGAGTGGCTGGCAAATGAATTATTTGAGAGAGTTAGAGGAATCGCTGCTCTTTTTGAGGCAATATTTCATAAAAAGTCCTAAACCTAAGCCCAGCAGACACCTACTTTTAAAGCTGAACTCCAGGTATGATCTTTATTGCAAATGCTTGGAAATGTAAGTATACATAATTCAAATCTGAGAGACTGATGGGGAAGCTGACAAACACTGTATTAGCCAGCGTGGCTAAAGCAACAGCCGCAGTCCAGGCTTGTTTGGCATTACTATCTTTCATACAGTGGTTAGCACTCTCGCCTAGCAGTAAGAAGGGTCGCTGGTTCAAATACCAACCACGACACTAGCTGCCTGGAGTTTGCATGTTCTCCCTCTGCCTGCGTGAGTTTCCTCTGGGTACTCCGGTTTCCCCCCACAATCTAAAGACATGCAGGTAGGTTAATTGGTTTCTGTCCAAAAATTGGCCCTAGTATATGAATGGGGACCTTGTATTGTGGGCTCGTTGAGGGTAGGGAAGTGTGATGTGAGTGTGCAATGTACAGGGATAGGGACAATTGTAGACATTCACTCAGGTTGAACTGGATGGACTGGTATCTTTATTCAACCTTACTAACTATGAATGTATACAGTCCCTTGTTTTATACAATACATTCATAAATTGGACGAGGTGGAGATCATGATGTCAGCAGCTTCCTCTCCAATCAGAGTACACCTTGTATACCCTTGTGTGTGTGTATATATGTATATATATATATATATATGTATATATATATATATATATATATATATATATATATATATATATATATATATATATATATATATTATAAAATACAAGTCTTTCTGTGGTAGTAGTGCCTAGTGAGCTACCCACAACTTTCAGTGTTCAGTGCTGCTCACAAAGGACCCAGCAGATTGTGGATATCACTGTAGTGGCACCAACTACTGTGGTGATTGCCAGCTTCCACAATGGTCCCTCTGGTATGAGAGCTATGTATTGGTCCAAGAAGGACTGATAGATGTGCGCAACAAAGATAATCCCTGGAGTTCAGCTTTAAGCTTTGGCTACCATTTACATAATATTTTGTATTCAGTGCAAAATTCTGCGCCACCACAATATTCATACAGGGTATAGGCCCTGGCAATCCAACTTATTTTCATTATGAATGCCAATTCCTACATCTGCCCCTCTGTGCATAATTTATAAAACAGTAAAGAGAAAAACTGCCAATTTTGGCAGTAGCGACTAGTGAGGTTGCGGATCTAATTTTGCATTGCAGTTTAGAAAACTAGATTGCTGTTCTGAATAGATTCTCTTTATTTTTCCATCTGCTTTTTATACATGATAAAAACAAAGGCAGGTTAGAGAGGTTTTAGCTGTTTTCTTTTCATATGTAAGCTGTAGATTTTAGGATAGCTGTTAAGATGAACGTCTATCAGCCACCTGTGTGTGTTTTAAAATCAGCTATCTTTAAGTATTTGTTCATGTGATGGAAGGACACAATACATGAAAGATGCATTGCATATTCATTATGAACAACTGTGCTGCAGTGTTGTCTTGCCACTTTTAGTTGTGTTCCAAAATGGCATGAATAAAGTATGCCACAGGCATATTGGGATTCTCCCAAATCCTGCTGGACCCACAGAGGTACGCTGTTCTGTACTTTCAATAAAACCATCAAATCTACCTCAACTGGCTGAATATTTTAACAATTGCTGCACATGGATACAGGGTTATAAAACATTTCTCAGGAGACTTTTTAAATATTTAGTAATATTTACTCAGATGCCAAAGCCTTGAATATTGCATGATATTTCCTGCTTACCTGATCTTGCAGCAATAAACATTCAGATGAAATTGTAAAAAACAATTTTTATAACTTTTATACTTGTTTTATTACGCATAGGGCAGCTTTTCACTGTATATTGGTCGCAGTCTTAAACTTCCAGATTTGCCCATAGATTGTGAATATAAACCAATTAGTTCATTACATTATTGTGCTTTTAGTTTTCATGTTGCTTGGCAGTGACAATTGTACTATAACCCAGGGGTCATTTAGGGCCCATTAATGGCCTGTCAAAGCAGTATTAAAGTGGTTATAAAGTCTAAACTTTTTTTTTTCCTTAACCGCTTCAGGTCCGCCCTGTTGCAGTTTTACTGCTACAAAACGGCACCTGTGCGCCATATCGCATATATATACGTGATCTAACGCGTCCGGGTAGGTGGTCCACATGTGTGCCGGCGGCGGCTCGCTTCTGCTGTGATCACACACAGCAGAAGCTGATCGGCGGGTGCACAGTACCTGATGTCCTCCGACACCCTCTGATCATTCAGCAGAGAGGAAAAACAGCAAGCTGCCTTGTAAACAAGGCAGCTCGTCGTTGTGACACAAGGGCAGGAATGGAATTTCTGTCTCTACAATGCAGAGAATAAATTCCATCTCTTCCCTTAGTAAAAGCACCACACAAAGTACACAAAAACACTGGCAAGGCACACAGTTAATTTTTTGATCGCCCCTCATGTTAACCCCCTTCCCAACCAGTTTCATTAGTACAGTGAGAGTTCATATTCTAACACTAATCACTGTATTAGTGTTACTGGTGTCCGAATGTCTGCCGTAATATCGCATTTCCCTAGAAGCTGAACGCCGCCATTACTAGTAAAACATAAATACGTTTATCAACATATCTGATTGTTTGTAGACGGTATAATTTTGGGGGGCAAATTTTCCATTGGTCAAGTGGTTAATGCATTAAGGGGAAAAAAAATATTTAGATAAGAATATTGCCCTCCTCGCTCCCCCCAATACATATTTGAGTACTCATTTGATTCAGGGCAGTGCCCATTGTCAAAAGTGTCTAGAGCTCCCGCTCCTTATTCCAGCAGGTTCAGGCTATGGCATTCTCCGTCTTTGTCCACCTGCAAGGGGATTGATGTGGTCAGTCTCTGGGTGGAAACCAAACCTGTTATAAGAAAGACAAACCTTCAGTCTCATGCTTGTGATATAAAATGATACGTGTGTAATTACTGGTCAAGCTCCCAGTCTGTTTGCCCTGCTACATTGGATTTCCCTGTGTATGACCTTGGATCAGATTTTAGACTATTCCCTGAACTCTGACTGCCTTTTACCTGGACTGTAAAAGAACCGGACTGCCTGTCTGCCAACTGCAAGTACCTGTTTCCTTCTCTCAGTTAATGCCTGCCCTGGTATGGTAACCAGGCACTATAGCATTGTGTAATTGTGTATAAGTCCTTGGGGAAACTGAGTCCTGGTAGACCTGCTTGCATTATGGAAAATAGGACTGCTATAGGTGAAGAACACAGTAGCCAACTATAGTTTCTGACCACCTGCGTTGTGGTAGACATTACACCCATCTGCAGCAGCTCTCTCCCCTCACTTCCCATCCTCACAGGCTTTGCTCCCACGGCTGTCAGTCAAATCCTCTGATGAGAAAGGGAGCAGGGGGCGGGGCTGAGCTGCACTGTTTGTGTCTATGGACAGCACACAGGTGTTCCACTATAGGAAGTGAATTCCTATGGTGGTACACTGAGAAGGGGTGAAGCCAGGAGCGCTTGCAGGACACCCAAGAAGAAGGGAATCAGGGTTGTTCTGTGCAATTAGACAGAGCAGGTTTTTTTTTTTGAGTTTACAATCACTTTAAACACAAACATGTTATATATTGCAGTATACCAGGCCTTAGATGTGGTGGCTGCATTCGTTTTCTTTAGGCTTTTTTCCCTTGATTTTCACCTGATGACCTGGCTAGTAGCACTGTCTCTATCTTGGGGTGGCTCCTCATCTGCGTAGGAGCAAAGGAGTCCACTCATGGACAGCATCGGCATCTGGAAAAGTTTGTATTAGATGGACTAGTGGTAGACTTAGATGGACTGTACTTTAATTCTGGGATAAAGGTTTTAAATAATGAATGAAAGCCGACCACTGTATAAACCCCTGTAAGTGTTAAATGGACCTGTTTTAACTCTCTGACACTTTTGCTGCATGTCTTCATCTGTTAAAGTGGAACTCTCTCCTTTGCATTAATGTTTCTTACCCGCCTTACTGTACTGTACAGTGAGCTGCTCAGTGTACAATTTTAGCATCTGCCATCATGAATATTCCCCCACGCATGTGCAGGAGTAACTTTATCTCTGATCAGCCAATCAAAGGGATTGTTCAGTGAGGGAGCTCTGGGACATTGGTCAAAAAAATTAAAATTTGCAGAGCTATTCCTCCTGTAAACATTATGTGGATAATGACAGAACTCTGGACGGCCGCACTCCAATGCTAAAATTATGCTTTATTCAAATAATATTTAGGACGCAGCAAATGACATCACAGTGAAAGATGCTAACAGCTGACACATTTCACACCAAGGCTAGTGCTTACTCATATGAGTAAGCACTAGCCTTGGTGCGAAATGCATCAGGTGTTAGCATCTTTCACTGTGATGACGTTTGCTGTGTCCTAAATATTATTAGAATAATGCATCATTTTAGCATTGGAGTGCGGCCGTCCAGAGTTTTGTCATTATCCACATTATCTGCATGCTGTGGCTCGCACCTGGAGCAATTATCTCTGAGTTCCCAGGACCTGCCTCTGAGCGGTGGTGTATATCTCTCCTGCATAAACATTAGTTCTGGTTGAAAGGGGACAACAATATATGTTACAAAGCTATTTTATCTCCAGGTTGTTTTTCATTTAAAATAATACATTCAATCAGGAAAATGCAATATTATGGCCACTAGCTAGAGCTAGTGATTATTTAATAACACTTTTATACTATGGTCAACAACTCAACAGTTCCATCTAGTGGCCATAATGCAGTATTTTTGTATATTGCACAACAAAATAAATAATAAAAAAAACAAAAAAACGCAGAGGTGATCAAATACCACCAAAATAAAGCTCTATTTGTGGGAAAAAGAGGACATCAATCTTGTTTGGGTCACACGCCCGCACAATTTTCAGTTAAAGCAACACAGTGCCGTATCACTGGTCTTTAAAGGGGTAAATCCTTCTGGGGCTGAAATAGTTAAAGAAATTGAAAACTACCAGCTGGATCAACAGGTAAAATACTAAGTTATTGGAGGACTCAGAGAAACAAAGACTGCTCTGTTAATTCTAGTGACAGATTGCATCTTATATGTCGTTTTAGATTTTTCTAGTAGTACAGCTTTTATATATTAATCTTAATTATTACTGAATCCATATACCGTTATGATGCATCTTGGATTATCCACATGCACTTCTATTTGAGCATCAGGCTGATATGTTAAGACTTTTTAGGTAACCTAAATTTGGTGCTTGTTGTTTATGTATACCATTTTTTTTTTTCCCATACATTTTAACTTTCTTTGGTTGTATTTGGACAAAGTTCAAGCTTGTTTTCTCTTCTAGGAGAAATCTGAACATATAGTATTTAAACTTCCAGTTTGCTTGTTGTGTTGTTGCAGAAATTAAAGTGTAATGCTTTGCTGTGATTAATATGAGGGGGACGTTTTCGGTAATAAGGGATTAGCTGTGATCTCACGTTGGGAGGTAAATGCAGCAGCTGCTGTTCACAACACAAGAGAGTTGGCAGCACCATCCAAATCAATGATTTGTATTCATTACATTTAGAAAAAAATTCTACTTGTTGTTGAGCCCACAGTGTGTATTCGATAATACTGGCAAACAAATACAAATGTCAGGGGCTAGCTTTCTCATCATCTGGCTTGCCAGAATTGATCTGGTCCTTGGATAAATTAAATGCTTGGTAGAAACACGTGTATATGCACACAAAATAGATACATATGCAAACCCCAAAGAATCAGTGTAGAAATGGATGACACGGTCAATACACTAAAGGGTTTATTTATTTAAAAATATATATATATATATATATATATATTTCAGAGTTATTCATCCTAATAAAATGCACATAAGGTTGTTCTGTATGAATTGGACTAAAAGGAATGCTACTAGGCTATTTTTTTCTCCAGCTCAAATATTTTTCTTTAAAAAAATTTAAATGAGTGTATCAGGAAAATTACATGTTATGGCCACTAGATGGAAAAGGAGATCATAGGATATGGATACTTATTTGCAGTACTATAATCTGTATGTTTAATATATGGAATACATATCTGCTATATTCCATCTAGTGGCCATAATGCAGTTGAAAACATTTGACCTGGAGAGAAAATTGCAAAGTAATGCCGCGTACACACGGGCGGACTGTATGGCGTACTTAGTCCGTCGAAACACATTTCAGCGGACAGTCCGCTCGTGTGTGGGCTTCAGCGGACTTTTTCAGCGTGCAGTCTGGCGTACTAAGTATTTCGGATTTTTCGAAATTCTGTCCGTCGTACTTTGGTTTCAGCGGACAATCCGCTCGTCAGTAGGCTAGTTCGACGGACTAAGAATGGCGCATGCCCAGAAAGGATTTACACGGCGGAAGGGTGCTTTGCTGTGTATTGGACTTCCTATTTCTAGTCCCGTCGTACGTGCTGTACACGTCATCGCGCAAGCTTTCGACGGACTGTTTGTGCATCCGTGTGTGGTCAAGTCCGTTCAGTCGAAAGTACGACGGACTGTCCGTCGGATTGTATGACGAACTAAGTACGCCATACAGTCCGCCCGTGTGTACGCGGCATCACATTTGTTTTTGCTATCAAATGCACAGTAATTGGAATTGCTCAGAGATCTCGCAATTCTTATTGCCTGTGGCCAATACAATAAAAAGTGTACACATCCATGATCTATTGCCACTGAAAACATGCTCTTACTAGATGTGTTGTGCTGTGTAATGCATTAAAATGAAATAAAAATGTTTTCTGTAGAATTTGCCTGTCTCTACCAATGCACTGCACTGGTAAAGGTCCTACTAGATGTGCTGAAAACCCATTTTAATGCACACTATGTTTTAAAGCAGGAACGAGCCCTTAAAAACTAGATTGCACAATACAGCTTCTTGACATGTACGTTGAATTACTCACACTTGTATTAATTCAGATATAGGTTCCATGCACACCAGCTTATTTTTAAGCTCCTAGCAGCTACTTTAGGGCACCATGCAGACTAGCAAACCGCTGGATGACAACGCTGATAATAGCATTTTTGTGCCGGCTTCTAGTAGCATTTTAGTAGCTTTTAAAAGCTTTTAATACCATTAGCTTTTTCATAGTACATGAAGAAAAAAAAAACTGCTTGAAAAAAAAAGCTCTTAGTATTTTCGGAGCGTTTTCAGCCCCCCAACCACACCAAAGCACCTTGTCCCTATGTTGATGACCAGGGCCTCTCCCCCACAGTGGTTGTAGAGGTTCGGGGGTTGGGTGACTTACGAAAATCTGAAAGCCCCCCCCCATGTAAATGAGTATGGGGTATGGAGTACCCCTACTTATTCACCAAAAAGCACACACACAGTTTTTAAGTGCTTTCATTGAAAAAAAAAAAGTCCACTGGTGTAGATTCATTGTCAATCATGATAAATGCTGACCCAAAAAAAAAAAAAAAAAAAAGGTCCTCACCCAACGAAGGCTCCTGCCAGATAACCGCTCCACCTCCTCCCGAAGCTAAATAAACTAAGGGTAGTTTATTTAGTGGGGAAGGGGGGTAGTGGAGCTGTTAGACGACAGGAGCCTTCATCGAGTGCAGACCTTGTTTTGGGTTAGCAGCCGGCTTTTATCGCTAATGTGTCATCTGTAAGGATGTGGCGGCCAGCTTGCCGGCCCGCTCCTTAAAAAAAAATGCTTTACACTGGTTAAAGAGATTTTCAGCCACCTGTTCCTTAACAAAAATGCTCCCTCTCCTAAAGACTTTTGAAAACGCTGCTAAACACTGGAAAAAAATTGCGTGTTTTTGTTTTTTTAGCATCTAATGTACATGATGGAACCTTACTGCCAAAAAAAAAAGTTTGTTTACACTTGTGACTGTAGTTTGGTAAAAATATGAAGTTGATATGTGTTTTTACTGTTCCCCTTTAAGCTACAAAGTCTATGGACAGGGGTCTACACATGAAGCAGCCACTATGCTTTGCACCGCAATGCAGCAAAAATGACCCCCGCATTGTTAAATGTTTCTTGTCTGGCATTAATTCTTACTGATCTTGAACAAGTATGCAGGTCAGATGTTATGACTTCACTGGCTGGATGCTTGTTCCAGGTCAGTGACTCAGAAAACATTCGCTGGGGGGAGAAAATAATCCAGGCTTAGACTAAAAACCATCAAAAGATCTAGGCTGCCTGCATGCACAAGGCACCAAGGCTCAAAAATGGCCTTGCGTATAGTGGAAAGCAAATAAGACACAGCAAAAGGTTGTTTTGTATTCTGACAGTTGGCAGAACAAAAAAAAAAAAAACGAACAAAAAAAAGATTCTTCCATTCACACACGTAATTTCTATGAGACAAGCACGGCCACACATGGATTGAATTCTGCTGCTCCCTGTTGAACCAGGCATTTTTTGATCCATCTATGGCCAACTTAAAGTGATACTAAACACACACTGTTTAATTTACATTGCCCCTTCTCTTTCTATACATAGATGATGGCACTGTAACTATTTTATAAAAAATAAAATTGAACTACATTTTTTCCTAATCAATATACAGTATGGCTGTCAGATGTCCCAACTCTTTCCCAGCCTGTCTCTAGGGAATCAGTGGCAGAAGGAACTTCTAGCCACCCGCAGCTGGTTAAAAAAAATAAAATAAATTGGGATACAGAATATAAATAATTAATATTAACAAACTCTTTGAATGTGTCATACAAATGCACTTTATATTTGAAATTAAACCTTTTATTATTTTTTGGCAATAACATGGTGTGGGCAGATTTCTGACAGTCACAGGCTGTGTTGCCCCAGTCTGTGTCTTAGAATAACAAGGAGGTGAAGCCTCCATCAATCAAGATGTAATATCTCCCCACTGGTTAGTGGGCATGAAGGAGGAGGGTGGGAGGGAGGGTGGGAGGGAGTGGGCTGTCATTTACCACTGTATATGCCCACATGTAAGGCTCTATAGTGACATGGGCTGTTCAGATGTAATAGGGAGAAAATGCTCAGGGTAAATAAACTGAAAACTCAGCATGTGCAGAAAGCTGCCAACACTGCTCTGCAAAATACCCAACTGCAATGGGAACATGGACTATTGAACTATTGAAACTATTGATAGTTTCTAATTAGTTGACGTTTAATGACACTTTAACCGCTTGCCGACCGGCTCACGCCGATATACGTCGGCAGAAGGGCACATACAGGCATATTAACGTACCTGTATGTTGCTCTTTAAGAAGCAGTTTGCGGGCACGCGCGCACCTGCCACAAGCTCTGTGAGTGTGTTTGCGAGTCCCGCGGACTCGATGTCCACAGGAACACCCGCGATTGTCTCACGGAGAGGAAGAATGGGGAAATGCTGATGCAAACAAGCATTTCCCCGTTCTGCCCACTGACACTGATCACAGCTCCCTATTTTGTATAACTTTTGTGCAAACCAATCAATAAACACTTATTGCAATTTTTTTACCAAAAAAAGAAAAAAAATTATATAATTTTGAGGATATTTTTTATAGCAAAAAGTAAAAAATAATGCGTTTTTTTCCAAAACTGTCGCTTTTTTTTGTTTATAGTGCAAAAAGGTGGTGATCAAATACCACCAAAAGAAATCTCTATTTGTGGGGGAAAAAGGACATCAATTTTGTTTGGGAGCCACTTCACACGACCGTGCAATTGTCAGTTAAAAATGACACAGTGCCGAATCGCAAAAAAACCCTCTGGTCCTTTGCCAGCCAAATGGTCAGGGACTTAAGTGGTTAATAATTCACCTTGTAATTTAAAGCCATGATGAAGGGGATATGCTAAAACCTCAACAAGTATTGGCTAAGCATACAACACTTCTTTTAAATAGTACCGTTTGGCCATCTTTCCCTATATGAGATTTTGCACCTTTGGACGGAAGTAGACAACTGACTGTTTGCTGTATCATTTGTGTTTCAGAAGATTTTGAGGCAACTAATGATTTTGGAGAAAGCCCACAATGACATACTATATATTACTTCCAGAACATACTTTATTTAAAAGGAGAAGTACAGGCAAAGATCGTTTGGCTATACTTCTCCTGTGGATCACAGAAGTGCAGTTTGTTCTACACTCCTGTGACCCATTTTCCGCAAACAGCGGGCTGAAGCCCTCTGTCGGCTGACGTCACGGATGTGGTCCAGGCTTGGGCAAGATCGCAACAATGAAGTCGGGAACCAGCCAAGCCACGGCCACCTAGGTAAGTATAAATCTGATAAAAAAAAAAAAAAACATACTTCTCGTTTATCATTCTTTTTTCATCAGTGTTTGGATCCATATGAGTTTTTAAAATATTTCCAATAAAGAGGGCTAAAAAATGTAAGCAGCTCTTTGACTTTTTTTGGAACCTTATTTACAATGTTCTATTGAGATCCTTCTCTCATGTTTTCTTATACCACAAACTACAGTATCACAAATCAAGTTAGCTATCTTCAATTAATTGCTGTACAACTGTGACAATCCGACATCCTTTTTTTTTTTTTTTTTTTTTATAAAATTTTGTACAAGATTTACTTTGACCGCCTCTAATTACCTGTGTTTTATATGTTTTTTAATGTCATTTGTAAACATTCCAGTTATAATGTTTTATTCTTGACTTTATGAACAGTGTAATGTTGTTTTTCATGCAGATTAGTTTAATGATGCTATTTTCTGTTAATTTCTGCAAACATTTAATATCTCTGCAGGCAATCACCTTACTGACTGAGCTGATTAGAGATAATTTCAGGAACAGCAAGTTAAAACAATGCCTTTTGCCTTCTCTTGGAGAGCTTCTGTATACCATTGCCGTTCAAGTGAGTTAAATCTTTTATTTGTGGTTATCATTATCACTTAGTATTTTTACATGAGGAAGTAGGATAATATGCTACTTTATATGTGTATGTGTATGTGTGTGTATATATATATATATATATATATATATATATATATAGAGCATTATTAACACTGACTGGTTAAGTGAATAACATTGTTTATCTTGTTACAATGGCATCTGAAAGTCAGTGGGATTTTTTATTAGGCAGCAGATAAACATGTTGTCCCTGAAGCTGATGAGTTGAAAGCACAGAAGAATGGGCGTAACAGTTTGTTGCAAATTGGGCTACATAGCCACAGACTGTTCAGCGTGCCAATGCAGATCCCTGTCCACAGCCAGGAGTGTCTATAGTGGGGAAACATGAACATCAGAATTGGACCACTGAGCAATGGAAGGTGGCCTGGTCTGATGAATCCTGTTTTATTTTACATCATGTGGATGGCCAAGTGCATGTGCTCGTGATTGGAAGAAGGTAAGCCAGCGGAGGCAGTGTGATGCTTTGGACAATGTTCTGCTGGGAAACCTTGGGTCCTGCCATTCATGTGGATGTTATTTGACACATACTACCTACCTAAATATTGTTGGTGACCAAGTATTCCCCTTCATGGAAATGGTATTCCCTAATGGCAGTGGTCCTATTCAGAATGATAATGCCCTGCCACACTGCAAAAATGGTTCCAAAACAGTTTGAAGGACACAACAATGAATTCAAGGTGTTGGCTTGGCCTGCAGATCTTAATCCAATCAAACATCTGTGGGAATGCACTGGAAAACATTCAATCCATGGAGGCCCAACCTTGCAACTTACACGTCTTAAAAGGATCTGCTACTGACAGCTTTCTGACAGATACTACAGCATACCTTCAGAGGTCCAGTGGCATCCATGTCTTGATGGGTCGGAGCTGTTTAGGCAGCAAAAAGGGACCTACTCAATATTAGGTGTGTGGTATAAAGTTTTGGCTGATTGGTTTGTAAAAATGTAAAGAATTGTTTCTCTACATAAAAATGGCCTAGGCTAATAGAAGATTGCCAAGAACCTGAAACTGAGCTGCAGCGTGGTGGCCAAGACCATACAGTGGTTTAACAGGACAAGTTCCACTCAGAACAGGCCTCACCATGGTCGACCAAAGAAGTTGAGTGCAAGTGCACAGTGTCATATCCAGGTGTTGTCTTTGGGAAATAGACATGAGAGCTGCCAGCATTGCTGCAGCGGTAAGAGGGGTGGGGGTCAGCCTGTCAGTGCTCAGACCATACGCTGCACATTGCATCAACTTGGTCTACATGGCTGTCATCCCAGAAGGAAGTCTGAATTGCCGGCAAGTACTGCTCTACCACCCTCTAAAAAGTGATTCACTGCTACCCTTGCAAAAGAGCCCTTAAACTATAACTGCAGAGCGTACACTCAAATTTTAATTCAAGTGTCGCTAAACCCACATCATAAAAACTCAATCAATACTGTAAATGGTGTATTATAAGCTGTTCATACTCACTCAGTCACTATGAGATTTGTTGTCTTAATTCTGCAAAAAAAATAAAAATAAATGGTTGATCTTGCTTTTCTCTATCTCCACCTTTTGTCCATGTCCCAAATTCAGCTAGGGATTTTGCAGAGCAGTGTTGGCAGCTTGTGCAGCACATGCTCAGTTTTCAGTGAGTTTTTATGCTGAGCATTTCTTCCTTATCACACCTGAGCAGCCCATGTGACTATAGAGTCACACATATGGGTATATACTTATTGGTATATGACAGCCCACTAGACAGCTGAACAAAATGGGGGCAGGATAATACTTGTAGATTGATGGAAGCATCACCTCCCTCTTATTTTAAGACATAGGCTGGAGGGGCATGATACAGATTGTGACTGGCAGAAATCCACCCACATCATGTTATTGCCAACAAATAATAAAGATTTGAAAATATTATTTGTTTGACAATCTTTAAAACCATTTTTTGATATTATTTATTTATTTTTACTCTGTATTCCAGGGGTTGTTTTTTATTTTTTTTGAGCATGTGGCCAGCAGCAGAGGACTAGGAGCTCGTTCTGCTTAAGTTTCCCTACAGACAGGCCGGAAAAGAACTGGGTCATGTGACAGCTGTATATCGATTGGGAAAAAAAAATGTTTTTTTTTTTGTAAAAGTTTTTTTAATTAAAATAATTATAGTGCCATCACTAGGGAGGAGCTGGGTGTTCGAGTCAAACTCATGTTCGACTCGAACACCGGCTGTTCATCCGTTCGGCGAATTCCGAACGTTATGGGCCAATCGTGCCTTATTCAAGTGGCGCTCACGGCCCATAATGCACTGCGGGATTGCAGTGCATTGCTGGCTTATGATTGGCCAAGCATGCACTATGACCCGCATGCTTGGCCAATCACAGCGCCGGCAGCGAGGAGAGCCATAATTGGCCACAGGCAGAATTGTGGCTCAGAGGGTTTAGTACACGCCCCACACTATATAAGGCCGCCTGCACGGTGGCCTTGCGTAATGTGTTGCGGACAGCTCAGAGACAGATAGGCAGAGACAGTGTCTAAATTTCTTTTGAACCTAGGGCAATTACAGTCGGTGTATTGTGCCCCCTGCACAGTGTACACCTGAAGCTACCCCAATTGCTGTTGTTGTTCTAGTCCTATACCACAGGCAGCTGCAGCAGTTACAGTCGGTGTATTGTGCCCCCTGCACAGTGTACACCTGAAGCTACCCCAATTGCTGGTGGTGTTCTGGTCCTATACCACAGGCAGCTGCAGAAGTTACAGTCAGTGTATTGTGCCACCTGCACAGTGTACACCTGAAGCTACCCCAATTGCTGGTGTTGTTCTAGTCCTAGACCACAGGCAGCAATTTTTGGTGCAATACTTTGCAGCAGGGCTCATTCCTGCTCTCCAGCTAGAGTTTCTGTGAGGTGTTGCAATGTTGTGGCACCAGTGCCTAAGGCCCAATTTTTCAGCCCCTGTTTAACAGGTGCATGTAATTACAATTCTTCATATAATATTTCACAGCAGGGTCCATTCCAGCGCGCACTGAGAGTAACTGTGAAGACTTACAGTGTTGTGGCACCAGCACCACCACCAAAGGCCTACATTTTCTACCACTGTTCAACGATGGCATGTAATTACAATTCTTGATATAATAGTTCGCAGCAGGGAGTTCGAGCACCCAGCAAGAGTCACTTTGAGGGCTTACAGTGTTATGGCAACACCAACACCTTAGGCCCAAATTTCTGCAGAGCATATAGAGCAGGCCCCTACTTTCAAATATCTAACTTCCAAACGTCTCCTACTTGCAAATGGAAAGAGACAACAGGAAGTGAGATGAAAAAGACGGACGACAAACAAAAAATATACAAGGGCTATAACCCTTCCCTATGTTTTCTAAAAAGCTTAAAAACTGATTTTTTGACTGGAGCTACACTTTACAAATGTACCAGTTCAAAATTACAAAAATATTCTACTTAACCACTTCCCACCCGGCCAATGCGTATATACGGCCGGGTGGGAGCCGCCTGCTCCTGATAGGACGTTTGGGAACGTCATTCAGGAGCAGCGGGATCGCGCGCGCGCGCGCCCGCGCAGCGGCGCGATCCCGATGTGCTCGTGTCACCCGGACACGGCACATCTCAGATCGGCAGGAGGGCTCTGTGATTGGCCCTCCTGATCACATGACGGCCGTGTCCAATCACGGCCGTCATGTGATGTAAACAAACAGCCGGTTGCTAGGCAATCGGCTCTCCTCTCCTCACACGGAAGTCACCGCTGAGGAGAAGAGAGCAGATCGCTGCAGCCGGCTGATGATCAGTGAGTATGGGCTGCTTTTTACAGCTTTTTACTCACTGATCATCAGTGTAGTGTACACACACAACACACCACACAGTACAAACACAGTCCCCACATATGTCCCCAAAACACACATGTCCCCAAAACATACATGTCCCCAAATAATAAAAACACATGTCCCTAATAATAAAAACATGTCCCCCACATATGTCCCACTAAAATCACATGTCCCAATGATTATCTGCACACATATGTACGTGATCACCTGCACACATATGTACATGATCATTTGCGTACATATGTCCGTGATCACACAAACCAATTATTATACACTTAACGGAATTTTTTTTACCAAAAACATGTAGCAGAATACATTTTGGCTTAAATTTATGACAAAATTTGATTTTATTGGATTTCTTTTCAAATAGAAAAAAGAAAATATAGTTTTTTTTCAAAATTTCCGCTATTTTTGCGCTTATATCGCAAAAAAAAAAAAAAAAACGGAGTCGTGAATAAATAACACCAAAATAAAGCTCTATTTGTGCGAAAAAAATGATAACAATTTCATTTGGGTACAGTGTAGCATGACCGCGCAATTGTCACTGAAAGAGCGAGAGCGCTGAAAGCTGAAAATTGGGCTGGGAAGGAAGGGGGTGAAAGTGCCCTGTATTGTAGTGGTTAACACAACAAACCTACACAGTCCCTGTCTTGTTTGTTGCACCGCCTGTATACTGCTGTTCTGAGTATATAGGGCTTGGGGGCCCCACACCTTTCCTTTTTTAATTTGGGTACGGGTTTCCCCTTAATATCTGTACAAGACCCAAAGGGTCTGGTAATGGGCAGGGGGGGCTACCCATGCCATTTTTCTTATACTATAAACACCCCCCGGGACGGCATTTAAAGGAATATTTCACTTTTCTTTTACTTTAAGCGTCATTAAAATCAGTGCTCCCGATAAAACTGACATTTTTAAAACTTTTTTTTGCATTGATACATGTCCCCTGGGGCAGGAGCCGGGTCCCCAAACCCTTTTTAGGACAATAACGTGCATATTAGCCTTTAAAATTAGCACTTTTGATTTTGAACATTCGAGTCCCATAGACTTTAATGGGGTTCTAAAGTTCGTACAAAGTTTCGGTCCGTTTGCAGGTTCTGGTGCGAACTGAACCGGGGGGTGTTCGGCTCATCCCTAGCCATCACATACGGAAAGAGAAGGGACAATGTAAATTAAACAGAGTGTGTTCAACAATAATTTAATGTATAACCTTTGGTGCATTTATAGTACATTTATATTGTACTGTATGCTGGCTCCAGTCTTCCATGTAATCTTATACTCACCTGTGCCTGATCAAGGGAGTTCTCACACACAAAATCATAGAACCACTTGTCAAAATGTTTTGAACCGACCACATGCAGGCACAGTACACTGTCCCTGCAGTTTTAGCATGTACCCTGTTAGTATCCATAGGAATCACTGGAGAATATGCCAAGCATCATGGGCCCGGCTCAGAAGATTTTTGGCTGGGCAGCTTAATGGGTGATATCTTGCTGAATTGGGGACCAGTAGACAAGCAGGAGGTTTTTGGTCAGTCATCGTGACATATAAAATATAAGTGTGACTGCACCAAAAGTTAGCATGTTTTGTTTTCTAGCAAAAACATGTAAATCTGAAAAAGAGGCCTGGTCCTTAAGGGAGGAGGGATATACATTTTGACAAAGGCAAATACCATAGCATTAATTTCTAATAACAGGATAATATATCTTCCCAGTGGATCAGTAATGAGGTAGATGTAACACCTTATATGCTAAGGATTTGTTCAGAAGGACTGCCATACCCCTAGCATAACCTGAATAGGTAGCGTGGAAGGCCTGTTGAACCCATGAGCTGCGTAATGCCAACATCAAGTAGATTTCTTGTAAAAATAGAATATGGGGTCTGTGGTAATTCAAATATTTGAACATTAGTGCCCTCTTAAACCTATCATTGAGCCCCCTAACATTCCACAATAACAATTTCAAATCCATAAATCCAGTAAGGAAACACATGGCCTAAAGGCATATACAGTACATATAGTACATAGAGCAGGAGGTAGGAAGAGTTGATTTCTTGGAGAACCCTGAAAAAAACATGCAGCGATGATACAAAGATTGGAGAGCTGAACGAAAACAAATCTAGAGCATAGTTAGAGAAACAAAAAAACATGGTCAAAAAATATACAACTGTAAATGTCCTACTGGCCATAAGTCCCCAACAAAATAACTAGGTCAGTTTTGATCCCAGAACAGTCCTTAGTTGAGTGTACTCTAAGAAGCTATGAGCACCGTACTGACCATTATACTTGGGAAGGGAGTAACATGGGAGTCCTTTCAGAGACAAAGTCCCAAGTTGACAAAAACCCATGATTCCCCCACATATTTTAAAGGGGTTACTTCTGGAAGGTAAGCCATTATCCGACTAGGATAGAGCATTCCATATTTAATGCTGCTGTCTCGTAGTCTGCGGCAAACATCAGTGAAGGTTTTTTGTTTTTTTAAGTTCCGGAGAGAAAGCCAAAAACAGCATGATATCTGCATTACCATATTGTAGATTAGGGTGCTTCCTGGCCTCTGAGAGTATACGGTCCCAAACGCGGTAGTTTAGGAAACGTACCAGGAAGAGATAGGTCCACCCATTGGAACCCGATGAGCACATTCAACTACATATGTAGGGGAGATATCAGCTAGCCCCAGCAAATCTTTAAAGCTGGCATCTTCAAAGTCACCGGGCAATCTCTCTCCGAGCCCTCCGGAGAACCAGCACCCTTATATTATTATGTCTCATACGATTTTCCGCATCATCAGATTTCGCCACCACAGATTTTATTGTGTTTTGAAGGTCAGTGAGCTGGTCAGTATGTTGTCCTGTTTGATCCTCCATCTCTGAGATCTGGGTTTCAGGTTCTGAGAGGCGCCCCCACATTTTATCCAAATCATTACAGATAAGATTGCACTCTTTAACCAGATGATCGATCAGTACCAATAGAGATGTTCTTCTGCTTTTGATCACTGCTAAGATCATGTTTTTGTCACCGGTGTGGGACTGGGGTGGAGGAGGCACAGAGGTTTCAGCAGGGGAACTTTCCTCCATATCCACCAATAAAGCCTGTAGTCTCTGGAGTAAGGTGGAGTCCACATGTGTGGTTGGAGTTGCAATATGGACTGCTGTTTAGCCATGGGTTGCCTCTTTGGAGGCATCAGACAGCTACCTATTGGGCAGGAAAACCCTGGAGCTAGGGCAGCGGCTGCGGCTTGTTCCACACACCACAGATTGAGATTTGCAGCTATTCTCTTCTGACGGGCAAGGGAACACTGGTGACCAGATAGAGCAAAGATTGGGCACAGAGGAGACAGGAAAACCAAGAGCAAGTGCTGTGGTATAGTAATGGCCGCTATTCACAGAGCTGGTGCTGTGAACTGTCCTTCAGGTGACTATGGAAGCAGAGGAGTGCTTCTATGGAAGCTGCAGGTGGCAGTTTGACAGGCTGGGTAGCTCCGGTGGCAGTGTAGGGAGGGAGCCAGGTGCAGAGGAGTCAGGGAGACCAGGAATCAGTGCTGACACCACAGCAGGGTGAAGCAAGATGGCACCAGGGCTAGGGCCATGGGCGTGCCACAGATGGAGATGGACAACCACTGCTGGGGTCATAATCTGACAGGCTAGAGTGCTCTGGTTGTTAGAGGTGGCTTGAAACAGACATAGAGGAGTCAGGAAGTCCAAAAGAGATTGCTGGGGTGTAGCAAGATACCTGTTACTTACAAGGCTAGATCCATGATTTGACCTTCAGGCCGACGTAAAGGATTGTCACTATGAGAGCTGCAGGTGGCGGTTGGCAAGCTGGTAAACTCCAGTGGCTGTGCAAGGAGGGAACCAGGCGCAGGGTAATCAGAGAGGCCAGGGGTAAGTACTGACCCCGTATCCGGGTGAAGCAAGATGGCTGCTACTCCCGGAGCTAGGCCAGAGCCATGGTCTGTCCCCCTGGTGGTTGCGAACACAGAGAAGAGCTGCAATGTCGGCCTCAGGCTGTACACTGACAGACTGGGGAGCCCTGAGGTCTATGGGGGGAACAATGTGGATCTACTGTAGAAAGAAAGTCAAAGGATTGTGTATCAGGATTGCAGGATCTCTTCACATACACGTCTTCTCAGACTACCATACAGTCCAAGTTGTTTGTTCTTAAAATGAGTGTACAGTTGTTATTTGCTTAGTACAGCTGTGCATTGCTATGACATTGTAGGTGTTCTCATAAAAAAAAATAGAAGCCAATTCAAGACTAAAGCTGGGTATACATGGGCCAACAATCATCCAGTGGAAATCGGCTGACTTCGAGCTCACCCGTGACCAAGAAGACCTAATCCAATTGACAATATTCCCCCCAGTTATGTACCATTTCTTATTGTCTATACAGAGCATGTGAGGACTGTTCGCTGCTGTGCACAGTGATCCTTTTATTCTTGTTCTTCTCAAAATATTAATAACAATTGAAACAATGTTTTTGCAACTCTGAAAGTGTGAAGAAATTAACCACTTGACAACTGGGCACTTAAAGCCCCTCCTGACCAGACCAATTTTCAGCTTTCAGTGCTCTCACACTTTGAATGACAATTACTCAGTCATGTAATACTGTACCCAAATACATTTTTGTCCTTTTTTCATAAAAAAGCTTTCATTTGGTGGTATCACCTCTGGGTTTTTAATTTTTTGCACTATAAATGAAAAAAAAAGACCGAAAATTTTGAAAAAAATAGTTTTTTTCTTCGTTTCTGTGCTAAAATTTAGCAAATTATTAATTTTTCTGCTACATATCTTTGGTAAAAATAACCCAAATTAGTGGATATTATTTGGTCTGTGTGAAAGTTTTAGAGTTTACAAGAAAAAAAATGATCACACCTGATATACTGGTGGCCTATCTAATTTCTTGCGACCCCGAACAAGCCAGAAAAGTACAAATACCCCTCAAATGACCCATTTTTTGAAAGTAGACTTTCCAAGGTATTTAGTAAGATGCATGGTGAGGTTTTTGATGTTGTTATTTTTTTCCCCACGATTCTTTGCAAAATTAAGATTTTTTTTTAAATTTTTTCCCCCACAAAATTGTCATTGCAATAGGTTATTTCTCTCACATGGCATGTGCATACCACAAATGACGACCCAAAATACATTCTGCTACTCCTCCTAAGTATGGCAATATCACAGGTGTGGGACCTTTTCACAGCCTAGCCACTTAGAGAGGCATAACATGCAGGGAGCACCATCAGGTGTTCTAGGAGCATAAATGACACATCTAACTTGTTGACTACCTATTGCACTTTTTAAGGCCCTGGAGCACCAGGACAATGGACAAAGTTGTCCATTTATAAGATATTTCCAACACATAGCATGTACATAGCAAAAATTACTCCCCAAAATACATTCTGCTACTCCTCCTGAGTATAGCTATATCACATGTGTGAGACTTTTACACAGCCTGGCCACATACAGAGGCCCAATATTGAAATAGCAGGGGCACCCTCCCGGCTATTGAGTGCCGTGCTGTAGCCATCTTTTGGCTATAGCGCGGGCACGAACTGGTTAATCTTCAAAGTTCACAACAAAAACACTGAAATAACAACTCCATTCTTATTTTCTGTGGAACCAGAATCCTTGTAACCTGCCCACCCTTAAAGTACCACAAGAGGCAAAGCCTTTTTTTTTTAAAGATTTGGACAGAGAGTTTACCATTACGATTGAAAGTGAAAGAAAATACCACATTTTGGGTTACCACTAGAAAATTAATAGAGGGGGAATCTTCCAATGGGGACACTAGTTTTAGTGACCTGGGGGCTCCAAATTATTCCCTTTATTTGCAGGGATTTCGGATGGCAAAAATAAATCTGACAGAGTTACACTCCCTTACTCTATCCAAATTGCTTATAGTTCTACGTTAACAGGTGCCATAAGCTCTTAGAAACAGACTCTAAAGTTGGGTTTCAGTCTTTCTTGTGATTTCTGACAATTAATTATTTTGCATTACTTGCAGCGAGAGAGGTCAGCAAGAACATGTTTTAAAGTTTTCGCTGCTTGTCCGTAGTTTTGGCACAGGTACACATTAACATACAGATATATACAAAACCACTCAAACCTCAAACTGGCTGGCTCTTTCACATTGTGTCCCATGACATGGCTGTTGGGTGCTAATACTTATGACTAATAAGTTAACTAAATCAGCAGCCATGTTATGTGACACAATGTGACAGAGCACTGCCAGCCATAGCCATGATAGAGTGCCTGCTGCCTGTTAGTTATGATTCCATCCATGATGCCAGAGAGACAAAGTGCAATGTAGTCTACTCACAATCACAGACACTCCCAAAGCACACCTTTGTTGAAGCCTTGAAGGCACTGGCAGCCCTACGATCAGATCCACTTCCCTCTCTGCTGGACACTGTCAGCTGAGCTGTATCTTTCTGGCTGTCGCCTCCGCCGCCTGCCTGAGCCACCTCACAGGCTCTCAAGTCTCACTCTCTGGCCCCTGCTACTACTGGGTGGGGAGCAGAGCTGAGTGGAGGAAGATCACTCCTCCCTGGGGAAGGCAAGGCGATAAGCAGACCGGAGGCTGGCTGGGTCTTGAGCCAAGGCAGAAGAACATGCAAGCAGGAGTGGAATGGGCACCTGCCAAAAACTGAAGAAATAGTCCCTCTGCTCCGACCAGCACATGATCATCAGAAAGGGGTACAGATAATGGATAAAAATACACCTCCCTAAGCTAGTAGGAGCAGCAGGGCAGGAGGGTGTAATTCAGAATGTATTTTTTAATTCTTCACTGACTGTCTTTGAAATTGCCAGGGCCCCTGTTCAAATACAATCTGGGGACAGATTTGGTCCAGGGACAATGTCCTCAGTCCAGGGGCTATTCCCAGAAACTTGGTATGTCTGGTCACCCTAGTCTTTGAGGATTGTCACCACTTCGAGGACAGCTTGGCAATAATGCAATGTTTGCTCTGACTTTCCTACTGGTCCTCCTTGGGTTTGGCTAGTCCTTTGCTGATTTAATATTATATGTTGCCTATTTGTACTTGTTCTTCAGTCTTCTGTGACTGTTTAGCTCTGCCCCTGTGTGGGCAAACCATGAGCATGTTATGTTTACTGAAAATTCAATAAATAAGAAAATGTAAAGTTACTAGTTATAACTTTACTAATGATTGGCTAAACATATTGCTGATTTCAATGTGCAAATGTACTATCACATTTTAATAAAAAAACATAAGTGCTAAAATGTTTAGTCATTGTTAACATACTAATGCATGCAAATGTAAGCTTTGCAAACTATGTGTAATAATTGTAACTCTTCAATTTGCTGGAGAACTTGGCTTATAGTGATTTATCACTCATCCTTGTATTTTATTACAGGAGGAAAAAAAAGATCACCCCAGAGAGATCTGGACTGTTCCCTTGGCTGCTTACACTGTGCTAATGAGATGCCTTCGGGAAGGGGTAAGTCTGGTTTCTTGTTCTCCCTAGAAATTCTACACTGTAATAACCCCTCCAGCATTATGTGAGAACTGTAGCCTGCAGCAGTGCAGTATCCTGTCAAGCAAGTATAGCTCCAGAATTTAAATAGCACTGAGCAGGCAATGGGCCGCTGCATGGAAAAAAAAGAGATAAATTTACTTTTCCCCACAGCTTAGAATTAGCACGTTGTTAATTAACGGCAAACTAAGACACAGGAACTAAATGTACTTCTGAGACAAAATAATACAGCTGATTATTACCACTCTTCTAAAATGATTGGGAGTGAACAAGCCACAGTCATATAGAGGTCCATCGATTTCAGAAGCTATAAAATGAAATCACAGGTTGAGGATGCTTGTGGTATGACAAACGGCTCCTGCGAGGCCTTAGAAAGTGCAGATTTCCTGAGTCCAGTGCAGAAATTTCAGCTTTTAATTGCTCACATCTCACATATTTTTGTAAAGGGTTTCTTAAAAAACAAATTTGCTTAAAGCTGAAATGAGGGTCCCCTCAGCTCAGTTGAAATTAATGAGAATAGCTTAGAATCACTATATAAATAAATTGATTCAGTAGTTCATAAAAGCCCACTTGACATTGTTTCTGCTCTCGGCGAAGCCCAGGGCAAAAAGCTTGTCACCTTTGGCTAGAGAAATCTTGATAAACATTATCCTTTTGACATGATTACAGTTTGCTGATGAGTAAATGTGAGAAGATTGTAAAGACTTAACACCAGACAAAAAAACAGTAAAACCTCATGCATAATTTTGGAAAACATTTCCGAGTTTGGATTACTTCCAAGAAACTTTAATGAATATGTAGATGGCTGCCAATGTGTGTGTTAACTGTCAGCGTGTGACATGGAGGCTTTGCACACATAGTAAATAGTTATTTGGTAACACTTTCTAACTTTTTTTTCACACTAACACCAGCACTGTTTAATAGGATGGATATTCATACTTATCCAAGTCACTAACTCAAGCTAATGCCGCGTACAGACGATTGGACTATCCGGCGGATAAACTGCCGGACTTTGCAGCGGAGGTCCGACTTTATGAACGAGCGGACCTGACCACACACGACTGGACTTTTCTGGCAGACTAGGTCCGCCGGACAATCCGCCGGACTTTTGAAATGAACGGACTTGCCCACACACGGAGACAAGTCTGTTCATTTTGAACGTGGCTCCAGTTAGACGGGACTGGCGCAAGAAGTCAATGCCGCCGACTCCATCAGCGAGATTGACACCTCGCTGGCCCCGTCACCTGGTATGGACTTAAAGGGAAAGCCCTACGCCCAAAGTCCATATCAGACCTTTATCCGAGCACGCAGCCCGGCTGGTCAGGAAAGGGGGTGGGGACGAGCGAGCGCCCTCAACATGAGGGGGTCCTTTGGGGAAGGGGGGGCCTTTCGGCCCCCTCACCCAAAAGCACCTTGCCCCCATGTTGATGACAAGGGCCTCTTCCCGACAACCCTGGCCATTGGTTGTCAGGCCTGCGGGTGGGGGGCTTATCGGAATCCGGGAGCTCCCTTTAATAAGAGGGCCCCCAGATACCGACCCCCCACCCTATGTGAATGAATACTACCCATTCACCTGGTGAAAAAAAAAGTGTAAATAAATAAAACACAACACATGTTTTTAAAATAATTTATTGGACAACTCCGGGGCTCTTCTCGCCGGACTCTTCCACTATCTTCTGCTAGCTCTTTTACTAGTGGAGGAGCCCAGCTTTCTTCTTCGTCGCCGCCGCCGTCCGGGGGTCTTGTCCCACTCTCCGGGGGTCTTGTCCCTCTCTTCAGTTCTTCTTTCCAGACCTCCACTTTCTTCCAGCTCTTTTACTAGCGTTGGCCCGGTCAATAAACTAAAAAAGACCAAACATTTTCTTGACTGATGTGCGCTGATGAGGCTGCACTGATGGGCACTCACGAGGCAGCACTGACGAGGCGGCACTGGTGAGCACTGATAGGCTGCACTGATAATTAGAGAACTAATGATCAGTGCCCTGGTTATCAGTGTAAATGCTGTACTCCCTTTGCCCTGTCAGGTTTTTCCTTTATACATTGTTTACGTGTGGCCAGCTTTGATTGGACAAAGCTGATCACATGGTGAAGGGCTACTGTGATTGGCCCTTTATCCCAATCTGTCTGATTTTGTCCGTTTTTTTGTCACTTGCATTGCAGCATAGTTTCATACATTTTTTTTATTTATCGGAAATCACCTGAATGTGCACAGAAAAATGGACATCCCTTATTTTTCAAACTGCACTGCGTAGATATGAAGAGCCTCATTGAATAACATTGCTTCCTATGATACATGCATGGCATGGATGCAAGGGTGTGGAGGAGCCTTCGTGCTCCTTCATACCATACAATGGTTTTCTGTGTGCCTTGTTTACACTACAGTTTTATGTACATGTGCAGCACATGAACGCATGTAAAGCAATTTCATTATAAGTAAAGATTTAAAAAATAAGTTGTTGAAATAATTTTGATCCTTCCAGGGAACTATCACTTTACAACCGATAACATGAAATGCATAAAATTGCAAGACCGTGCTCATTAAAATGCATATTAAAGGAACATCACAATGTATATAGCTAGTAATGGCCGAACGGTTCGCCTGGCGGTCGTTTCACGGCGAATTTCGGCTGTTCGCGGTCCGCCCGTTCGGCGGACTATTGGCGCCGTTCGCCCCCCTGGGGACTTACGTGTTTACTGTGTAAAATAACTTTGACCTATGATGACACATCCATCATGGGGTACAGGACAGCCAATTGAGACATTACAGCACATGGACACTTGGACATTCCCCTAACTTATAAATACACCCAATCTGGCAGCCATTTTACATTCTTTCTTCTGTCACTATAGGGAGAGGTTGCTGTGTGGAGCAGGGAGAGATTACAGTGACCCAAATGGCTAGCTATTTGGTACACAAAAGTTCTTTTCAGGACTGGTATAGGTGTTAGGTGTAGTTCAGGATAGGCAGTGCTGTGCTAGTGATTGTTGCAGCAGCCTGAGTGTCTTTTGTCAGTTTAGAGAAAGGGACAGGACGGTGTGTGCTGCAGGGACAGCCAGTTTAGTCATTAGCTGTTACTATCAGGTCCACAAAAGTGCTATTTCAATTATTGTTCCAGTAGCCTCTGTTTTGTCAGTTTATATAGGGACAGGCAGGAAGCAGTGTGTGAGGCAGTGAGGGTCAGTTTAATCAGTAGCTGTTACTATTAGTTCCACAAAGGTTCTTTTCAGGACTGGTATCAGTGGTATGGTAATAGGCTTGTACACGTATAATATTCTTTCTTCCAAATATAGAAAGAATATTATACTTGACTTCTGCCCTTCTGCTGCAGTCTGCTAATCATTCACAACCCACTTGTTCCACAAAGCTCCTTATAAGGACTGGTAACTTGGTCTGTCTAGGGTGCTACAGTACATAGGGTTGAGTGAGGTACAGTCTGCCATTCTATAAGGACTGGTATCGGTCCACAGTACATAGGGTTGAGGTGCACTACTGCTGACCACTGCCCTATACTGCAGCAGTCCTTCATCGGTATAGGGACTGACGTACAGTCTGCTAATCACTCACACACAACCTACTTGGTCCACAAAAGTCCTTATAAGGACTGGTAAGGTATAGGGTACTACAGTACATAGGGTTGAGTGAGGTACAGTCTGCTACTCTATAAGGACTGGTATAGGTCCACAATACATAGGGTTGAGGTGCACTACTGCTGACCGCTGCCCTATACTGCAGCAGTCCTTCATCGGTATAGGGACTGAGAGTTTTGTCACAGGGTAATTAAAAAAATTACAGGCAGAGGAAGAGGCAGGCCCTTCCGCAGGGGTGGTAGGGGTAGGGTAGGAGCAACAGGCTTGAGACAAAGTGGGAAGTTGCAGAAGGTGCGTTCAATTACTTTAAAGGACGCACCAGACTTGGTTGAGTGGCTCGCTCAGCCTTACTCTTCTGCACCCTCCTCATCCTCTCGATCTGCACCCTCTTCTTCACTCTCTGCTATGTGCACCCCCAAAGACACTACCACCAACAACACCACCACCACCACCACCACATACCTTCCGCTTGAGTCACAGGAATTATTTTCCGATCCATATCAAGACATTTTTGATGCGCAGCCACTCTTGGTATTGGATCAGGAAGAGGAGGCAGCAACAACCGCTACTCAGCAGTCTGATGACAGTACCCAGATCAGCCCAAGGAGGAGGTTGGTCCCCGGTGTTGCTGCCTACTCCGAGATCTCTACTTATAGCGGTGGGGAAGGTGACGTTGATGATGACGTGTCTAGTGATGTCACGTGGGTGCCCACAAGAGAGGAAGAGGAGGTGAGTTCAGAGGGAGATATGGACCAGCAGATAGGGAGGAGAAGCAGGAATAACTTACATTGCACAGGAGGGACAAAGCAGACTGCAAATGTATCAGGAGCGAGTCATCGACCATGTACGGTCACATCTGGCACTCCCAGGACACCGGCACATGGCTCCACAGTGTGGGCTTTTTTTAACGTGTCCGCTGCTGACAATAGCGTTGCCATCTGCAATCTTTGCAGTCAACGCATTAGTCGCGGTAAGCCCAACACTCACCTAGGGACGACCGCCTTAAGAAGGCACATGAGCAGCCATCACCGAGCCGAGTGGGAGCAACGGAACACACAAAGCCACACTGCAGGGTCTCACCGTCCAGCCTCGTCTTCTACTTCTCCTCTCTCCTCACAATTGTCCTCCACTCCACCTTCCATCACGCCAAGCTCACGTTTTTCTGCAAAAAGGCAGGCTTCCGTGGGCCTAATGTTCGAGCGTAAAAAAATGATGACGCCGGATAACCCTCTTGCCCAACGGTTGACGGCTGGCTTGTCAGAACTGATAGCCCGCCAACTACTGCCATATAAACTGGTGGACTCGGAGGCCTTTTGCAAATTTGTGGCCATTGGAACACCACAATGGAAGGTCCCAGGAAGCAAGTATTTCTCAGAGAAGGGCATCCCAGAGCTATATTGCCATGTTCAGCGGCAAGTGAATGTATCTCTGGCACACAGTGTCGGTGCCAAGATACATCTGACCACAGACACATGGTCTAGCAAACACGGGCAGGGAAGGTATATCACTTTTACTGCCCACTGGGTGAACCTTCTGACGGCCGTCAAGCATGTAACCCGTGGCACCCGTGTAGATTTGGTTTTACCGCCACGGATTGCATGCAGGCCTGACTCTTCTTCTCCTCCTCCTCCTACTCCATCCTACTCCCTCTCCTCCCCGGCTGACTCCTCCTTTTCCTCTGCTAGCGTCTCTTCCGCTGCACCGCCCAAGCTCCCCAGAACCTATTCGACATGCCAGGTGAGATGTTGCCATGCCGTGCTGCGTCTGTTGTGCCTGGAAGCCAAGAGCCACACTGGCCCGGCACTCCTTTCAGCTTTGCGTTCACAGGCAGATCAGTGGCTAACACTGCTCAATTTGACAGTTGGTAAAGTGGTGTGTTACAACGGTGCCAATCTGTTTAGCGCATTGAAACAGGGCAAAATCACGCACGTGCCATGCATGGCACACGTCTTAAACTTGGTCGTGCAGCGATTCCTTGTCAAATACCCTGGGGTCCAGGACATCTTGCGTCAGGCAAGGAAAATCTCGGCCCATTTCAGAAGATCTTACACGGCCATGGCTCGCCTTGCTGACATTCAGCGGCGACACAATCTGCCGGTCAGACGTCTTATTTGCGATTGCCCGATGCGATGGAACTCAACCTTCTATATGCTTGATAGGCTGCTCCAGCAGAAACGTGCAGTTAACGTCTACCTGTATGAACTCTGCGGCAGAACCGGTTCTGGGGAGCTGGGTTTTTTTTCACCGTGCCAGTGGCTGCTCATGTGCGACGCATGCAGACTTATGCGCCCATTTGAGGAGATCACCAAACTGGTCAGTCGCAGCCATGGCACCATCAGTGACATTGGTACCTTATGCCTTCTTTATGGAGCATGCACTGCGTCGTGTCATTGATCAAGCTGTGGAGGAGCAGGAGCGGGAAGATGAGGAAGTCGCAATGCTGGATGAATTCCCAGGGGGGGCTACTCTATCTGAGACAAGTCAACAACAGGAGTCTGAAGAGGAGTCAGAGGAGGATGGTGCCAGGGCGGATGAGGAGGAGCAAGAAGAGCATGCTTTAAACCTTTCTGGGATCCCTGTTGTGTGTGGATGGGGAGAGGAGAATGAAGAGGACGACATTATCCTGGATGATGAGCAGGAGCCAGGCCACCACACCGCTTCCACTTTAGTGCAAATGGGGGCCTTCATGCTCCAGTGTTTTAATTGGGACCCCCGTATAAAAAGCATAAGGGTCAAGGACCAGTACTGGGTGGCAACGTACTTAGACCCCCGGTACGAACACAAAATGGTGGAAATGTTACCGCCGTCACAGTGGGCTGTCAGAATGCAGCACTTCCAGGCCTTGCTTCGAGAAATGCTGCATTCTGCTTTTGCGTGCGCTGGCAGAGGAGCAATTCCCACTCCCAAAGAAGGAGTTGCGGGTACCAATCCAACAGCGCCTGCAAGAAGAGGCCGGTTTGAAGATGTGTTGGTGACTTCGGATATGAGGTCATTCTTTCAGCCGACCCATCGACAGGTGTCATCCGGATCCAGCATCAGGGAACGCCTAGACCGTCAGGTGTCCGACTACATCGGGTTAACGGCCGATGTGGACGCTCTGAGGAGTGATGAACCCCTGGACTACTGGGTGGGCAGGCTTGACCTCTGGCCAGAGCTTGCCCAATTTGCAATCGAACTGTTGGCTTGCCCCTCATCCAGTGTCCTGTCCGAAAGGACGTTCAGCGCAGCAGGGGGGATCGTGACCGATAAGCGTACTCGCCTAGCTCACGACAGTGTTAACTACCTCACATTTCTAAAAATGAATGAGGCCTGGATTTCGGAGGAATTCAACACATGTGACCAGTAGACCATGTATATGTCTATAAACAATTTTTTTAATCGAGCACAGAGACCTTCTTTCTTCATTTGGCTCACTTCCTTGTCCAAAAAAAGCACACCGTACTATATGCCCGTACCCTCCTCTTTGAAGAGGTTGAGCGGTGTCATATTTCTACTGGGGCTGCTTATTATGAGGGACTCCCACCATCCCTGTGCTGTGCTGACTTCCTTCTGGGGCTGTACCTCTGCTGTGCATATTATGAGGGGCTCCCACCATCCCTGTGCTGTGTTGACATCCTCCTGGGGCTGTACCTCTGCTGTGCGTATTATGAGGGGCTCCCACCATCCCTGTGCTGTGCTGACTTCCTCCTGGGGCTGTACCTCTGCTGTGCATATTTAGAGGTGCTCCCACCATCCCTGTGCTATGCTCATTATGAGGGGCTCCCACCATCCCTGTGCTGTGCTGACATCCTCCTGGGGCTGCTTATTATGAGGGTCTCCCACCATCCCTGTGCTATGCTGACATCCTCCTGGGGCTGCTTATGATGAGGGGCTCCCACCATCCCTGTGCTATGCTGACATCCTCCTGGGGCTGCTTATTATGAGGGGCTCCCACCATCCCTGTGCTATGCTCATTATGAGGGGCTCCCACCATCCCTGTGCTATGCTGACTTCCTCCTGGGGCTGCTTACGGTGCAGGTGTCAGTGCTGTATATCACGGTGCTGGTGTGAGTGCTTTATGTCACGCTGCTGATGTCAGTGCTCTCTATCACGGTGCTGCTGTCAGATCATTCTATCACGGTGCAGGTGTCATTGCTGTATGTCACGCTGCTGATGTCAGTGCTCTCTATCACGGTGCTGCTGTCAGTGATGTATATCACGGTGCTGGTGTGAGTTCTTTATGTCACGCTGCTGATGTCAGTGCTCTCTATCACGGTGCTGTTGTCAGATCACTCTATCACGGTGCAGGTGTCATTGCTGTATGTCAGGCTGCTGATGTCAGTGCTCTCTATCACGGTGCTGTTGTCAGATGACTCTATCACAGTGCAGGTGTCATTGCTGTATGTCACGCTGCTGGTGATCATCTCCTGCACCCTCTTCTTTGCCTACCCTGGTCCCTGACCTTCCCTCTCCTCCATTGCCTTCATGCGCTCCACAGTCCTGAATTGTCGCAACAATTTCCCATATAAAAAAAGAATGCTTGTAGTTGTCGATCCCAGATTCACCTCATACATGTGTTATGTCATTGGCCATGTGGTGGGACTATGTTTGCACAGCTATTAATTATTTTGTGGCTGCAAATTTGACCTGTAGGTTTGCGAAGGTTCGCCGCGAACTATCGGCCGCGTTCGCGGTCCGCGTTCGCTAAACGTCCCGTCGGAAGTTCGTCCATCACTATATATAGCATTTATTTGCTAGTGTGAAAGGACCATATCTGCAGTCATTGTAAAGCCAAATAGCCAGATAACTGGAAAAATACTCTTACTATGTGTGTAGCAAAGACCAAAGTTCTCAAGCTGGGAACGTGGTTGTCTTCAGCAGGAGACTCTTTCAATTTTTTTTCCATGTTGGTGCTGCTGTGATGTTTCCTGAAAAAGTGGTGTGGAACAGAGCAGCTGTTAGAGAACTGCTCAACAAAATCTAAAATGTCCTAACAATCCTAAGCTTTAATAGCTAATGTAGTCCCTTTACAACTTGAAATGGCGCAAAATCCTAACTGGGTCTGTCTATGTCTCAACTTGCGTAGTCAAGCGAGACAGAAGTAATGTGTAATTGACACATGTACCCCATGGGTGAAGAAATCATTCTATAGGTGCAGCTGCTCGAATGATGTTGGGATTATAAAATAGACATGGGGGCCATTTACTAAAACTGGTGCACATAGTATCTGGTGCAGCTGCATATAGTAACCAATCAATTTATGACTTCAGCTTGTTCCATTAAACTTTGACAATAAGTCCTGGTTCACACCAATGTGGCTTTGTGGCTTTTATTCAATGACCAGTGTGGATTTGAAGTTGCGCTACTTCATGTGAGTTTAAAGCCGACTATTCAACTCTCAAGTCGTATGACAATTTGCAATGGTGTGAACCAGGTCTAAAACCCAGGAACTGATTGGCTACTATGCACAGCTGCACCAGATTTTGTGTTCACCAGTTTTGGTAAATCTCCCCGATTAAAGTCTAAAAGTAAACAATGCATATTCCTGTAACATCAATAAAGCGATAGTAAACCGTGACAATTAAAAAAAAAAAAAAAACAAACAAAAAAACACCGGTAGAGTAATTGCATAATGTGCCAGTGTGCATTGCATACTAGCATATTATCAAATACTTATCTTAGAATGAAGCCCTGCAGCGGTTCGCTGTCACTGCTGAGAGGGCTGACATCTTCCCCCAGTCTTTCTTCCTGGTTCTCGTGGTGTGAGTAGCCAGAGTCGCGATGATGTCATTGGTTCCGGCACAAAGCTCGTGGTATGCCAGAAATTTAGAGCACATGCGCTGGTGACATCACCAGCTGCATCCAGGGTGAATATTTCCTAAATTGTGCATTTTTAGGAGATAATCATTTTACCTACGTGTAAGCCTTATTATAGGCTTACCCGTAGGTAAAAATTACAAAGCAGCTTTACTACCACTTTAAAATGCAATTGATTATGCAATAAAAACAAACATAATGAAAATGAATATGAAGAACTAGATCCCTAGCAATTCTTGATCACCAGTTTCCAGAAGCAAATGCACTATTCAAAAATGCATCTTTGGGGATTATTGCCATCAAAACAAGTACAAACTGATCAAAATATCACAGTGTTAAAAAGAAAAAAAAGTGAATGGGGTGCTTCCTTCATTTCACAACCTCCGCTCAAGGAATAACTGAAGCAACCTGTTCCTGGTGTGCATTATAGGACTAATTCTTCTCCTCATAAAAGTGAATATTGCTGGTAAAAGTATTGCTACAGGTTGGAAAGTGAGAGTAGTGAGGTAAATGTTTTTATTTTTTCATTTGCACTGATTTTTGTAATTTTTTATTTTTATTTTTTAACAGAAAGTTGTTTTTGTCTGGTCACAAGAAGTTTTTGGGTTCATGCACGCAGACTATTATAGGCACATTTTTAAGCCTAGCATAAATCTTCCTTTATGTGCCCCGGGAATCGCTTATGTTGTGTTCAGCCTGCCATATCCACATGCATGGTTAAACGCTGATGCACTTTTTTTGACGGACTGCATGTGGCACATCCCCGGGTGCGGTAAAACACTGGGAGATTTATGGTAGGCATTAAAAATACCTTTAATTGTCCATGTGCATGATTCCTGTATGTTAATTTTAAGTAAAATTTAGTTAATTCTTGCTAGCACTCATGTCAGCCTTTCTAGGGTTCCTCCAAAGGTTGCTTGAGATTTCTATAATAGCAATTTCTGCCTGTAAGATATGTACTCGCTGACACCAATGATGATGAGGATTTTTTTGCGATCGGTAAGAGAGCATTCCTCCCACTGACCACAAATGTAAGGCACATTCTGACCACCACACTAATGAACCATGAGCTGTTCATATAGTAATGATTCACAAGGGTTCCCTGAGACCTGAAAATTATTTTAGAATTGTTCCATGTTAAAATTTTTGAGAAAGGTTGACTTATGCAATAGTAACACCATTCCCTCTGCCCATGTAAGAGAGAGGCTACTAATGGGTGATTTTAAATGCATGAAAACTGTATTGAAATATCTCTTGTTTATACCATTCATATAGGTATTGCTGCCTTCACAATGTACTAGGTAGAAGAAAAAGAATTAGCAAGAGAATCATAAATGAATGATAATCCGCATGGCCTGAAGTAAACCCAATTGAAATAATGTAGATAACATATGGGATGCTTCAGGTTTCTTTTGCAATGTAATTGAACAGGAAGTGTGCTGATGTTTTATTAATACACAATCATATAAAATTAGTTTTATGTTGATAAATGTTACCTTAAATCAGTTGCAGGTTATATGACGGACATTGTTTTTTCCCCTCTTTTAATAGCGACAGACATATTACTAGTACAGTGACGCGTACTAAATCACAGAAATGACAGCAACATATAATAAAATAGAGTCACTGGATGCGTTTAAAGGACAACTTTTATTTGAGGGACATTGTTCTTTATAGACAACCACCATAGTGTATTCCCTCTGTGCAAATAGCTACCTAAAGGCCCACTTGTGAGGTCTTCCAACATATGAGTCTATACTCCATGCTTATCTAGTCTGGACTTGTTTAATGAAAGGATATGCAGTGCCAGATCGCTGCATGTAAGCTCTCACTAACAGGGAATGCACTACAGCAGGGATATGCAATTCGTGGACCTCCAGCTCTTGCAAAACTACAAGTCCCGTCATGCCTCTGCCTCTGGGTGTCATGCTTGTGGTTGTCAGAGTCTTGCTATGCCTCATGGGACTGGTAGTTCTGCAACAGCTGGAGGTCTGCTAATTGCATATCCCTGCACTACAGGGAAGGTCCATAAAGGGCTATATCAGCTCAACCTACAGTTGCATAGAACTGCTTCCTGCTAGCTAACTCAGTAAGTTTTACGTCAACGGCATTCCTCTGTCTGCTGTAAGCGCATGATCACTTCAGTGACCATCGACTTGGGTTAGAACTAATGAGCGGACTCTGCTTAGTAAAGGAATAGCTGTGATCAATGACTAACGAGCCTCTGATAGCATCTATTCACCTAAAATGTTAACCCTCCCGTTTTCTGCCGCTCCACTGCTGCCCCTGCTGCTGCTCCCTACACCTTCTCTAACACACCCCCCTGCTCTTATTTGCCCCCTGTTCCAATCTCCCCTGGGACACAGCTGCTCCCAATTTGACATCTGTCTGGGTGCGCGTTCGCAAATTCACACTGTTTGCATTTTTGGCTGGGTGCCTGCTTTAACCGCTTGACAACTGGGCACTTAATCCCCCCTCATGACCAGACCAATTTTCAGCTTTCAGCGCTCTCACACTTTGAATGATAATTACTCAGTCATGTAACACTGTAACCAAATGAATTTTTTGTCATTTTTTTCATACAAATAGAGCTTTCTTTTGGCAGTATTTGATCACCTCTGGGTTTTTTATTTTTTGTGCTATAAATGAAAAAGGCCGACAATTTTTTTTAAAAAACAACATTTTCTTTGTTTCTGGGATAAAACTTTGCTAATTATTAATTTTTCTTCATACATTTTGGCCACAATTTATACTGCTACATATCTTTGGTAAAAAATAACCCACATTTGTGGATATTATTTGGTCTCTGTGAAAGTTATAGAGTTCACAAACTGTGGTGCAAATCATAAAAAAATGATCACACCTGATGTGCTGGCGGCCTATATCATTTCTTGTGACCCGAACAAGCCAGGAAAGTACAAATACCCCCCAAATAAACCCTTTTTGGAAAGTATACATTCCAAGATATTTAGTAAGAGGCATGGTGAGGTTTTTGATGTTGTCATTTTTTCCCACAATTCTTTGCAAAATGAAGATTTTTTTCCCCCCACAAAATTGTCATTGTAATAGGTTATTTCTCTCACATGGCATGTGTATACCACAAATGATACCCCAAAATAAATTATGCTACTCCTCCTGAATATTACAATACCACATGTGTGGGACTTTTCCACAGCTTAGCCACTCAGAGAGGCCCAAAATGCAGGGAGCACCATCACGTGTTCTAGGAGCATAAATTACACATCTAACTTTTTGACTACCTATTACACTTTTGAAGGCCCTGGAGTACCAGGACAATGACACGTGACAATGATGTGGCACTGATGACAGATGGTACTGATACGTGGCACTGATGACAGATGGCACTAATACGTGACACTGATGACACATGGCACAAATATGTAGCACTGGTGACACGTGGCACTTATACATGCCACTGATGACACATGGTACTAATATGTAGCACTGATGACATGTGGCACTAATATGTGGCACTGATGACAGATGGCGCTAATACGTGGCACTGATGACATGTGACACTGATGACAGATGGAACTGATACGTGCCACTGAGGACACGTGACACTGATAACAGATGGCACGTGACACTGACAGGTGGCACTGATACGTGGCACTGATGACAGATGGCACTAATATGTGGCACTGATGACACGTGACACTGATGTGGCACTGATGACAGATGGCACTATGTGGCACTGATGACACGTGACACTGATGTGGCACTGATGACAGATGCACTTATACGTGGCACTTGTGACAGATGGCACTTATACGTGGCACTGGGGGACAGATGGCCCTAATATGTGACACTGATGACACATGGCACAAATATGTAGCACTGGTGACATGTGGCACTTATACATGCCACTGATGACACATGGTACTAATATGTAGCACTGATGACACGTGGCACTAATATGTGACACTGATGACACGTGGCACTAATATGTGGCACTGATGACAGATGGCGCTAATACGTGGAACTGATGACATGTGACACTGATGACAGATGGAACTGATACGTGCCACTGAGGACACGTGACACTGATAACAGATGGCACGTGACACTGACAGGTGGCACTGATACGTGGCACTGATGACAGATGGCACTAATATGTGGCACTGATGACACGTGACACTGATGTGGCACTGATGACAGATGGCACTATGTGGCACTGATGACACGTGACACTGATGTGGCACTGATGACAGATGCACTTATACGTGGCACTTGTGACAGATGGCACTTATACGTGGCACTGGGGGACAGATGGCCCTAATATGTGACACTGATGACACATGGCACAAATATGTAGCACTGGTGACATGTGGCACTTATACATGCCACTGATGACACATGGTACTAATATGTAGCACTGATGACACGTGGCACTAATATGTGACACTGATGACACGTGGCACTAATATGTGGCACTGATGACAGATGGCGCTAATACGTGGAACTGATGACATGTGACACTGATGACAGATGGAACTGATACGTGCCACTGAGGACACGTGACACTGATAACAGATGGCACGTGACACTGACAGGTGGCACTGACAGATGGCACTGATACGTGGCACTGATGACAGATGGCACTAATATGTGGCACTGATGACACATGACACTGATGTGGCACTGATGACAGATGGCACTATGTGGCACTGATGACACGTGACACTGATGTGGCACTGATGACAGATGCACTTATACGTGGCACCGATGACAGATGGCACTTATACGTGGCACTGGGGACAGATGGCACTGACAGGTGGCACTGGGGACAGATGGCACTGATGACAGATGGCAGTGGGGACACACTGTCTGTGTGAGGAGGGAGAGCCGGCGATGAGAGATGATCTCATATGTTTATATATGAGATCATCTCTCATTGGACACGCCAATCGCGCTGTAAACGGCCGCTGTGATTGGCCATTTACAGCTATCTGTGACTGGCTGTGTCCAAGGGACATGGCCAGCACATAATTTCCCCGATGCGTGCTTGCGGGAGCGCGCATCACGGAAGTAAACAGGAGGGACGTCCAGGGACCTCCTCCCGGAAATTGGCGTCTGCGCTGCAGCCGTCTTTCGGCTATAGCACGGACGCCTAGTGGTTAATGTCAGATTTAGAAGTAGTGGCTGTGCCCCTGCAGCTTGCTGCGTCCTCATTTATTTCAATGGGACTGCCTACACAGGGATGCATGGAACACCTGTGCACCCCAGTGTGGGTAAACATGGCCCTCCAAGGGCATACTCTTTAAACACCCCGTGTGAACGAGGCCTTAGCAGAAATGTTGGAAGCTATGTTGTGTTTGTGTGCGAATAATGATTTTGGTGTAATTTTTTGTTAAAATATAGATTTGATAAACATTTGCACAAATATATCATGGTGCCTAAAAAATCAGTAGTACCTTTTTATTCTACTGGTCCTGTGCTTTCAGAAAATGTGTGGTTTGGGGATTGTTTAAGAATTTCTGAAAGCTGAAAGTGAAAAATTAAAAAAAAATGGCAAAATTGAAAAAAAAAAATGGTCTGGCCACTTTAAAAGTAGAGAGCAGGGCCTGACAGCAAAAAATGGTAAAGCATTAAGAAGATGTATATATTTTTTTTTAATACAATAATTCCGTGCATGTTGTTACATCTATCTAGAGCATGCTGTATGTTGGACCAGGGGTCAGCAATGCCTGGCACGCATGCCGAGGGGAGCATGTAATGCCCTTTTCAGTGGTACCTGCTGTTATTGACTACTAACTCTCCTCCACCGAGGACATTTGCTCTTGCAGGTGGCAAAGCGGTACCCTTTAGTAGTGGCTTTGGATAAGCATTGGTCCTCCTGCTTGCTGTTCCTATGGCAATCAGAAAGCAGATGGATGGCCATGTTTTGGTTCAGGGGGAGTTCACATTCACACAGCACATAAAATCAATAGTAATCTATTTTAGTGTACTTTAATCCCACCAGGAATCATTTTAAGTCTCTCAGTTCTTCATAACTTCTTCAGAATATTTCAGAATTGTAATTTAAATTGTTTTTTCATACAATGTGATCCTCTAATCACCACTTCTTTTGCATTAATTGTCTTTCCAAAATGTAACAACCCTTGTGCAACTCCACCTTTAGTGAATATGCAGTCCGGTTCCATTCCTTGTTGGAACACTGCTTACTATCACCTCTGGACCTTAAGATTTAAAGCCTAACTCCTGGGGAAAATAAATAAATAAATCCAATGCAGTGGGGCTGTGCTATGGGTCAACTGCTCGTTTTTGTCTAGGGGATTGGAGAAAGATTACACTCCCCTTATCTTCCACTCCACCAGCAAACTGTGTTCTCCACAATACAGAGGTGGACTGTTCCTGACGTTTTTATATCCAGAGTAGGTCTATGGGTGTGATGATGTCAGGAACAGTCCACCTAACAAAACCGCTAGACCGTGGGGGAACAGGGCACGTGGGGACCAGTCTTGTTTTGAGAGGATCGGATGATTAGGTATGTCTCTGTTCTCCAGTTAACCATACAAAAATGAGCAGTTGACCTTTGTAGTGTAGTCACAGCCCCATCGAATGGGGGAAAAAAAAAGTTGGGCTATAACCTATACAATTTGGGACAAATCTCTCCTTCCACTGTCTTCTCCTTATTCTTTTCCCTAGTGTCTCAAAATAAAATGTATAGGACTATAGACCATAACATTAATCATTCTTTAAAAAAGACTCATGATTAATTGTGCACTGCAGCACAATTTAATTGTTAGGCTCTGTTCACACCTAGGCATTTTGTTTTCACGCAGAAATTTGCATGATTTTTGCCGCAATTTTGTACAGGTCAAAAGGTCACCAATATAAAAAGCAGAAAACGCCTGTAATCTGCCAAAAGAGAAGCTTCTGTACTTTTTTGAGCTTCAGGCGTATTTCTTCAGATGACAAAATGCTCAGATGTGAACAGGGGCCATTGAAATGAATATGATTTGTCTTGTTGGGCGTTTTTAGAGCTGAGGCTTACAGCAGAAAACTGCCTAGGTGTGAACAGCCGTATGCCCTGTACACACGATTGGTTTTCCCATCAGAATAAACTCTAAAGGTTTTTCCGACAGAGTTCCGACGGAATTCCGCTGAAACTGTCTTGCCTACCCACGATCACACCAAAGTCTGACCATCAAGAACGTGGTGACGTACAACACTTATGACGGGATCTAGAAAAGGGAAGTTCAATAGCCAGTAGCCAATAACTTCCATCTTGTACTTGCTTCAGAGCATGCGCCGTTTTTGGTCCATCGGAACAGCATACAGACAAGCGATTTTCCCAATAGGAATTGGTTCCGTCGGAAATATTTTGAACGTGTTCTATTTCTATTTCAGAATTTTCGGGAAAAAAAAGTCACAGGAGACCCATACACGATCGGATTATACGATGAAAAGCTTCCGTCTGACTTTTTCTGTCGGACATTCCGCTCGTTAGTGATTTTAATTTTTTTTTTTTTTTTTATATTTTTTCTTTTTATTCCTTAAGAAAATACATTTGGTTTCCATTCTATATAACCACATTTCATAAATCATGTACATTTCATTATACATTCATTTGATTGTTTGTATTTCATTTTTTACATATGTTAAAGCGGAGGTCCACCCTAAAGTGTACCTTCCGCTCATCGGAACCCTCCCCCCCTCCGGCGCCACAATTGGCACCTTTCAGGGGGGAGGGGGTGCAGGTACCTGTACAGTACAGGTATCTGCACCCACTTCCGGGATAGCTCTCTGCGGAAAGGGGCGTAGATTACGCCCCTTTCCGAAAGTCCCCCACTGCCTGCTGGGAAATACACAGTTCCCAGAGGCAGCGGGTCCATCCTTATTGCGCAGCGCGACTCGCGCATGCGCAGTAGGGAACCGGGAAATGAAGCCGAAAGGCTCCATTTCCTGATTCCCATACCCAAGATGGCGCGGCAGCACCCGAGAGACGATCGAGAGATCGGCTTCGGGTGCCGACATCGTGGGCGCGCTGGACAGGTAAGTGTCACTATTTTAAAAGTCAGCAGCTGCAGTATTTGTAGCTGCTGGCTTTTAAAAAAAAAAAAAAAACGCGGACTCCCGCTTTAAGCAGCAATACCTCTTATTAAAGCGGAAGGCCCTCCATTCAAAAATCTGCAAGCAGGAATTTCTCTTTTTCTGCAGAAGAGAACTATTTTGTCTCTGCAATAAAGGCTTCTTACCTTCCTTGTTCTCATGACAATTTTGAATGTACACTAAGCTCCATTTACATTCTTTTCTGGCATTCAATTGAAAATGGATCTCTTTCGAGATTTAAATAATTAGAATTAAAAGTCACTGCATAGGAATACTTTACCGTTTTTTTTTATAAGGCTCCCAATTCATAAATAGTGTAGCCAGTTCTTTTCCAGTGTCATAATATTAGTTATAATGTAGGTCAAGGTAAAATAAAAAATATCATATGAAGTGTATTTCTGGAACACATGCACATTTCCCATGTTTTATCCAGTTAAACATATGGTATATACATAAGTACAGAAAACAAGAGAAATATGGTATGCTCCTCTTTGTAATGACTACACACCTCTGAATTCATAAGCATGTGTGGTCAGCCCTACCTATTGAACTCCTGATAGATAACAAAGAACACAGACCTCTCTGCATCTTCTGCCCCCTAAAAATTTCCATAACTCCTCCTTGTTTGCAGGCAGACAGCACAGGAAGTTTTAAGCTCACAGAACTTTTGGCAATCTGGCAAAATCAAAAAGGTTCTTTTTGCACCTATTAAACAGATATAACAAAACACTTTGAATGGCACCAAATGTAATGCCCGTTCTAAAAAAGGGTATAACCCCTGAAAGCTGAGGCCACATATGTGTGCATGCATGGCGCTAATGGGTTAATAATAATATTATTATTATACAGGATTTATATAGCATCAACCGTTTATGCAGTACTTCACAATGTTGAGAGTAGAGAGTACAAATACAATAAACTTTAATACAGTAGGAATCAGAGGACCCTGCTCCTTAGAACTTACAATCTAAAAGGGAAGGTATTTATCGATCTATAGATAGATATCTATCTATATCTATCTAGATAGATATATATAGATAGCTATAGATCTTGTTAATAAACCCCCATGTGATGGCATTGTGCAGGTGACAGGTATTATTTTTGGAGACATTAGGAGTCTAATAGACCCCAGTGTCTCCCCTGCCCTTTATAGCATCTAACCGAGTACAGATCTGTTCGGTTAGATGTTAGCCCTGGTCATAGCAGCCAGGAAATAGTGGATATATTTCCTCCGGGTACTCCGGTTTCCTCCCACAATCCAAAGACATGCAGGTAGGTTAATTGGCTTCTGTCCAAAATTGGCCCTAGTATATGAATGGGGGCCTTGGATTGTGGACTCCTTGAGGGTAGGGACTGATGTGAGTGTGCAATGTACAGGGATAGGGGCAATTGTAGACACTCACTCAAGTTGAACTGGATGGACTGGTGTCTTTATTCAACCTTATTAACTATGAAACTACGATATGAAACCGGAAGTGACTAAATCATGTGATACAGACTGCCAAAAAGAGAAAAAAAAAAACTGGGCCTAGGGTGATTTGTCTTTTAGCAATAAAAAGAACTCCAACCACAGACCCAAAACTGTAAAAGAGTGGCTTGAAAACCTCAATGCAAGAACTGCCCCCTGAAAATGTTCTTCTGTATCAATATTTTATTCTGTTTTAATATTTTATTGTGTTTCAACAAAAACAAAGAAAAGCAAATAAATTACCCATGCAGGGGCAAGGTATAGAATAGGTTATGTAGGAACTAGAGAAAGCCATATACATGATAGCTAATATATTTTAACACTAAGCCATAGGGATGACAACTGACAAAAACCAATAAAAGGAAACTTAACCATAGGACCAGGCTGCCTTGGAGCTAGCGCCCAAAAGGTATTGTCAGAAACCATGAATCAGACTGAGACAGAAGTACAGTTAAATCACACTTGTTTAATAATAATAATAATAATAATAATAAAAAAGATAAACGGAGTAAACATAGTCAAAACATAGCAAGAGTTCAGAAACCAGATTGGATAGTTAGACAAGCCAAAACGTTAGGGAACCAGAGCACATTGTAGAAGAATAGCAAGCAGGATCTGGAGCCAGAAGGACTGTAAGCCAATCAAGTCTTTAACAGGATTACAGGAGAGTGTAGAGATGTGACCAAGGCGAAGGCAGAGGTCATCTGGACTGGATGCCCTAAAAGAGTTGATTCTTCCCAGGGTGATCAGCAGCCTTGGGAGAATAGTAAGTCTGGAGCACGGCAGTGCTGAGACTCTCTGGGACAAAGCAGTGGTCACAAGGAGGAGCATGGACCTGAGTAGCAAGAATTTTGTCACCCAAAGGAGAAGTGAGACTGGTGCGAACCGCAGCCAAAATGCGATCAGGAGGAATCAAAGAAACTGGAACCGACTCTATCTTGGAAGTGGAGGAAAATTGTTGTCCCAAAGTGTCAGTCCTTACGTTCTTAGTACCAGAGACAATGTAATTGAAACTAGACCAAAAAAGAGCCCGTTGCGTCCTTCTGGGAGAGAGGCATTTAGCCTCAGACAAGAATGTGAGATTCTTATGGTCAGTAAGAATGAGAATCGGCACAGTGGTACCTTCAAAGAGATGTCTCCATTCTTTCAGGGCTAAAATGATTGCTAACAACTTTCTGTCACCAATCTCATAATTGCACTCTGAAGGTGACAATTTCTTGGAAAAGTAGCCACAAGGATGCATAGTGCTCTCAGAGGTAGGACGTTGAGACAGAAGGGCGCCAAACTCCAGGCTCAGAAGCATCAACCTCATGGATAAAAGGTAACGTAGCATCAGAATGTGCCAACACAGGAACAGAAACAAAGGCAGCCTCTTAATGGACCCCGGAGACCAACTCTGTGGGTTAACATCCTCTCTGGTCTTATCAGTTACACGCTGCACAGGACGTAAACCCACGGGTAGGGGCCACTGTAGATTAAATCAGCAGTGGAAATTACATAACCTGTTCACAATGGAATTCACACTTCTCCAATAGAGATTGTTTTCTCTTAGTTTCTGAAGCACAGGACAGACATCTGTGTGGTGGTTCTCCAGGGACTTGGAAATATGAGGATACCGTCAAGATAAACCACCACACATAACTGCAACAAATTTCGGAGGGCATCATTGATAAATTCCTGGAACGCTGCCTGGCGTTACAAAGGCCAAAAGGCATTACAAGGTACTCATAATGGCCTGTTCTGGTATTAAACACTCTCAAATCAAGCTTCATGAAAACCGTTGCTCCCTTGAGGCGGTCAAAAAACTCTGTAATCAACTGAACTGGATAGGCATTCTAAATTGTGAAACAATTGAGACCCCTATAATGGATACAAGGTCTCAGTTCACCACACTTCTTCTTCACAAAGAAGAAACCAGCACCAGCAGGGGATGAAGATTTGCAGATGAAAGCTCAAGAAAGTGTGTCTGCAATATACTCCTCCCATGGCCTTATCCTCCAAGACTGACAAAGGGTAACCCTGGCCACGAGGGGGTATGGCAGGTTGAAGGTCAATTGCGCAATCATACGACCGGTGTGAAGACAAACTACCGGCTTGACCTTTGTCAAAGACATGACTAAAAACGTGATACTCCTCCGGCAGGGAGGAGAGTGAAGAGGTGCACAGGACCTTGGCTACCTTCTGGAAGCATGTGTTACTGCATTGTGGCGACCAGGAGAGAACCTCAGCACTGAGCCAATCAAAAGAGGGATTGTGCCTCTGTTGCCATGGATAACCAATAGCCAGCAGAAAATTAGGTGAGGAAATAACTTGGAAATGGAATATCTCATGGTGAAGAGCCCCTGTGGCCATGGGCAATGGAACAGTCTCATGTGTTACATGGAGGCTGTAGAGGTCTCCCGTCAAGAGCCTCAATGGAAAGTGGAGTGTCATGCAGCTGTAGCAGAAACAAGTGCTTCGATACAAAAGCAGCATCAATGAACAGCCCTGAAGCCCCAGAGTCGATTAGAGACTGTATCTTGACGGACAACTCAGTCCAAGAAAGGGTAACCAAAACCAGGTGCTTATCCTTCAGGATAACTGGGTACGAAACAATGCCACCTAAGGTCTGTCCATAACAGGACCTCAAGGTTCGGTCATTCCCTGGATGGGTAGAAGAAGACTTCAAAAAGTGACCTGCCTGGTCACAATAAAGGCACAATCTCTTCCTCCTCCTAAGGGTTCTCTCATCCGCAGAGAGATGCGTAAAGCCCAAGTGCATGGGTTCATCTTCACTACCAAATCAGTACCAGGAGGCATGGGGGGTGAGGGTGGGACTGCAAAGCTTGGAGACAAATGTACAGGAGGCTTCCACAAGCACTCCTTTAAAGGAGAGTCTTTCTCTGAGTCTGGAGTTAATGAGGATGGCAAATGTGATCAACTTCTCCAGCTTAGTGGGTATCTCTCGGGCTGCTATCTCATCCACCCTTGATGACATCCGAGAGACCGTGAGAAAAAGCAGCCACAAGGGCCTCATTGTTCCACGCAACCTTTGCTGCCAGAGTACGGAATTCAATGGCATAATCGGCAACAGTTCTTGGAGTGTGATGGACATGAGGCACTTGGCAGCAGAAGCAGAGCGTGCGGGAACATCAAATATCCTTTTAAAAGAAGCCATAAACTCAGGGTAACTCAGGACCACAATTTTTGTTGCATCTCCCATAGAGAGTTTGCTCAGGCCAAGGCTCTCTCAGAAAGCAAAGATATCACAAAACCTACTTTACTTCTACCAGTGGGAAACACATGGGGCAGCATCTCAAAGTATATCTAAACCTGGTTGAGAAACCATCTGCATTGGACTGGATCGCCCTCAAATCGCTGGGAAAGTGGAGTGGAACCAGACATGCCTCTTATAGAGGTAATACTCAAGTGCCTGCACAGAGACTGGAGCAGCAACAGGGATGACCTGTAGCACAGGTTGTACCGGAGTTCAGGAACCGGAACGAATAGTGAGACATGCCAAAACGTCAGGGAGCCGCAGAACAGCGTAGTAGAACAGCAAATCTTTAACAGGAACACAGGAAAGTGTCTCTAGAGATGTGACCAAGGTGAAGGCAGAGGTCATCTGGACTGGACGGCTTAAGTAGGCAGGACTGACTAGCAGGATATCAACAGGGGAGTCACTGTGGAGAGATAGGAGCTGGCAATTAGCCAACAGCTGAGCGGCCAGCTCAGAGAAGGAAGGGCTGAGACCAGAAGAGGAAAGCAGAGAGATAGTGAAGGAAGGAAAATTGACCAGGGAAAGTAGAGAAAGAAGAAAGGTTCCCAAACCTTAAGGAATGAAGGAGTGTGAATGTCTCAAAATACTGGACATTTGCTGATTGAGCATCAGAGTAGTCATCCCCGCCTTTGCCCCTGTAAGACAACACATGGGGTCTTCCAGACCTGGGCAATAGTCCATTTAGCTGGGATAAAGAGATAGATGGCCACCCTATGTTGGGAAGCATATATGCCATGTATAGGACAATGCAGAAGAACCAACTTGACATCCTTGCGCACAGTCACATGAAATAGAACCTGGAGTAGTCCGAACACCCTCGACCAGAATCCTACCAATCTCGGACAGAACCACTAAGTGTGCATACTTCCCCCCGTTATCCACAATTTCAAAAGCATCTGTCACTACACCTGGGGTAATGCATGTACAACCCGGGCGGAGACCTAGTACCACCTCAGGAGGGCCTTATGAGCAGCCTCAAGCATATCGGTGTTGAAAAAATATTTGGCCTTTATTGTCCAGGCTTACTCCAGTCCACCAAATGAATGGAAGTCTGGAGATTCTGTTCCCAGTGAGACCTGCATAAGAGGGACGCTGATGACGGTCAGACATTCAGGTAGGCTTAAATTGCTGAAATGACCGGGAGCCCCTGGGGCATGTGTTTGCACGTGTGCTCAACATGACCTGAAGATGTACTTCAAACATGTTAGTCAGAGTCTGAGTGGCTGACACTTTCACGCTTGCTGTTTTTTTCCCATGTAACTATTGTTACCTTTTTAAATAAAACTGTATTGCGGTATTGCACGGTGAATCTGCCCTTTTCCTCTCTCCATGGTCCATTTATGATGTTTTGGGAGTTGTGATGCCTGTCTGAGGGGGTTTATCTGACAAGTACCCTGGATAGTCCTACATGTACATACTGAGTTACGGTATATTTTGGTTGTTTATTGCACATTTGTTGATACATATACAGTTGTGCTCAACAATTGTGAAATTTTGCCATTAATATTGAAAATATGACTGATCATGCCAAGAAACTGTGTTTTATTTAAGGATAACAATCACACAAAGCCATTTATCACATAGTTTTTTGGATGTTTTTTAAATCATAATGATAAATTATATCGCCAAAATGGCCCTGATAAAAAGTTTACATACCCTGGAACATTTGGCCTTGGTACAGACAGAGAAGGTGGCACACACAGGTTAAAATGGCAATTAAAGGGTAATTTTCCACATTTGTGGCTTTTTAAATCACAGTTGGTGTCTATGTATAAATAGTCAATGAGTTTGTTAGTTCTCACATGGATGCACTAAACAGGCAACAGAGCTAATAAAGGGTCTGGAGGATATTAGTTATGAGGAAAGGTTGCGAGCACTGAACTTATTCTCTCTGGAGAAGAGACACTTGAGAGGGGATATGATTTCAATTTACAAATACCATACTGGTGACCCCAGAATAGGGATAAAACTTTTTTGCGGAAGGGAGTTTAACAAGACACATGACCACTCATTAAAATTAGAGAGGTATAACCTTCAACTACGTAGAGGGTTGTTTACTGTAAGAGCGGCAAGGATGTGAAATTCCCTTTTACAAGCGGTGGTCTCAGTGGGGTGCATCAATAGTTTAAAAATATATATTAGATAAGCACCTGAACGACGACAACATACAGGGATATACAATGTAATACAGACATATGATCACACATAGGTTGGTCTTAATGGACTATTTTTAACCTCACCTACTATGTAACTCATTGAATATTAATACAGACACTAATGCCCTGTACACACGGTCAGACATTCTGACGACAAAATGCGTCAGTTTTTTCAGACAGATTTTGGCCCAAACTTATCTTGCATACACAAGGCCGCACAAATTTGTCGGAAAATCCGATCGTTCAGAGCGATGTGACGTAAACCACGTACGACGGGGCTATAAAGAGGCCAGTAACCAATAGCTTTTGTCTCGTAATTTTTTCTGAGCATGCATGGCACATTGTGCGTCGGAATTGTATACAGACGATCGGAATTTAAATGATCAGATTTTGTTGTCAGAAAATTTTAGATCCAGATCTCAAACTTTGTGTGTCGGAAATTCTGATGGAAAAAGTCAGATGGAGCCCACATACGATCGGAAATTCACAGTCCGATCACACATTTTCCGTCGGAAAGTCTGGCCGTGTGTACAGGGCATTATTGTGATTTAAAAAGCCACAAATGTGGGAAATGTATCTCTAATTGCCATTTTAACCTGTGTGTGCTACCTTCTGTGTCTGTACCAAGGCCAAACATTCCAGGGCATGAAAACTTTTTATCAGGGCCATTTGGGTGATTTCTGTATCATTATGATTTAAAAAAGGATCCTCAAAACTATGTGATAATAAATGCCTTCATGTGATTGCTATACTTAAATAAGACAGTTTTTGGCATGGTCAATTATATTTTTAATATTAATGCCAAAATTTCACAATTTCTGCCAGGGTATGCAATTTTCTGAGCTGAACTGTGTGTGTGTGTGTGTATATATATATATATATATATATATATATATATATATATATATATATATATACACACCAAGTGTTGCGTCTATATCGTTTTGTACATTTTTATTTTGGTTATCTTCACCACCCAGTGCATATTTGTTTTTTCTTTATCTATACAAATAGATAGTTACCTTTTTCAAGACCATTTTCCCATAGCTTCCAATAGCTCTGCTGACTTTCATCATCCAATCATGTGCAAGCATGGACACCTCTATACAAAGACCCTGTACACAACAGGACATTTTAAGGTGGTGACGGGGAAAAGATTACCTGTGGGATGATCATAAGCAAATCGTGCACTGTTCACCTGTGTGCTTAAATAATCTTCCCCCAGCATGGTTCCAACCCAGCCTCTAACAGGAAACACTATTTAACCTTGTGCGCTGCAAGCCAGCTTTGCCTCAACATTAGTGTGTTAGGTGTCCTGTGTGGTTCTTGCCATGTGCTCTACATCTGATTTTGTATACCGACCTTTGCTTGTTCTCTTGACTACCCCTGTCCTCTTAATACCCCAACCTTTGGTGTGTTCTCTCTATCCCTGTCTACTCTTTTCCCTGACCCTTGGCTTGTCTCTGACTATCCCTTATTGTCCTGGTTTGCTGTTTCCCCTCTATCCACCAGTAGCCAGCCTTGAGCGTGAGCTGGGAGACCCTGGGGGCTGCTCTGGTGAAAACCTGCTGGCTCTTAGACTCCGCACTCTGGGGAATCTCATGCTCTAGCAACCTGTGTGATCTGTGTCTGTGCTCCAGTGGACCTGCTTTCCTGAACCACCCGGAGCTTCATCCGCAGCAGTCAGCCGGAAGGGTCCACTAGCTTAGCGGTGCGCTCCTGACCCCAATGGTGTGCATCTGTCACCTGGCCTCAGGTGACCTGACACATTCCTTATCCATTGGTGCTCAATCTGTGGCCCTCCAGCTGTTGCAAATCTACATGTCTCATCGTGCCTCTTCCTTTGGGAGTCATGCTTGTACCTGTCAGCCTTTCAATGCCTCATGGGACTTATAGTGCTGTGACAGCTGGAAGGCCACAGGTTAAGCACCCATCACTTATGCAAATGCACGTGAGCAACTGTTGACAGTGTCAGCCTGTCATTGTTTTGTACAGGCTTCCTGCTTGCAGGTGATCACAAACACCTTGGCCATACCCACTGCAGAAATATGCTGATCTGGGTGGCTGGTGGAATGAACTTAAAAAAAAATATATAGTTATATAAATGTATACTATATTTTTTATTTGGCCCTCTATTTTGTATGTTTGTGTCTGTACCGTGCTACTTATTAAATTAATGGGAAAGTCATTGCAGCTGTTTGAATGAATGAATGGACACATATCTATTCATATGTATGAAAAATTTATATTGAGTTGTATTGAAGAAGATTGTAATTTTTGAGGTTGTCATTGTGTTTGCTTTAACTTTATGCTGTGATGTTTGGTGAAGTATTTTACCTTTGTACAAGTACTCTTTAGAATGACCTTTCATACATGACAACACTTACATGAAGCTGCTTTCCCTCGAAGCACATTATTTCTATGATATGTTCATATATGCTAATTTTCAGGCTGCCGGTGTATATAAAAGTAAGTGCTTTACTTGAAGTGCCTTGTTCAGTGATGTGCAGAACTCTGAATATCCACTATTTTTCCTCACCTAACTGAAAAATATATTCATGTTCATTCCTGTAAGAACCATATTAAACTTGACATGCTTCAAACCATTCTCTGCTGAAGTGCAGAAGAATTTACATTTAACATCTCATGTTTCATTAAATATCTACAGAGAAATTGTTAGTGGTCCTTATAGCATACTGGAGCTTCTTCAGTCTAAATTGGATTATTGCCACTTGTCTGTATTTTTTTTTTCCCCCATCTTCTTATGGTTGTACTATTAAACTGATAGGCAGATTGAATTGAATTCCCCTCAATAGTTTGTTACTATTGAATTTACCATAGCGAAGATCCATAGTTACAGTGCCTTGCGAAAGTATTCGCCCCCCTTGAACTTTTCAACCTTTTGCCACATTTCAGGCTGCAATCATAAAGATATAAAATTTTTATTTTTTGTGAAGAATCACCAACAAGTGGGACACAATTGTGAAGTGGAACGAAATCTATTGGATTTTTTTAAACTTTTTTAACTAATAAATAAATGAAAAGTGAGGCGTGCAAAATTATTCGGCCCCCTTGCGTTAATACTGTGTAGAGCCCATTCTTCCTTGCAAAACAGCTCGAGCTCAGTGAGGTTGGTTGGAGAGCGTTTGTGAACAGCAGTTTTCAGCTCTTTCCACAGATTCTCGATTGGATTCAGGTCTGGACTTTGACTTGGCCATTCTAACACCTGGATAGGTTTATTTGTGAACCATTCCTTTGTAGATTTTGCTGTATGTTTGGGATCATTGTCTTGTTGGAAGATAAATCTCCGTCCCAGTTTCAGGTCTTTTGCAGACTCCAACAGGTTTTCATCCAGAATGGTCCTGTATTTGGCTGCATCCATCTTCCCCTCAATTTTAACCATCTTCCCTGTCCCTGCTGAAGAAAAGCAGGCCCAAACCATGATGCTGCCACCACCATGTTTGACAGTGGGAATGGTGTGTTGAGGGTGATGAGCTGTGTTGCTTTTACGCCAAACATATGGTTTTGCTTTGTGGACAAAAAGTTAGATTTTGGTTTCATCTGACCAGAGCACTTTCTTCCACATGTTTGGTGTGTCTCCCAGGTGGCTTGTGGCAAGCTTTAGACAAGACTTTTTATGGATATCTGGAAGGCCAGATTTGTGCAGTGTACGACTGATTGTTGTCCTATGGACAGACTCTCCCACCTCAGCTGTAGTTCTCTGCAGTTCATCCAGAGTGATCATGGGCCTCTTGGCTGCATCTCTGATCAGTCTTCTCCTTGTATGAGCTGAAAGTTTAGAGGGACGGCCAGGTCTTGGTAGATTTGCAGTGGTCTGATACTCCTTTCATTTCAAAATGATCGCTTGTGCAGTGCTCCTTGGGATGTTTAAAGCTTGGGAAATCTTTTTCTATCCAAATCCGGCTTTAAACTTCTCCACAACAGTATTACGGACCTGCCTGGTGTGTTCCTTGGTCTTCATGATGCTCTCTGCGCTTTCAACAGAACCCCGAGACTATCACAGAGCAGGTGCATTTATACAGAGACTTGATTACACACAGGTGGATTCTATTTATCACCATCAGTCATTTAGGACAACATTGCATCATTCAGAGATCCTCGCTGAACTTCTGCAGTGAGTTTGCTGCACTGAAAGTAAAGGGGCCGAATAATTTTGCACGTACCACTTTTCAGTTTTTTATTTGCTAAAAAAGTTTAAAATATCCAATAGATTTCGTTCCACTTCACAATTGTGTCCCACTTGTTGGTGATTCTTCACAAAAAAATAAAAATGTATTTATTTTGAAGCCTGAAATGTGGCAAAGGGTTGAAAAGTTCAAGGGGGCCGAATACTTTCGCAAGGCACTGTACAGCCGGATTATCCGACAACACAATCCGATCTGACATTTTCGGAATTTCCAACCGTGTGTACAAGGGCTTAGTGATGCCAAGGGTCACACTTGCAGCCCTCCATATCAAGAAAGTTGCCCACTACCGCAATAAAGGCACTGCACCCAATTTTTGTTGTTCAAACAATACATAGCAAGTGAGAGGGCAAACAAGTGTATTACGATTCCCTAATAAGCAAGATTTACGTTTTGCATGGTGTAACCCTTTAAAATTGAAAACATTATGTATACCAAGAGAAAAAAATTGCAATAGTGTGTTAGGAACTGTAGGTTAGGGCATTTGTATTCTAGCCTCTTTAGATTGACTGCCTCTTTAAAATGATAGCTGAATTCAAAGAGTTTTGGAATACAGTGAACAATTTGATGACATTAATATTGTTATTGTCAATAATATAACCGCCATCCAACATATCTTTTCTATTTCCCAATATTATTTGAAAGTATTCAGTAGAGAGCACTCTCTCCTATTGTCTTGAATTAGATCTAATGAAGCTGTATCCCTCAAGGTGTGCAAGTTAACTGTGCTGTGTTCAATATTTGACAACCTTAGGAGATGGTGTGCTCTAAGTACCTCTCCAAGGACTGCAAAAGTCAGTTAATATTGCACGCATAAAAATGTATCTGCTATCATCAGTAAAAAGTGTTGCTGTATTATTTTACTGTCCACACACACACAAGCCAGAAACATTATTTACCACTTACCTCCAACGCTTTACTAGGGACTGTAAATTGGCATTGATTAGCAATGAGTGCAATCATAAATTAGGAGAATTATTTTTCGCAGCGCTCATGTTGTGTTGTGGGAGAAGCTGCCAGGAGAAGCCAGAGAGAGTACATCAATAGTTGAGTTTAATAATAAATTGGAAGTCACTCTCCTTACTGGACATTTCTCTGGTTATATAAATGTGCCAGATAGTCCAGATGCAGTTTTGCTTGCTTAGAAATAACCTGTAAAACTGTGCATATGGATAAACTACAATGTAATTGAAACAATATTAGCAGAGCTTGCATTTATTTGTTCTTCAGGGTATTTGATTCAGATAACATTGAATGTTTACTTGCAATGGTAAATATTGACAGTGAAATAATAATGGTTTTAAGGCAATTTTATAATATATATATATATATATATATATATATATATATAAAACTACAGAGTGAGTGCACCCCTCACATTTTTGTAAATACTTTATTACAGTATATCTTTTCATGTGACAACACAGAACAAATGACACTTTGCTACAATGTAAAGTAGTGAGTGTACAGCTTGTATAATAATGTGAATTTGCTGTCCCCTCGAAATAATTTAACCCACAGCCATAAATGTCTAAACTGCTGGCAACAAAAGTGAGTACACCCCTAAGTGAAAATGTCCAAATTGGGCCCAATTGGCCATTTTCCCTCCCCGGTGTCATGTGATTCGTTAGTGTTGCAAGGTCTCAGGTGTGAATGGGGAGCAGGTGTGTTACATTTCGTGTTATCGGTCTCGCTCTCTCATACAGGTCACTGGAAGTTCAACATGGCACCTCATGGCAAAGAACTCTCTAAGGATCTAAAAAAAAGAATTGCTGCTCTACATAGGGATAGCCTAGGCTGGAAAAGAAATGTATAAGTGCTGCCAGCATGGCCGTAGCATAAGGGGTTGCAGGGGTCACAATCGCAACCCCGTCCCTTGCTCCAGGGGGCCCCTGCAGTCTCCCTGTCATATTATCATATCCTCCACAAATTCCAGCTCCAATCTGCCCTAGGGCCCCACAGCCATGCTCCAATGCAGGCCTTCCACATTCCACACTCCTCTGTTCTCATTACCTGGGAAGAATCTGTGAGCTTTTTCCTGAATGGAGAGAAGCATGGGGTGAGAACAGCCCAGGATGGGGACGTGTCTGTGCTGTGTGCTGGCAACATGGAATGGTAACTGAGCTCAGCCAGTTAAGAGGAGAGCAGCCAGTGTCGTCCTGTAGCCATGATGGGACGGATGTTACTGGTGAGGTAAGACACCGATCAGTATCTTCTAGTCACCAGCTGTGATCCACCCAGAGATGTCTGCTTACCCCATTTCCCTAACAACTGGGAAAAAGACACACAACTCTGGGAGGTGGCCTTTCCCCAACAAATGCCAACACTGACAAAGAAACCTTCAGAAATTGCTGATCGGCTGCAGGCTCCAGATCCCCCCCCCGCCGATCTAAGTTGTGCCCCCCCCCCCCCCAAAGCCCACTGACCACCCCCTCCACCGGAATGCTATGCTGAGCTCCTATCCCGTTACGACACTGTATATTGCCCCTCCACCACGGGGCTGAAATCACATTCCCTTACAACACAGCCAGTCAGCCACGATCTTCACAGGTTGTATCTGTCTACTGCAACTACACTGCCGTTCCGTTCACAGGTCAGAATGGCAACATAAAAGCCAGATACACCCTTTGATGGCTGACAGACTGTGTATAAAGGAATGTGATTCCAGCCCTGTGTAGTGTGTGGGGGAGGAGCTGTATACAGTGCTGGGATAGGAAAGGAGCTCTGCTAAGTGATCTGCTAGGGGTCCCTGTCCTCTGTTTCTCCAAGGGTGATCCCTGTCCTCTGATTCTCCAGCAGTAATCCCTGTCTTCTGATTCTTCAGTGGTGATTCCTGTCCACTGATGTAAGAAAACTCAAAACTCTGAAGCCATTTTGAGTATCTTGGCATGTGGTGGGTGTATCTGAAAGCACGGTAGAAGTGATGGGTGGTAGTGGGGGGGCGGGGGCCTTGTCAACTTTTGCATCGGGGCCCACAAGCTTCAAGCTACACCTCTAGCTGCCAGCATTGCTGCAGCATGGAGTACTGGAACCAAGTCCTGTGATCTGATGAGACCAAGATAAACTTAATTGGTTATGATGGTGTCAAGCGTGTGTGGCGGCAACCAGGTGAGAAGTACAAAGACAAGTGTGTCTTGCCTACAGGCAAGCATGGTGGTGGGAATGTCATGGCCTGGGGCTGCATGAGTGCTGCCGGCACTGGGGAGCTACAGTTCATTGAGGGATCAATGAAAGCCAACATGTACTGTGACTAACTGAAGCCGAGCATGATCCCCTCCCTTCAGGGACTGGGCTGCAAGAAGGTATTCCAACACAACGACTCCAAACACAACTCCAAGACGACCACTGCCTTGCTAAAGAAGGGTAAAGGTGATGGACTGACAAGCATGTCTCCAGACCTAAACCCTATTGAGCATCTGTGGGGCATCCTCAAACAGAAGGTGGAGAAGTGCAAGGTCTCTAACATCCACCAGCTCTGTGATGTCGTCATGGAAGAGTGGAAGAGGACTCCAGTGGCAACCTGTGAAGCTCTGGGTTAAGGCAGTGCTAGGAAATAATGGTGGCCACACAAAATATTGACACTTTGGGCCCAATTTGGACATTTTTACTTAGGGGTGTACTCACTTTTGTTGCCAGCGGTTTGGACATCACTGTGTGTTGAGTTATTTTGAGGGGACAGCAAATTTACACTGTTATACAAGCTATACACTCACTACTTTACATTGTAGCAAAGTGTAATTTCTTCAGAGTTCCCGGCAGTGGCTGTGAAAGCTGGGAACAATGATGCATTGGCGTCACCCATGGGCTTCCATGGTGCAGCCATTGTTTGTCCCTCCTCTCCTGTACAGCCACCGCTGGCTGAAACAGGGGAACCAGATCACGTGACTGGACTGGAATGCCCTGAAAATAGTTAATTACATACTTCTTTTTTACACAGGTTATTTATTATAGGTTTTAGCAGGGTGGAGCGAGCATTTTTAAGACTAAAGGCCCTTTCACACTGAACACAGTTGGATGCATTTAGAGCTGCACTCCAACTGCATAGAGTACAAATATACAACCTGAACCAAGATTGGCGCTGTACCCACCTGTACATTTCAACTTGAATGCATCTGATTGTTACTATATTCACTCCGCTCTGGGTGTTGCAGCTCTTTCAAAAGTCCACTGGGTGGCAGACATATATCTAAGAAGTATAAAACAAGAGAGAGTGCATGCCAGCCATAGTGTATTATCATTTATTAAAAAGTCAATTGATTAAAAGGCAGGGATTGCACTCACAAATTGCCTGTGTATGCATAACATCAATGTTTCCACGGCAGCCTCCTCTCCTGGTTTGTAGGCACTCACAGTGGCTTGCAGCGAGGTATGGTAAACGCTGCAGGCTTAACATTGCCTGCTATTCACTACCGCACACCGCCCACACACTCACACGGACCAGCTGGCTGTGCATGACGTTACCTGCGGCCAGGGGAGGGATAGATTGCGAGCGTACTGACTGCTACCAAGACATAAACAACTGTTACTATGACAACATGTTTCGGAGGCGTGGCCTCCTTCTTCAGGTCTCCAACTGCATAGACAGCCCAAAATCAAGGTAATCCTATGGGCATAGTTCACATCATGGCAGTGCAGTTCAGAACAGTTAAAAAAACTAAGTAGAACAAGTTGCATTGTTCTGCATTACAAATGCAGGGAACGTGCTACAAGTGTGAATCAAACACACCACACCCACCCCTTAAAACCAAGAAATCCCAAAAACTTATAGAATAATGCAGTGCAAACACAGTGCAAAAGCATGCTTCAAACGCGCTTCATAGGCATGTAAACCTGCAGTCACAAATGTGCAGTTTCTGGTGTGAATGGGCCCTAGTGGAATTCTACTTTCATTTTTCCCAGAGTATTGTTGGGTGGAAAGGATGGAAAATTTCAGGTAAGGAAATAAAGTGGAAGGAAGTATACTAATTGATGCAACAGAGGCAATTAGGGCTGGGTTCACACTAGTGCGAGTTGGATGTGGGTTTCCCCAGCATCCAATTTGCATGACAGAAGAGAGTATGCCTGGCTCTCAATAGAGCTGGTTCACACACCTCCGTGGTGGCTGCGTAGCAGATTACACAGGAGTCCTGTGCATCTTTGGGTCAGTTCTAGGTATGAATTCAGGCAAAAATGTGGGGCCGATTCCTCCCTGAAACAGAGAACAGGTTCACACCAAACCCCTGCTTTGAGCCGCATCTGATCTAATGCCCTGTATACACTGTGGGGAATTCAGACGGAAAAGGTCCGATCTGATTATATTGTCGGAAAATACGATCGTGTGTGGGCTCTATCAGACTTTTTTTGAGAGCAGGATCTAAAATTTTCCGCCGAAAAAATCTGGTCAGACTTCAACCTTCTATGGATACAAAATGGATACTCTTACCGGAAATGTTGCACCCACCTGTCCTACTACAGTGGGTCTACAGTGCTTGTAATCCCCAAGGATTAGGTTCCAGCTTTCGATGCAGTTAATTTCTAGTATACCATCCCCATGTAGAAGTCCTCGATCCTGGATAAAGGTAAGTATTCCCAAAGGTCGCCAGCCGATATTCTCCAGGCCCAAGAGCGATGTTGTTTTGGGGACCCGGTCTATCCGAACTTTTACATTGCGAATAGGGGCTTAAATGGATGGAACATGAAATAGGAAAAAAAGCAAAAGGGCTCCGGATGGTGTAGATCAAAAAAAACTGTTGGTTTTATTAAAAATAAATAATGTACAAAAAATATAAAAAGTGATCACAAAAGAGATTTACGTGCACCCCACATTGCTTTTTACTAGTCTCTTTTGTGATCACTTTTTATATTTTTTGTATATTATTTATTTTTAATAAAACCAACAGTTTTTTTTGATCTGCACCATCCGGAGCAC